>NC_071621.1:5481086-5811920 GCF_014839835.1 Dryobates pubescens
TCCACTCCTCCAGATCATTGTTATTTCAAAACCAAATTTATTTAAACTAGGGAAAGACACGTCTCCTCAAGTATGCCAGCTTCAAACTCAGGCACAAAATGTACTGCATGCATTTTTTTCAACAGTTCAGTGATTAAAATGTGCATAAGTTACAAGAATGGATTTATGGTAAACTTTCTTTTCAAGCTGTAGGGAACACTAATAATTACTGTTAGTTCTGTCATCCTTCTAGACCCTGCCAAACTGGAAATTATTATTTTTCTGTACTAGCTGTCTTGCAAAAATAACGAGTTGTGTTTTCATTATGTGATCCAGGGAGGGAGTGATGCAATAGCTACACCTAATGGCAACTTCACTAACTGCTGATTTTTCCTGAAGAAAACTGCTAGGATTTTCTTTCCAGGGACCTGACAAACAAGGTCAGACATAAATACTTAGCACAGTTTTAACAGTTCCTTTTTTGATGTAGGTAAGTTAATCTTTAAATAGTTTCAAATTGAGCAATATTTTACTTTCATAATAAAATAATTTATCATTTAATGAAGAGCAGTGTTGCTCTTTCTGACTGGTTTATTATCTTAAGTAGTGCACCTTGATTAGTGTAAAGAATTGAGCCACATATTCTCCTTACTGACTGCTCAGGTTTAGCATTTGGAATTTCTTCTTCATTGTGGCCAAAAGGAAAAAACAAAACAAAAACAAACCAAACAAAAAACCCCCAACCATGTAGCTTTTTGATTATGAACCACAGGTCATGCAAAGAAAAACTGACAATGGTGCTCTAAGATGGTTAAGAGCCATCCCCGGTTCTGTACAGTGCCATGTTAGCTTCTAAGGATATAGATACCAATAAGACAAGTAGAGAAAGGGGAGGTTTTTGCTTCTGAATTTTAGTAGAACAATGATTTTTCTCATTTAGAAGTTTGAAAATTGGATGGAAATGTGTATTTTTCATTTTGGAGAATGAAAAGGAGAATGACAAATCATCTTATTAAATACTTGGTCCATAGAGACAGGATTATAACCCTTTCAGATCCTCAATACTCATGGAGAGAAGAGAAGTAAAATTAAAAGCAAGTTTTTGAAGGGGAGTGGCAAACTTTTCATTTGAGTTCATCCATCTAAGCTGATACGTTGCTTCCCAATAAATATGCTGATCCTAAACAGTAAAATTACTTCAAAATCCAAAAGAACAGCAAGGACTCTGAGCTCACCTGATAAAGGTTATCCTGCAAAGATGAGGTAGTTATAAATCATTGGCCTTTTCCTACTGTAAAGAATTAACTCACAGAAGTACGGTGAGTTCTTTAGGGAATGAGGTCTGACAACCCAAAATGTCCCATTCTTGGGTGTAACTAAGACAAAGGCAGAATTCCCACTGATCCTAAGTGAGACAGGAATTCTCTGACCCAAAGACCTTAAATAACAATTTATATATGCAGCTGTAACATACTGACCTTGATGGGCAGAGTCTAATGGCATGGCATTTATCAAGTCCAAGTGCCGGGTGCTGCACTTTGGCCACAGCAACCCCATGCAGAGCTACAGGCTGGGGTCAGAGTGACTGGAGAGCTGCCAAACAGAGAGGGACCTGGGGGTGCTGATTGACAGCCGCCTAAACATGAGCCAGCAGTGTGCCCAGGGGGCCAAGAAGGCCAATGGCATCCTGGCCTGTATTAGGAATAGTGTGGCCAGCAGGAGCAGGGAGGTCATTGTGCCCCTGTACTCTGCATCGGTTAGGCCGCACCTTGAGTACTGTTGTCCAGTTCTGGGCCCCTCAGTTTAGGAAGGACATCGAGACACTTGAACGTGTCCAGAGAAGGGCAACAAGGCTGGGGAGAGGCCTTGAGCACAGCCCTGGGAGGAGAGGCTGAGGGAGCTGGGATTGTTTAGCCTGGAGAAGAGAAGGCTCAGGGGTGACCTCATTGCCCTCTACAACTACCTGAAAGGTAATTGTAGACAGGAAGGGGTTGGTCTCTTCTCCCAGGCAACCAGCACCAGAACAAGAGGACACAGTCTCAAGCTGTGCCAGGGAAGGTTTAGACTTGAAGTGAGGAGAAAGTTCTTCACTGAGCGAGTCGTTCATCATTGGAATGTGCTGCCCAGGGAGGTGGTGGAGTCACCATCCCTGGAGGTGTTCAAGGGGAGATTGGACGTGGCACTTGGTGCCATGGTCTAGTTGTGAGGTCTGTTGGGACAGGTTGGACTTGATCCTTGGGGTCTCTTCCAACCTTAGTTATACTGTGATACTGTGATACTTATCTGCTGATTCAGCAGCAAGACGATCCAATGGCAGTCCATGGGCATGCCCTGTTTTTATCTTTACTTTCTTGCCCACCTCCAGGTTCATCTTAGAAATGAAAGGCACTTCATTTCTTTTTAAGAAACAAGCAAACAAATAAGCAACAACAACAAAACCCACCAAACAAACAAACAGACAACTCCTTATTTAGAGTGCAAAGGTCTTTGGGACTTGAACTGTGCCCTTCTTACTAATGCCTGTCCAAGACGTTTAAGGATTTGTTCCTGCAATACCAAGCCAGGCCATATGCACACAGGTAGGGAAATGCAGGATTTTGGAGCACACCACATGTGTCCTACCCACACTGGCCAGCCACATCCTGAAACCAAACACTTTCTCTTGAGTCACAGCCATCTGTGGGCAGGCAGGGTGATTTACAAGCACATGAAGTGACAGTTCCATATCCTGAATATCTGACAGTTTACAGTGGACTTTACACAGCAAGGATCACAACAGACAGCAGCAGAGTTGGAAAGGGTGTAAGAGGACAGAAATGACAAGCGTGGAAGATACTGAGATGAACTTGGTGTTGTGTGTCCACTACGGGAAGGAAGTGTGGGAGAGCTTGCAGGCATTCCTGCCCATGAGTTTTTTTCCCAGCATGCAACATAGGCTGATTTTGCAGTGCTCCACTTTCAGGAGTGCATTCAAATTTCCTTGGTAAAAACTGTAGAGGGTTCACATTTAGCCACTTAATTCATTCATTTAAAAGGGTAATTAATTCACAGATACCACCAGTTCCTTCAGGCTACTTTTTACCATGAAACTAATACTGCTGGTGTGGTCAAATAAGAAAATGATTTCTCTGAAGTGTTTTATTTTTAAGGTGGTGGGGCAGAAATCAGCAGAGACCTGTGTCAGCCCCACTCATCCCTGTTGGCTGTTTGGTCAGTCTCATTGCATTATTTGTGCCGTGCCTGGCTGCTGCAGGATGTAACACCTCCCTTTGGAAAGTGAGCAAGCATTCAGAACACATTACTCACAGGCTGCAGCTCCTGGCAAAGTCACCTTCATGCCACAAAACACAGAGGTAGGGAGCACCACACAGTGACCGCAGCTTACAAGGCAACTCTCCAAACCCACTCGCTTTGAATTCAGCAATATCCTTTGATATCTACAGACCCTACTCAAGCATAAGTGGCTTGTGAACTGCACACTGTTGCTTTTATGGATAAGAAGAACCATTGCCACCTTGTGATTTGATTTTGCACCTATCACAATGTGACAAAAGGCCAACATTTCCCTACTGAGGCTACTTTCTCTTTGTGCTCCTACTACAATCAAGGGAGGAGGGAGGCAGGCTCCTACAGATGGCTATAAATGCAGACTCCTTCTGTACCCATTTCATTTAGTCTCCTCTGATTATGAAGAGAGCCCAGAGAGATTAGCCCCATAAAACTAGCGGCCTCTGCAAAGAGTCCTTACACATGCATTACTGAGCTCCACAACTCACTGAACTGAACATTCATTTCAGAAAGGCATCTGGTCTTGAATCAAAGGCACTACAGACAGGATTATCTGATATCTCTCTCTCAGCCACTCACCCTCACTTTACTTTCCAGTCCCTGCAGGAAAATAGGACAAGGGAAAATGGTACCCTGAAGTGCCTGGATATACCACTGCTACTGGACACCACACCTTGAGTACTGTGTCCAGTTCTGGGCCCCTCAGTTTAGGAAGGATGTTAACTTCCTTGAGTGTGTCCAGAAAAGGGCAACAAGGTTGGTGAGGGGCTTGGAGCACAGGCCCTATGAGGAGAGATTGAGGGAGCTGGGGTTGCTTAGCCTGGAGAGGAGGAGACTCAGGGGTGACCTTATTGCTGTCTACAACTACCTGAAGGGGGGTTGTAGTGAGGCGGAGGTTGGTCTCTTCTCCCAGGCAACCAGTACCAGAACAAGAAGGCACAGTCTCAGGCTGCGTCAGGGGAGGTTTAGGCTGGAGGTTAGGAGGAAGTTTTACACAGAGAGAGTGATTGCCCATTGGAATGGGCTGCCTGAGGAGGTGGTGGGGTCGCCGTCGCTGGGGGTGTTCAGAGCAAGGCTTGACAGGATGCTTGGTTGCATGGTTTAGTTGATTGGGTAGTGTTGGATGATAGGTTGGACATGATGATCTTGAAGGTCTCTTCCAACCTGGTTTATTCTATTCTATTCTATTCTTTGCTTTTTTTATTCCTTAATCTTTATTTTCTTCTTTTTAGCTGATAGGAGGTTTTCCCTGATTGCCAGAGAATGACAAAGAAGTAAAACCTCTTCTTTCATTAAAAGAGGGAAACAGAGAGGCTTCTAGTCTACGCATTTGTGCAGAGACACTCATAAACATGAAACATCCTAAAATCTCACGAATGTGAAAGCCAAGTTAAAAATGCCAATGCATGTTTAAATCCAGTTCTGGGCCCCTCAGTTTAGGAAAGATGTTGTGTTGCTGGAATGTGTCCAGAGAAGGGCAACAAAGCTGGGGAGGGGTTTGGAGCACAAGCCCTGTGAGGAGAGGCTGAGGGAGCTGGGGTTGCTTAGCCTGGAGAAGAGGAGGCTCAGGGCAGACCTTATTGCTCTCTACAACTACCTGAAGGTAGGTTGTAGCCAGGTGGGGGCTGGTCTCTTCTCCCAGGCAACCAGCACCAGAACAGGAGGACAGAGTCTCAAGCTGCACCAGGGGAGGTTTAGGCTGGATGTTAGGAAGAAGTTCTTCATAGAAAGAGTGATTGGCCATTGGAATGGGCTGCCCAGGGAGGTGGTGGAGTCACCACCACTGGAGGTGTTTAGGAGGAGTCTGGATGGGGTGCTTCGTGCCATGGTTTAGTTGATTAGATGGTGTTGGTGATAGGTTGGACTTGATGATCTCAAAGATCTCTTCCAACCTGGTTAATTCTTTTCTATTCTATTCTATTCTATTCTATTCTATTCTATTCTATTCTATTCTATTCTATTCTATTCTATTCTATTCTATTCTATTCTATCCAATCCCGTGCATGGCTCCTGAGTGAGAACTGCATGACAAAAATGAGTTCGCCCTTATTGAGGGCTGAATGCAGAAACTCCTTAACCACTTTCATCTTGACTCCCAGTATGTAAATCTTGTAATTTACATAGCATTTCAGCTGTGACCACAAATGACCATATAGGGCTTGCTGGTTTTTTCCTTAACCCTGTTTGATGCCATTTCAGCAGACAAGTGCAGCAACAGCAACATCTAGTGGCAAGTGAGATGATGTTTAGACCAGAGCAGAAACCAACTCCAAATAATACGATGTGAATGTACAATAGAAAGTACTAACAGGAAAAGTTTTCTGTAATATTTTGTATTTAAAAGTTTCCTCATGTTTGTATATTTATAATATAAAGACTACTGTGGTGGGTTGAAGTTTCCCCCCAGCATTAACTTTGCCAGATCAACTCAGTTAGAAGCAAATGAAGCTGTAGCTGCAAGCAAGAACTACACTCTACAATGGAATGCAGTGAATATGTACTAAATATACAGTATTTACAATATTATGCAGAAATTTACAGTTAGCAAACAACATGAAAATCCCCCTGGTCAGAGACCAGGGAAGCCGTTCCACTGCCCCCCCCCCCCCTGTCCCAAAAGAGAGAGAAGCAGAGAGGAAGCAGTGGGTTAGACTTAACTGAACAATTTCAGCCAAGGCCAGCTGACAAGCAGGTTAATCTCTTCCTAGCAAAGCAAAACAGCAGAGATCAGGAAAGAAGATAATTGCTATGGTACAGCCCGTCTTATTCTAGATATTTATCCAATGAATTTGTTTAGAATAATCTTTTGTTGTCCTTTTTACACCCAAAAGTGATTTATTTATATTTTTCTACTTTTCTGCTTGAAATCTGTAACTGAATTTTAAAGGCATAGCCTAAAACCACCACACTATGTATCTCTCAGATACAAACTAGTCTTAACTCTTCCTTTGCTTCCCATGATTAACATGGTGGTAAGTTATTGCCTTTGCACCACTTGTTTTGTTTTTTCCAGCTGTCATTCACTTGTTAAACTACCATGACCCACAAGCTCTTTTCTGCCTTTGCTCATTTAGTTCTCTTTCTCATGCTACTTTGGGTAGGGAGTGAGGGTGCAGCAGGTGATTGCTTGGTGGAGAACAGAATGAATCCACCACAATCAAGCATACTTTATTTCCTACCATCTTCTAAATATGCATATTACAGAATCACAGAAAACATCCAGTTGGAAGAAACCTCAAAGGTCATCCAGTCCAACCTTCAAACCAGTTTAGGGTCAATCCTAAACCATGTCCCTAAGCACCAGGTCCACACACTGCTTAAACACCTCCAGGGACAGTGACTCCATCACAGCCCTGGACAGACCATTCCAATGTTTGATAATGCTCTCTGTGAATAAATATTTCCTAGCATATATCCTGAAGCTCCTCTGGTGCAGTTTGTAACCATTTGCTCTAGCCCTGTCGCTTGACACAAGGAGAAGACCCCTCCTCATTCCAACCTCCTTTCAGGTAGTTGTAGAAAGTGATGAGGTCTCCGCCTCAGCCTCTTCTTCTCTAGACTGAGCAACCCCAGCTCCCTCAGATGCTCCTCATAGATCATGTCCTCCAGGCCCTTCACCAGCTTTCTCTGGACATGCTCCAGAATCTCAAAGTCCTTTGTTTAGTGAGGGGCCCAGAACTGAACTCAATACTCAAGGTCAGGCCTCACCAGTGCTGAGTACAGGAGAATGGTCACCTCCCTGTTCCTGCTGGCCACAGTGTTTCTAATAAAAGCCAGGATGCCACTGCCTTTCTTGGTGGCCAGGACACACTGCTGGCTCATATTTAGTTGACACTCAACCAATGCCCCTGGTTCCCTCTCTGAGTCACAGCTTTCCAACCACACATCCCCAAGTCTGTTGCTTGCCATGGGGTTCTTGTGACCCAGGTGGAGAACCTGGCACTTGGCCTTGTTAAACTTCATACAGTTAGCCTTGGCCCATTGGTCTAACCTGTCCAGGCCCCACTGCAAAGCCTCCCTACCCTCTAGCAGATTGACATGGCCACACAGCTTGGTGTCACCTGCAAATTTATCGAGGGTGCACTCAATCTCCTCATGCAGACCATTGATAACGATATTAAAGAGGACAGGCCCCAGTACTGCACCCTGGGGGACACCACCGGTGACTGGGCACCAGCCAGGCTTAACTCCATTCACCACCACTCTTTGTGCCTGGCCCTGCAGCCAGTGTTCAATCCAATGCAGGTTGCACTTATCCAAGCCTTGTGCCCTGAGTTTCTGAAGCAGAATGCTGTGGGAGACAGTGTCAAAGGCTTTACTAAAGTCCAGGTAGACAATGTCCATAGCCCTTCCCTTATCCACTAGGCAGGTCACCTTGCTGTAGGAGATCAGGTTAGTCAGACAGGACCATATACCATAAACCCATGCTGACTGGGCCTGTTTGCCTGGTTGTCTTGTAAGTGCTGTGTGATGGCACTCAGGATGACCTGCTCCATGACCTTTCCTGGCACCGAGGTCAGACTGACAGGCCTGGATCATCCTTGGCCCTTCTTGTAGATGGGTGCCCTATTTGCCAGCCTCCAGTCAACTGGGACCTCCCTGGTTAGCCAGGACTGTTGGCAAATAATGGTGAGCACAGCTCCTTAAGTACCCTTTGTGGATCCCATCTGGTCCCATAGACTTGTGCACATCTAAGTGGCACAATAGATCATTTACCATTTCCTTCTGGATCATGTGGGCTACTCTCTGCTCTCCATCCCTGTTTTCCAGTTCCAGGGGCTGAACTATCAAGAAACAACTGGTGTCGCTGACAAATACTGAAGAAAAGTAGCTGTTCAGCAGCTCAGTCTTTAAATTGTCTTTGGTCACCAGGTTCCCTCCTTCATCCAGTAGCAGGTGGAGGTTCTCCCTAGCTCTTCTTTTACTCTTAATATATTTATAAAAGCCCTTTTTATTATCTTTAATGACACTGGCCAGATTCATTTTGTGTTGAACTTCGGCCCAATTTTCTCCCTACATATCCTTTCCAGAGTCTTTTACTCTTCCTGAGTTGCCTGCCCCTCTTTCCATGGCCAGTTGACTTTCCTTCTCTTCCTGAGTTCTAGCCAAAACTCTCTGCTTAGCCAAGCTGGTCTTCTGCCCTGTCAACTTATCTTCCAATGCACGGGGACAGCTTGTTCCTGTGCCTTGATAATTTGCCTCCAGACTTCCTTCAGGACTGCTTCCCGAGGGATACCATCAACCAGTCACCAGTCTCCTAAACAAGTCATAGCCTGACCTTCAGATGTCCAAGGATGTAGTTCTATTTTCTCCTCTCCTAACTTCACTAAGAATTGTTAATTCCACCACCTTGTCGTCACTTTGTCCACTAACCTTTACATCTCCTACTAGTCCTTCTCTGTTTACAAGCAGTAGGTCCAGTAGTGAGCCACCCCTTGCTGAGTTGTTCACCAGATGTGTTAAGAGCGCATGCAATCTAAGAACCTCCAGGATTGCTTCCCGTCTGCTGTGTTGTATGTCCAGCAGATATCCAGTAAGTTGAAGCCCCCACATGAACAAGGCCTAGTTATGCTGAGACCTTCCCCCGGCACCTACTTTGTTAACCAATTTGTCCTGGTTAGGTGGTCCATAGCAGCCCCCAATCATGACATCTGTCATGTTGGCCTTTCCCCTGGTTCCCACAAGCATTCAACCATATCATTACCTTTGTCATCATGCTCAAGACAGTCATAGAATCATAGAATCGATAAGGTTGGAAAAGACCTCAGAGATCATCAAGTCCAGCCTATCACCCAACACCTCATGACTAATTAAACCATGGCTTCAAGTGCCACATCCAATCCCTTTTTGAACACCTCCAGGGACAGTGACTCCACCACCTCCCTGGGAAGCCCATTCCAATGGCCAATAACTCTTTCTCAGTGAAGAACTTTCTCTTCACCTCAAGCCTAAACTTCTCCTGGTGCAGCTTGAGACTGTCTCTTGTTGTCCTGGTGCTGGTTGCCTGGGAGACGAGACCAACCCCCACCTGGCTACCACCTCCCTTCAGGTAGTTGTAGACAGCAATAAGGTCTGCCCTGAACCCCCTCTTCTCCAGGCTAAACAACCCCAGCTCCCTCAGCCTCTCCTCATAGGGATTGTTCTCGGGACCTCTCACCAGCCTTGTTGCCCTTCACTGGACACGTTCAAGTGTTTCAATGTCCTTCTTAAATTGAGGGGCCCAAAACTGGACACAGAGCTCAAGGTGTGGCCTAACCAGTGCTGAGTACAGGGGCACAATGACCTCCTTGTTCCTGCTGGCCACACTATTTCTGATGCAGGCCAGGATGCTATTGGCCTTCTTGGCCACCTGGGCACACTGCTGGCTCATGTTCAGCCTACTGTCAACCAGTACCCCCAGGTCCCTTTCTGCCTGGCTGCTCTACAACCACTCTGTTCCCAGCCTGTAGCACTGCACAGAGTGCTGCTGTCCAAGCCACAAGCTGACATATCACGACTTGCCTCCCCCGCTTTCCAAAGGTGATACAGCCTCTTTTTTCCCCTTAATTCCTTCAAGAGCTGCTTGCTCATCCAGGCCAGTTGCTTTCCCTGCTGGCTCATCTTTCATCACATGTGCACAGCCTGTTCCTGTGCCTTCAAGAGTTCCTGTTTGAAGTAGGTCCAACTGTCCTGGAACCCTTTGTTCTTAAGGGCTTCTACCCAGGGTAGTCTTTGAACTTAAACAAGCTGAAGTCTGCCCTCCCAAAGTCCAGTGTGAGGGTTCTGTTATTGCTCCTCCTTATTTCCCTGCATATTGAAAACTCTCCTATCTCATTGGCACTGCACCCTAGACAGCCTCCTACCATCACATCTCCCACCAGCCCTTCTCTATTGGAGAACAGTAGGTCAAGCAGAGCCTGTCCCCTGGTAGGCTCACTTAACAGCTGCATCAGGAAGCTGTCCTGCATACACTCTAGGAACCTTCTGGACTTCCTTCTCTCTGCTGAATTAAGTTCCCAGCAGATGTCTGGCAGGTTAAAGTGACCCACAAGGACAAGGTCTGATGATTTTGAGACAGCCTCCAGTTGCTTGTAGTATATTTCATCTGTCTCCTCATCCTGGTTGGGTGATCTATAACAGACTCCAATCAGGATGTCAGTTTTGATAGTCCTCCCTCTGATTTGAACCCACAGGCACTCAATCCTTTCATCCTCAACCGCAAGTTCTGTTGCATCAAGAGATTTCCTAATATACAGGGCCACCCCTCCTCCTCCCTCACCTGTCTCTCCTAAAGAGCTTGTAACCACCCAGTGCAGTACTCCAATTGTGTGAATTGTCCCGCCATGTTTCTGTAATGGCAACTACATCATAGTTTTCCTGGTGAACCAAGACTTCCAGTTCCTCTTGTTTGTTACCCATACTGTGTGCACTGGTGTCCGTGCACTGGTGTACATGCACTTCAGCTGGGCTGCTGATTTCTCAACTAACTGTAGTTTATGTCCCTCTCTTTCCTCTCTGGAGACACTGGTTTCCTCACACACTCCCTTCAGACCTAGTTTAAAGCCCTCCCAATGAGCCCTGCCAACTCTAGTGCTAGAGCCCTCTTGCCCTTTCTAGATCTATTCACCCCATCTAGGTCCAGCAGGGCAGGTGCGGTAAAAGTTGCCCCTTGATCAAAGAACCCAAAATTGTGCTGCTGGCACTATCCCTTGAGCCGATTGTTGATAGCATGGGTTCTCATGTTCCTTTCAGTGTACAACCCTGCTCCCAGGCACTGACATGAACCCTAGCTCATCAATGGCCCTCACATCTTCTTTATCTTGTTGCCCATTTTCCCTTACCTCCCTTGAGGTAGCAGTGGAGCCATTGCACCATTCCACAGATGTCCCAGGTTTGTCTCCAGCAACCTTGGTCCTTCCCCTTTTCCTCTCCCATTCTAGTTTAAAGCCCTGTCAGTGAGGCCAGCCAACTCCCATGATAAAAACCTCCTCCCCTCTTGAGTGAGGTGTACCCCATCTACATAGTGTCTGGAATTACCAAGTATGAAATTTCTCAGCTACATCCTGGGGAAAATAAAAATTAAAATAAATAAATAAAAACAAACAAACAAATGAACAAACAAAAAACCCAAGGAAGGACTTTCCTTGATAAACAAGCAAATGTATCCACTTAAAAGTCATGAGGTAATTTGTCTTATAAATAGATGAATATATGCAGTTAGACAGAGACAGCTATTCTAATGCCCATTTTTACATCATCACAAAACCAACAGACTTCTTTTATCATACCACCTCCTGGAGAACTTGAATCTCTTCTTGACCATCTCAAAATGTGTACTGTATAAATGTTGCAAGACCCAGCTTCAGGTTTCTGTACCTCATTTGCAGCTGCATAGAGGCATAACATTCTAAATACAGTTCAAGATAATGTCCTCTCCAACCAGATGTGAGCAGTAGCTGAAATAAGAACATCTTCATGGTACATATTGAGTCCTATTCTATCCAAAGCCCTTGAGCTGAAAGGTGGCTAACTCCCCTGTGAGGTGGTTTGAGGAATAGTCTCTGTAGCCTATACGTGGCAAGTGACATTCAATGTCGTTGCACTTCATAGCAGGTCAAAAGAGATGTTTCTGTTTGTCTCCCAAAGCCTTAATCCTTTCAGGTTTCCCCATGCAGTCTTAAGGGTTCAGAGTTGTACTGAACCATTAGAGCAGGGAAAACTTCCTTCAAAGCAAGCTTCAGCTTGACTGAAACAATATGCAAAACCACCCAACTATCTTGTTAAAGAAAAACCTGATGGATGTTAACATTACAGTGTTGTGCATTCAGAACTGTGGCATGTCAAAATGAAGATAGTTTCTTCTTCTCAGAATTGGAGACCAGGCCTTGACAAGGCAAAAATCCCTGATTCTTATACTACTTGTACACTTATACTCTGCTAAGAAATTACACCAGGTGCTGCAGCTTCTACTATCATTCAAGCCACATGCACACATACTCACTTCCCACCATCACCTCCCAAAGCTTCCTGCATCAGGCATCTGGGCTATTTTGAGTTGTATTTCAGCAGCTAATTTAATGCAATAACAGATGGCAAGTGGCAGAGAGATCTCTGATGAATAATTAGATCCTCTGCTACTTCCCTCTGCCTCACACCTGCTATTCCCTGGGCTCTCAAAAGTGTTAACAGTACATAAACATCACAGCCCTCCAGGGCTAGGCTGTGAAGTTCTCTTTTTTGCGAGTTAATCTGCATTCTAAATGAAATATATCATCCTTTTTCTTATCAGCTTCCCCTGGACCCTCCTAGTATTCTGACTTCTCCATGGACCTATCCCTTGACACTGCATTGCCCTTGAATTCATCATTTACCAGAGCTGCCATCCCCCAAAACTGTCCCAACAAAAGTCAGTCTGGAATGTTTCTTCAAGGCAAATTCTTCACCTGAAGCACATTTTTCCACAGATGAGATGACCCACAGCAAAAGGCCAGCTTGCTCCTCTGCCCAGTTCCTGGTTAAAGAAAATTGTCTTCAGGAGCAAGTTTCTCCCAGAAATCTTGTATTTGTAGACTATTCACACCTGGAAATCTAGTGCTTAAATTCTTAAGGAGTTCATGGAAGTACTCTGTTTATTCTTCTAACAACAAAGCTGGTGTCCAGACTGTGAATGCTGCTCTATACTCTGAACCAATGTTCATCACAAACTGAAGCAAAGGAAGGAGAAATATTTAATTTGCAGGAGGAAGGAAGCAAACAAAGTACAAATTAAAATTTGTCTTTCTTAGCTACCAGATTAAATTTGAAAAGAATGAAGAAAAGAAAAAAAGAAAAAAAAGAAAAACCAACAAAACAGAAGCAGAAACTGTGGAAGTTTCTTTCATGGATAATTTATTGTGTGGTAGGTGTGAACTTAGGATCCGTGTGTGCTGAACTCGGAGATTCTGCTAACAAAGCATCAGCTTACAAGAGTTGACTGACTTAACTAAAAGGTAAGTTGATGGCTTATTTCCTTTCCCCACTTAAGTATGCAAGAGGGCATAAGAAAGAAGAAATAATTATTTTCTTCCTAAAACAGCATCCTCGTTTTCCAGTCCTCTTGATCTGAGTCTCTCCAAAGCCAGCTGCTTCAAGGAGCTTGCTGTACTCTGCTGATGTTCGCTCTTTCCCTTCTGTCTAGACCAACATATTCATTGGATATAGCTAGGTTTCTAAAGGCCCACTTTTATCTTCATTCAGAAGTGATTCAACCAGAAGCACTCCACCTCCTAGTTTAATAAAGAGAAAGAAAACCCATGCTGAGCTCTGAGAAGATGAAACATTTTTCCGCTGAATTGCTAGGTTGGATCCTAACCTTTAACTTCAGGAAGGAGCAGGCTCTGAGTCTATTTCAGCATCACAGAAGACAACAAAAGGCAAAAGCATCAGAACATGCTTCTGCTTGGCTGCCTAGGTACCAATGTACCATAGCTGAAGGGGATGCTATGGCTGCAACAGAAATTTCCCAGTTCTGCCAGCTGAAGTCCATAGGGAGCTTGCTCATTTTGTGCTGACAACCTGTCTCCCTACACAGTCTTTTTAAAGTTCTGAGGCTCTGATATGATGTTTAATAGGATTTTTACTGTGATGTTTACACTTGTCTAACAGCACAGTGTTATAGCACATAGCTGATGTTTCCTTCTGAGGGTAGCTAGTTTAAAGCAAAATATGAAAAGATATTTGTTAATCCTTCCAAGAAAAATATGTTTTAAAGATCTCATGTAACTGATTTTTACAGAAGGTATAAATATTGTAAATGACATTAGATAACCACTATGTTAGGTTTTATTATCCTGAAAAACATAAGCTTAAAAAGATGGCAGCTGAATCTGCAGTGTGAAGCCACTGCAGGGTCTCTTCCCTTGGGGAAGGCTGAGCCTCAGACATATGTGCACATGGAGACCAGTTAGACATGCAGACACGAAGTTCAAGAAAGCACAGAGACAAACACTAATGAGAGGTAAGTGAACTACATCACCTCCAGCCTAAGGGTGACTAAGTGACCCCAGGAACAAAACATGAAGCATCATGGCTTTGACATATATAGTGCACAAGAGGCCACTGCAGACATGACTTTGTCTTTTCACAGTTAGAAAGAAATGAAGTGAAAAACAGACCCACTAAACCAGATACTGGGAAAGCAATGATGGAGGCCACAAAAGAGCCTGACAGCTCTCATCAATCCTGGCAGTGTTCAGCAGTGCTGGGACAGCCCTGTAGAGGACTGCAGACAGTTTCTCAGTCTAATGACAATGAATGAAGGGGACAAGGGAAAGAGTTGGCACTAGGAGAATGTACCAAGCAAGGCAAGAAAACATGCCAAAGCTGCCATGCACACAAGGGCATAAGCCACTGCTCATGCAAATGGGATTGTAGAGAAAAACATTTATCTTCCTAATGCTCTCACAACTCTCACATTTACCTTTCCAACCCAGTAAAGACAGTAAAACACTCCCTTTATTACTGACAATATTCTGAGATATCCTTTCCATTGCTGTACCCGTCATACAACAGGAATTATTTTTCTCTTCTGAGCTTGTAAATCGGGACAGATTCGAGGCTTGTTAAAGATTTACTGATGCTCACCTCCCAGGTCACAGGGCTGCCTGAATGGGCAAAGGTCAAATGCAGCAAGAACATCTCTACCACATTTACCACATACTGAGTTCTCACCAGCTACAAATGTCAGCATCATTTCAAGTTGCATATATTTTTTTTTATATCCTTGTTACATTGCATAGCCCAATACTGCACACAGTACTCGAGGTGAGGCCACGCCAGTGCTGAGCTGAATGGGACAACGGCTTCTTTCAATAGATTAGCTATGCTGTGCTTAATGCAGCCTATGATATAGTTGGCCATTTTGGCTGCTAGGTCAAATAGTTTACTCATATGGAGCTTACCATCAACCAAAACTCTCAGATTCCTTTCTGCAGGGCTGCTTTCAAGCATCTTGTACTCCAGTCTATAAATAAATTCAGGATTACACTGTCCCTGATGCAGATTCTGACATTTGTCCTTGTTAAATTTCATTGGGTTGGTGATTGTCCTGTGCTCTAATCTATCAAATCTTTTTTTGTAAGGCCCTTCCATGCTCAAAGTAATCAATAGTTCCTCCTGTTTCAGTATTTTCAGCACTCTAATTTAGTATCATTGGTAAATGATTTTGTAACATCTATGAAAGGGAAAACTCTTTTACCTTCTGTAAGAATATGGTTGAGATTACTTCTCAAAAACATGACATGAATGGAAATTTTGAAAGCACTGTAGATTGTAAACGAGGAAACTGAAATTGAATAGAGGAATTTTATGCAAACACACATACACACAGGAAAACAGTATCAGCAAACATTAAGGAAATTGAAACTTCTGTCTGCTTAATGATATGCTGTCTAGAAGACAGTCATTATAGCACTTTCTGTACTCACACTCCTTATGATCTAAAGGGACATAATATACAAATGCTATCAAATTCAGTCTCTTGTATGGTAAGTTCAGGGAGGGGAGAAGATACTTGAAAGATCCCATTCTTTGCATGGTTTAACAGGGCAGGAAAAAGGCAATTCAAATTAGCTCTCTGCTTCTTCAAAACGAAAAGTGAGAAGCAATCTCACCATTACAGTACCACAGTATCACAGTATAACTCAGGTTGGAAGAGACCCCAAGGATCATCAAGTCCAACCTGTCTCGACAGACCTCACGACTAGACCATGGCACCAAGTGCCACGTCCAATCTCCTCTTGAACACCTCCAGGGACGGTGACTCCACCACCTCCCTGGGCAGCACATTCCAATGACGAATGACTCGCTCAGTGAAGAACTTTCTCCTCGCCTCGAGTCTAAACCTCCCCTGGCACAGCTTGAGACTGTGTCCCCTTGTTCTGGTGCTGGTTGCCTGGGAGAAGAGACCAACCCCCTCCTGTCTACAATTACCTTTCAGGTAGTTGTAGAGGGCAATGAGGTCACCCCTGATCCTTCTCTTCTCCAGGCTAAACAATCCCAGCTCCCTCAGCCTCTCCTCATAGGGCTTGTGCTCGAGGCCTCTCACCAGCCTTGTTGCCCTTCTCTGGACACCATGTTTGAGGCAGTCAGACAGCAAAAACCTCAGCTATAAACCCCTGTTTATAAAACTTCATACACAGACAAGCACTATTCACTCAATTCACTCAAGCCTTCAAAATTCAGAGGGATCTCAAAACACTTTAGGTCCAATCTGAGGGTCAAGTCTGCCATTGTTGTTTTTTTTTTTCCTTTTAGACTTCTATTATGCCTATTCCAAGTTTAAACTCAGCACAGTATTAGAATGCTTTGTTATTATGAACTGCTTTTTCTCAGAAAGATTAAGTGAGGCCCTTGAGCACTCCAGTCTTAGACACCTATCTAGGACTGAGTTATATTTCTGATCTTTGAGACTAAAAAAATCACTGTTGGATTGTAAGATTACTCGAGGATAGTCAAGGTCTTCCATTTAACCCATCTTCTTTCTAGGCTGAGGCAGAGATTCTCTGGTACTCTTATTTTAAATAAGCTTCTTTCCTGCAGGAGCTGAGCACACCATCTCATCCATTAATCCCATTACTTCTGAGAAACACACTGGTTACAAAACATCTTAGGTAAGTTACTCAGCTTCAGAGGGTCTTTCTACCAGGTTCAGCTGTTTCTTTAGCTCTTCCATCATCAAGTACAAGACTAAGAAGCAATGCAGATTAAAGCTTGCATTGTCAGCTCTGCAGTCAGTTAACACACTGGTACTTCAGAAGCACTGGAAAGCCTGTAACAAGGAAAACAGAAATAAGCGCAGGACAGCATCAAGAACCTGACCTCAGAGCAATGCACCGGAGTTCATAAATCAAAGCAGTGTTACTCAGGGTTTGATTAAAAGCAGCTCTGTTTCATTGGGCTGGCTCTTTGATGCTAAAAGGCTTTCAAAAAACACAACCTAAAACCCCACCACCCAAACACACACACAACACCCCCAAAAAACCACCGAAGACAGAAAGGAATATCAGTTTAATAAGAAGAAAAGATAATCTCTATTGATCAGACACATGGCTTGGCCAGCCAGGCAAGTTGAACAGAAGCTTGTTAAACATGACAAATACATTTTATCTTATCCCCTCTCCATTTCCCCAGGCTGCTTCTTCCCCTACCCACCTTGATTCCATTCAATTTTCTGCCTTTTGCTCTTTCTCTGACTGCAGTGTTTCCCATGAGCCCCACAGTAAGATTCTCACAGTAACTCCCACAAGCCCACCTTAATTTCCTGTGATATTTGTTCTCTCCTGTAAGCTCCCTAATAATCTTATTGGTGCCCTTCTTCTTATATACAAAGATCTAGTTGAATGTCTTCATGGCTTTGAGCATATGCTCCAGGGGTCCCCCACTGAGTAGCCAAGGAGTTCTGATATTTGGCACAGATCTCAACGCTTCTTTCCTAGAATTTGCATATCCCGGTGTGGTTTCTTACTGCTTCTCTCTCTTGCTTTTGTTTGGTAGGCTGAATAGCCTTTTACTAGTTGTCTCAAAATTGATGTATCCTTAAATTACAGGTATCTACATTCAAAAATAACATTCAAAATATCATGATATGCACAGCTCAGAAAAAGTACCTGTTTTCCAGGTCCTGACAGTGTCTTCTGTGATACTAGAATCCTAGGTCTGGACACAGGAAAAATAGAACAACCACCAACTGTAGAAACACACACTGTTCTTCATCTTGTATGACAGAACCTGGAATATGTGCAGCTTGCATTTAACAACTCATGATTTCTCTGAAGGCAAGATCTGGACAGGGTTTTAAGAACACAGATATATGGACATCTTCCCCTGCTATCCCCACCGCAAGGACAGCACAGCACACAAGCTCAGTTGCTGTTGAGGAATTTCTACCTTCATATGCACTGAGTCTTGCAGAATTCATTCACTTGGCCAAATCTAGACTAACTCTTAGTGACCACACTACACCTCAGATCCATTCCAAAGGCAATCTTAAGGAAAAACAAAGCTCTCTGTTTTACCAGTTAAAGCAGAAAACACTGGACATCACTAGCACCTTCTTCTAACAGTCAGTTGCTTGGGCCACTAGCTTTGCTGTGGCAACAGTCACCCACAGAATTGCAGATCAAAATCTGGTCTGAACGTGAAAAATCCTTGATTAGACATCTGACTGGAAGGTGGACATCACTGGGGAGGGTAAATGTAATGCTGCCCTTATCCCTTCATGCTGTACTACAAATAGCCTAGCTTCAAGGACAGAACTCCTGAGCGTCCCATCCAGAGCAGGCCTATGTGACTATGTGACTAGCTTAGCTAACAATAAATACAGACTTCCAACTAAGCAGCCTTACTAAAAGTTTTACAAAACTACAGAAGTTTTAACCTACACCAGTGTAAAGACATTCGCTTGAGCTAATCTACAAATTCATTGTGAGGCAGCAGGAGGTGTACAGAGAGGAAAACGCATATGAGGTCACATGAGGTCAAAAGGGGTTTCTGTACTGTGATTGAAGAGAGAATGGTTGTGGTGGGTTGAGAGGAAAGGCTCTGCTTTCCCTCCCCCACTGAGAAAGAAACCACGGCTAAAACTCAGGCGGAGAAATGAGATTATATTTTACAAGGAAACAGATTCTATGTAACACAACAAATACAGGTATTTTACAATATATACAGGAATATACAGCAAATAAACACAGTCAGAAACCAGACCTGCCACACAGGGGGCTTCCCCCTGTGCCCCCTTCACCCCCCTACCTCCCTTCTCCCCCAAAGAGGTAGAAGAAGAGAAAAAAAGAGGACAGTTAGCAGGACAGGGAAAGAAACGGAGAGGCCTGTTATAGAAAGTTAGTTAGTTCTTATCTCTTGGCAAGAAGCCCAGAAGCAGTCCAGTGTGGAAGGGACAGCGAAGAAAGGAAGACTGAAAGTCCCAGCCGCGCTGGGTCCAATCTCACCTCCCACAATCCTACCAATGAAATTCGTTTAGAATACCAAAATATTTTATAAACATTTAGCCAGTGTGCCCCTTCCTTAAAGGCACAGCCTCAAACGGTCACAATGGTGCATACAATATAAAAAAATCCTCAAAAGCACAGTACTGGACAGCGTGCGACAGAAGTACACTTCCTTCTAACAATGACAAGAAATACTTACACATGTTTATATTCTCCCTCCAGACATATCTGCAATGTAATCTACCACGAGCAGCTGCAGTAGTCTGTTATGCAAGTCTACACGTTTTCAAATTCTGCTGTAAGATCAGTTCTACCCATCTGTTGAAGTTGCATTTATCTGATACTGATCACATGTGATTTCAGTTTATACCTGTGGGCCTTTTGGCATTATGCTGTGCTTGTACTCCAGGAGCCTTCGGGTGGGATTTGGAAGCACTGAGGAAGTGAATTCCTGATAAGTAATTTTTCATAAGCAAAACTAGTCAAGAATTCACCTCTGTTCTGCAGCTGTTGAATAGTTTACACTCCTGAAACAATGGTCCGTGTTGCAGTTTGAGCTGGGTGCCCCCTGATGTGTTCACTTCCTGTGTCCAGAAGCCCAGCCCAGAGGGATGGACACAGGAAATTGTGTGTATTTCCTACCATGATTCTTTGCACCACTATAAGATCCAGTGCGGGGTCTGGCACTTTCTCTTTTCTTCCTCCTCCGCCAGCCGGTAACTGGGGGAGATGTCTGCTGGCTTTGGGCCTGGCTAGGCCCAAGGCCACGGGGGGATGGGCAGTCTCAGGCCTGGCCAGCTGAGACTAGCCCAGCCGAGGGAGGGGGAAGAAGGAGCCCTGAGGGTCTCAGGTGTACCCTCAGGTGGGGATGGGATGCCTCTGGGTTTGCTTTGGGATCTTTCTTTGTCACTGCGCTTTGGGTTTTCTGTAACATTCACTGCTTTCTATTTAAACTTTCATCACTTTTGCAATCCGTTTGTCTGAGTGTTTTATTCCTGCCCGTGGTGGGGAGAGGGGGCTGCCTCAACCCAGCACATTCTTGGTAGCAGAAGATGGTTGTGGTGGGGAGGGGGTCTGCCTCTAAACCCACCACAGTCCGTTAGCAGACAAATGGATGAACAGGTGCAGAGTTAAAGTTTTGGTAATCACTTTCTACCAGTATGGATTAATTGGGACATTTTAATTTGCACATCATCAAAACTGCTTTACTGCAATTGTATGCAGATTGAAAACATCCACAAACCTAACATTTGAGGGGTTGGCATTACCAACGAAGGAGAAAAAACCTGCTTTCTAAGTTACCTGTTATGAATTCAGACTCTTGGAACAAGGGCAATGTTTCTGGAGGAATTACATGTGCTTGAGGATTTCCAGCACTTTCAAGGATTTCTTTCCCCATCTCTATCCTGTACCCCTGGGCCTGCCATGCCAGGCAGGACAAATGATGAGTCCAGTTTTTCAAATGCCAGCCTACCTGAGGGAAAGGAAATGTGCAGGCCAGGTATGTATGCTGAGCTCCCTCTCATTTCTATTGAAATCTGGTTTTCAATTTATGGTGGCCTTATCATTAAAACATCACAAGATATGGTACAGTATCACAGTATCACAGTATAACTAAGGTTGGAAGAGACCCCAAGGATCATCAAGTCCAACCTGTCCCAACAGACCTCACGACTAGACCATGGCACCAAGTGCCACGTCCAATCTCCCCTTGAACACCTCCAGGGACGGTGACTCCACCACCTCCCTGGGCAGCCCATTCCAATGACGAATGACTCGCTCAGTGAAGAACTTTCTCCTCACTTCGAGTCTAAACCTCCCCTGGCACAGCTTGAGACTGTGTCCCCTTGTTCTGGTGCTGGTTGCCTGGGAGAAGAGACCAACCCCTTCCTGTCTACAACCACCTTTCAGGTAGTTGTGTATGTACACAACATACATTGTTTTTCCACAATGACAAGGTACTTTTTGCATCAGACTAATTCTTTAGAGTCATGGATAGCTGCAGACATTTTTCTAGAACAGAAACACTATGACCACATTTCTGAAAGTAACCATTTTCTTTCATAATCAAACTGATTTATGCTTACATGGGCCACACTGACACGCTGGGGTTTTCATTAATATGTGCCCACAGTTGAGGAACATGTGGTTCATTATTTCCTACCTTTCCCAGGACCATTATTTTAGAAAGCTTATTTTAAAATATTTGCCACAGAACACTGTGCAAATGGTATGGTCTTCCTAATCACAGCATTGTCAAGCTGTGCTTACTGGTATGCAATCTTCCAATGTTCAGGTTATCATAGAGGGCATTTCCATTCTTAATTCATAGGCACTTTTTTCTTGGAAATAATAAAGTCTGCATATTAGGACACCACTTGATGGAGGTAGTGCTCTAGACAGAATCTACCCCTGTTTGTATAGTGTTTGACACAGCCTTTGACAAGGAGAAACAATACACCTCAGTCAGTATTAAAACTTGCACCACTTATTACTCTCTACAACTACCTGAAGGGAGGTTGTAGACAGACGGATGGATGTTGGTCTCTTCTCCCAGGCAGCCAGTACCAGAACAAGAGGACACAGTCTCAGGCTGCACCAGGGGAGGTTTAGGTTCGATGTTAGGAAAAAGTTCTATACAGAAAGTGATTGCCCATTGGAATGGGCTGCCTGGGGAGGTGGTGGAGTCGCCATCACTGGAGGTTTTCAGAATACTTGATGGGGTGCTTGGTGCCATGGGTTGGTTGGTTGGGTGGTGCTGGATTGGTTGATGGGTTGGACACGATGATCTTGAAGGTCTCTTCCAACCTGGTTTATTCTATGTATGTATTCTATGTATATTGCTATGTAGAAGCTTTAACTGGATCGTTGAACATTGGTGAAAACTTACTCCAAATGGGTTATAGGCTTTTGCATTTAAACAAAATTATTTTCTTTAGCTTCTGTGTTTCTTTTCCAAGGTACTTTTCTGTACACAAGGAACCCAAATAGGGTCTTCCAAAGCAAAACTTAGCCTGCTCTCCTTGCCAGCTTTTATGTCTGTTTTGCTATCTTGGATTGTAAAATCAGTACATAAAACTAACTGTATCCCAGTTGCTTTCCATCCTCCATAAGTGTCATCCCAGCAGAGCTCATAGTGGGCCCATTTGTAATACGCTAGGTCACTGTACTCCTTTGTAGCTGAATACTGCTTTCAAGGGAAGGCCATAGTTCTTGTCCAGATTCCTTTAGCCAACTGCTCCACGGTGGTAGGGCTGAATCAGGACCAGTAACCAGTACTTTGCCCTGAACATTCCCTCCCTCTTATTTATCTTCAGCTCATACCTGGAGAGAAGTGGTCCTTATGGAATCATCTTGGTCTTCCTCTGGGTCGGGACATGGTTTGCCTAAACACCATCAGGCAGTTGAAATCTGATTTTTCCTACCAGCATTCAAGATGCTGCAAGAAACTTAATAGCTAAAGGTGAACACTGAGTTATTGCTCCTTAAAGATGATCTCTCACACATCACACCTTAAACCCATCTATATTTGGACGCACAGAATCATAGGACGATTGAGGCTTGAAAGAACCTCTAGAAGTCATCTATTCCAGTCCCCCTGCTCAGGTAGATCCACTTAAAGTTGTTTGCCCAGGATCATGTCTAGACAGTGATTGAATACGTCCAAGATGGGAGACTCAATCACCTTAATGGTCAAAAAGTGTTCAGAGAGAATTTCCCATGTTTCAATTTGTGCCCATTGCCTCTGGTCCTGTCACTGTGCACAACTGAAAAGAGCCTGCCTCCATTCTGTTTGTAACCTTTCTGAATGCCAAATACTTCTCCTTGCCAATTAGACGTCCTTGCTCTCAGCAGCTGTAACACAGGAGCTTTAACTCCTGTGCATATTAATGCTATTGATATTGTACTAACCTAGGAACATGCAAGAATATATAATCCTCATAGAATGTATCAATTTGTACTAACTTAGGAACATTTAAGAGTATGTAGTCTTTACAGAATGTATCCATTGTATAAACTAATAATCATTAACAGTGTGAACAATAAGAAATTGTAACCATGGGCTTGAGAAAGAATTTGACTAACTCTGTGGCCAACTTGTCTCATCAACTGTATTGGGCAGCCTAGAGAGCATGCACAAGGAAGAACCAAAGGGTAGGGGGAGATGAAGACCCCAAGCAACTACCAGAGGACCTCTGCAGTACACAATGAGCATGCATGTAGGAGATTTACATATGCAATGAATTCCTAGAACTAATACAAATATGCTAATCCCTTCTTAGTAAAATGATCACAGAATCATCAAATTGTTAGGGTTGGAAGGGACCTCAAGGATCATCTACTTCCAACCCCACTGCCATGGGCAGGGACACCTCACACTAGATCAGGTTGCTCAGAGCTACATCCAGCCTAGCCTTAAAAACCTTCAGGGATGAGGCTTCCACCACCTCCCTGGGCAACCTGTTCCAGTGTCCCACCACCCTCATGGGGAAGAACTTCTTCCTAACATCCAACCTGAATCTACCCATTTCTATTTTTGTTACATTCCCCCTAGTCCTATCATTACCTGACACCCTAAAAAGTCCCTCACCAGCTTTCTTGTAGGCCCCCTTCAGATACTGGAAGGCCACAATAAGGTCTACTCAGAGCCTTCTCTCCTCCACACTGAATAGTCCCAACTCTCTCAGTCTGTCTCAATAGGAGAGGTGCTCCACCCTTCTGATCATCCTGTTGTCCCTTCTCTGGACATGCTCCAGCACATCCAGATCCTTCCTGTAATAGGGTCTCCAGAAGTGGATGTGGTTTGTGTTACAAAATATAATTTCAAGGTGTTCTGGGACCATGGTTGGTGGGTGGCTTGTTTTGAGAATGGATGGTAAGCTGTTGAGACTGTTTCAAGGAGAGCCTGTTTTTCTCAGGTCTGCGGAGTGTTTACCTTAGATAAGGCAGTCCTGAACAGCTGTGCCTGTGTGAGAAGATAGGGTTATTCAGAGAACACATGAGGAAGACCTCCCCTACTTCATCTACAACCCCCGGGAAGACCCTTACCACAAGGAAAGCACACGCTCAAGAAAGCTCCCCCTATCCCGGGAATTTGCTAGAACTCATTATCATATCCCTGCCTTCTATTAAGCATAAGTATGCATATGTAGATGATGTAGCTATATAAAGAAAAGATAGTAATTACAAGTTTGCTTTGTTGCAGAGACTGGAGGTGTGTTGTGAGGGGAATCTCTGCAGCCCCATGCATCGCTCTTGCTTGTTAGGAAAAAGTTCTATACAGAGAGAGTGATTGCCCATTGGAATGGGCTGCCTGGGGAGGTGGTGGAGTCACCATCATTGGAGGTGTTCAGGAGGAGACTGGATGGGGTGCTTGGTGCCATGGGATAGTTGTTTAGGTGGTGTTGGATTGGTTGATGGGTTGGACGCGGTGATCTTGAAGGTCTCTTCCAACCTGGTTTATTCTATGTATGTATTCTATGTATGTATGCTTGCTTCTATCTTTTTAATAAAACAACTTCCACAAGAAAGGTAGACATTTTCTTGTGTGGCCCATTCATAACACTGTATATGGATCAAGGGGAAGAATGTATTGATCATGACTGGGATCTTCTTGCATGTTTAGGAGACAGTGATCCACATCACAGCTAAATTGAGCAGGTGCAAGCCCATGCTGCAGTGCTGGACAAACAGTGTGGTCTGCAAGTCCATGCTGTGCTGCTCATATCCCTTGAGTGCAGGAGAATTTCAGCCAGCTCACCCTAACAGAGGAAGCCTGCAGGCAGCTTCTGCCCATTGCCAGTGATTACATCATCTGTGCAGCCTTGCCTATATCTAACAGTACAGCAACAAGTTCTCATGAGAATGTGTTTTTTCTTGTAAGAAAGCTCTATAACTCACACAACACAAAATGAAGCACTCACCTCCATGGACAGGATCTGCACAATATACTGCAGGGGAAGAAATTATGCTCCATCTAATGCTGCATGGTCCTGGGTGACTGGCATCTGGACGGATTAAGATTTACTTGCTATCTGTATTTCTCTTCTTATTCCATCTTATTAAAACAGTTGTTTTATTAAGCCGTTTGGTTTGGGCCTTCCTTACTGAGATCCAGAAAGCACTCCTCACTGCATCTTTCTCATCTTACCCTTCCACCCCTAAAGCAGAGCATCCTCTGCAATGCTGCTGAAGCTCCATTCAAAATATTGCTCTTTTCCAAAACTAAGCTGGTTTGCAATAAGGCTTTTCTAAGGGGCTAGAGCATTGTAAGGGAGCAATGTGGAGAGTATTATGAGGTAAAACACATGCACACTGATAGCACCACACACCAGCTGGTGGGCAGGTCCCTAGAGGAGGCTCTGGGTGTAGGCAGGTGGAGTGAGGGAGAGCTGGCCCCTGAAGCCAGCAGGAAGCTAGGGGCGTGTACTGCTGACTCATATTTAGTCGACACTCCACCAACACCTCCAGGTCCCTCTCCAAGTCACAGCTTTCCCAGCACACAGTGCAGATATACAGTATGTAAGAAATTTGATTCATAACCCAAAACAATATACTCTTTTTTTCATCTTTTTTTTTTCCTTTTTTGCAAATCAAAGGCAGAATTACCAAGACAGGAATTCTCTGAAGTTTATACATGCAGCTGAAGCATGCTGATCATGACTGGTCTGTCTACCTGGTTCAGGAAACAGTGCAGCCACATGAGCAATCAGTGGTCTGTGGGTATGCAGAAAAACTCCAGACAGGAGTTTTGGGGTTTTTTCTCTCAGCATACTTCATTTGCCGCTTGGTACAGTCAAAATAGCAAAATAATTTGTCTCAGCATTTGTTTTTTTTGGGGAGTAGAGGGAATAAAAGACCTGGTCAGTCTCATTTCATAATTTATATTTGTTACTGGATGCTGCAGGATGTAGCACCTTGCTGTGTCTCGAAAGTCAGCAAACATTCAGGACACATTACTCAAAGGCTGCAGCTCCTAGCAGAGCTACCCTCATGACACACAACTCACAGGTAGGGAACACCACACAGTAACTGCAGCTTAAAAGGGAAGTCTTCAAAACCAGTTGCTCCAACTCCTCCTATGTAATATCCTGTAAATATCTATAGGGCAAGATCATAGAATCACCAAGATTGGAAAAGACCTCAAAGATCATCAAGTCCAACCTGTCACCCAAGACCTCATAACTACTAGACCATGGCACCAAGTGCCACATCCAATCTCCTCTTGAACACCACAAGGGATGGTGACTCCACCACCTCCCCGGGCAGGCCATTCCAATGGCTAACAACTCTCTCTGTGAAGAACTTTGTCCTCACCTCCAGCCTAAACTTCCCCTGGCACAGCCTGAGACTGTGTCCTCTTGTTCTGGTGCTGGTTACCTGGGAGAAGAGACCAACACCCTCCTTACTACAACCACCCTTCAGGTAGTTGTAGACAGCAGTAAAGTTTCCCCTGAGCCTCCTCTTCTCCAGGCTAAACAATCCCTGTTCCTTCAGCCTCTCCTCATAGACCACGTGCTCCAGGCCCTTCACCAGCCTCCTTGCCCTTCTCTGGACATGTTCAAGAGTGTCAATGTCCTTCTTAAGTTGAGGGGACAGAACTGGACATAGTACTCAAAGTGTGGCTGAACAAGTGCTGAGTACAGGGGCACAATGACTTCCCTGCTCCTGCTGACCACTCTATTCTTGATGCAGGCCAGGATGCCATTGGCCTTCTTGGCCACCTGGGTACACTGCTGGCTCATGTTTAGGCAGCTGTCAATCAATACTCCCAGGTCCCTTCCTTCCTGGCTGCTCTCCAGCCACTCTGACCCCAGCCTGTAGCTCTGCATGGGGTTGCCGTGGCCAAAGTGCAGCACCTGGCACTTGGATTTGTTGAATGTCATTCTGTTGGACTCTGCCCATCTGTCCAGCCTGTCAAGGTCCCTCTGCAGAGCCCTTTTACCCTCTAACAGATCAACTCCTGCTCCCAACTTGGTGTCATCTGCAAATTTACTGATGACTGACTCAACCCCCTCATCCAGATCATCAATGAAGATATTAAACAGGATGGGGCCCAGCGCTGATTCCTGGGGGACACCACTAGCAAATGGCTGCCAGCTGGATGTGGCACCATTCACCACCACTATTTGGACTCAGCCCTCTAGCCAGTTCCAAACCCAGCACAGAGTGCTGCTGTCCAAGCCACAAGCTGACATATCACAACTTGCCTCCCCCACTTTCCAAAGGCAATACAGCCTCTTTTTTTTCCCTTAATTTGTTCAAGAGCTGCTTGCTCATCCAGGCCGGTTGCCTTCCCCACAGGCTCATCTTTTGGCACATGGGCACAGCCTGTTCCTGTGCCTTCAAGAGCTCCTGCTTGAAGTAGGTCCAACCATCCTGGACCCTTTTGTTCTTAAGGGCTGCTGCCCAGGGAACTTTCCAAATAAGTTGCTTGAACAAGTTGAAGTTTCTCCTCCAGAAGTCCAAAGTGAGGGTTCTGTTACTGCTCCTCCCTATCTCCCTGCATATTGAAAACTTCACTCTCTCATGGTCACTGCACCCTAGGCAGCCTCCTACCATCACATCTCCCACCAGCCCTTCTCTATTGGAGAACAGCAGGTCAAGCAGAGCCTGACCCCTGGTAGGCTCACTGAACAGCTGTATCAGGAAGCTGTCCATACACTCTAGGAACCTTCTGGACTGCCTCCTCTCTGCTGAGTTAAGTTCCCAGCATATGTCTGACAGGTTAAAGTCACTTACAAGGACAAGATCTGATGATCTTGAGACAGCCTCCAGTTGCTTATAGAATATTTCATCTGTCTCCTCATCCTGGTTGGGTGATCTATAACAGACTCCAATCAGGATGTCAGTTTTGATAGTCCTCCCTCTGATTTGAACCCACAGGCACTCAATCCTTTCATCCTCAACCTCAAGTTCTGAGGCATCAAGAGATTCCCTAATATACAGGGCCACCCCTCCTCCTCTTCTCCCTCACCTGTCTCAACTAAAGTGCTTGTAACCCCCCAGTGCAGTACTCCAATTAAGCGAATCATCCCACCATGATCCTACTTGGGCATACAACCATTACTCGCACAGAGGCTCATGAACTGTGCTCTGTTGCTTTTAAGGATGAGAAGGGCTATTATAGCCCTGTGATTTGATTTTGATATCATGAAATATGATAAAAGACAAACTTTTCCTTACTGAGGCTACTTTTTCCCTATGCTCCTTCTATAATCTAAGGAGCTGTAGGCTGAATACAGAGACAACTATCTCAGGACCCTCTAATATACGGATGAATGTGCAAGAGACTGACTTTCTGGTGCCTTCTCCAAATGTTTTTCACTCCAGCAATCTATAATTCTGCTTCCACGAATGGGGTGGGTAATGACAGGCTTTTCTTGACCAAATTATTTAAAGAAGTATCAGAAGTTGTGCAATAAAGGCTTCCACAGCAAGTAACTGCATGACTTGGCTGCATCACATTTTTTTTCAGCTGTTATCTCAGGACCTGCCCTGTAAATGGCACCCTTGGGCTTCAGCAAGTCATCAAGCTACAAAATGATTTTTTTGTAACTTAAATCAACATCTAGAAGAAATAAAAGTTTAATATAAGTGTTCATGCCAAACTCCCCAAGGCTTAGATGAGATTTTTCCTGGAACTCTGAAAGCACTAACCACAGGGAGACATAATTTTGTCTGTTTATACTATAGCAGTTCCCCAGGAATAAAAATTCAGGAAACAGAACTCACTACAGGGATCAGTTTTAATTTGCAGGAATTTAAGTAAAAACTCAGCTTTGCTTTTGTCAGATACAGTGTTAAAATTGGAAAGAATGAAGGAATCTGAAGGACACATACTGCACATTTCTTTTGTGAGTTCTTTCTTGTGGAACTGGTGTTTTCTTTCTCTTCTTGCCAGATCCAGAAGAAAACCCTAGTCAGGCTGCCAGACTCAAAATCCATTCATGTTCAAGACTTGTCATTAGTGATTATTCCAGCTTACTAAAAAGCTGGCTGTCTTAACTAAAAGCTAACCTGATGATTTCCTTCTAAGAAAATATCACATTTCTCCACTTATTCTGTCCTGTTAGGTACAAAAAAGGGGTACTATTGTTTCCTTCCTAAAACAGCATCATAGAGTTTTCCTGTCCTCTTGACTTGAATCTCTCCAAAGCCAGCTGCCTCAAGAAGCTTGCTGTACTCTGCTGATGTTCGCTCTTTCCCTTCTGTCTGGACCAGCATATTCATTGAATATAGTTGGGTTTCTAAAGGCCCACTTTTATCTTCATTCAGAAGTGATTCAACCAGCAGCACTCCACCACCTGGTTTAATAAAGAGAAAGAAAACACATGCTGAACTCTGAGAAGACAAAGTATTTTTCATCTGAGTTACTAGGCCAGATCCTAACCTTTAGTTTCAGGAAGAAGCAGGCTCCACATGAAGTTTGTTTCAGCATTGCAGAAGACAAAAGACCAAAAGCATTAAAGTATGCCCCTGCTTGGCTACCTAGGTACTGGTGTACCACATATATGGCTGAAATAGAAATTTCCCATTTCCCCCAGGTGAAATCAAGGTGCTGATTTTGCTGACAACCTGGCTCCATAGGCAGCCTTTTCAAAGCTTGGAGGGTTTGATGTGAAGCTTAATGGAATTTTTACTATGATATATATGCCTATGCAAACAATACCCCCAATACCCCATCCTTACACCTGAAGAACACTAAAAGTGGAAGGAGAACTTAGACAGGTCCCTGTTTGGCTCAGCTACCCATGGCTGGCTTAGGAACACAAAAGGCTGAATCAAGAAACCACTACACTGAAAATCCACCAAAGAAATTGAGCATCAAGACTGATGTGCTCCACATGACTGACAGGAGTCTCTGTTCTTCAACAGCTCACACTTACCAGGTTTGCAAGCGTTGTAAACTTTTGCCAGTAGCTGCCTACATTTGTCATCATCCCAGTCATGCAGTATCTTGGATAAGATATATAATTCAGCTTCTGGAATCGAATCATTGAAGAAGTCTCCTGTAAAGCAACAGTACATGTATTAAACAAAAACCCCAAAACACGGGGGGCCGAGTTAAGCAAATAGTTTCCGTGCTGTCCAGTTTTAAAGACTCTGGGCTTGCCATGTCCATCACCCACATCAGACAACAGTTACCAGCTAGAGTTTTTCTGTGGCACTGCATAGCGAATTTAGTTCTTCAGTTTCAAGAAGGTCTGGTATGTTTAAAAGCATCAGCTCATCTGAAACAATTTTGGATGCACAGCAAAGCATTTGAGTTCTAAGTGACAGGAATTCAGATTCATGAAGTGTTAAGAAGAGGACACGGTTTCTGTCATGGGGAAAAAAAAAGAAAGCATTTTCCCTTATCTAAGCAAATTTTTAAAGAAAGCATAATGCTACATCCTAAATCCATAGAGAAAAAAATACACATCTCTCACCTACCAGCATTAGCCTTTTGTTCAGCACTTAGTGTACTGCATTGTCTCTGCATCTTACTTTGTCATTTCCACACCCATTTCTTTGCACCACTGGCACACATCACATTTCCTGTGTTTCTTCATCTCTGGTTTTATATATCCCCTTTCTTCCTCTCTCTGTGCATCAAGCAGTATCAAGTCATTCCAACTTTTTGATGACTTTTGTAAATACTTCAAATTATATCTTCCTACACTGATTTTCATCATAGATGGTGCAAAGATCATTCAAGGTCTATGGAGTGGGTAAGAGGAATATGGTCTAGCTCAGCCACATTCAAAGCCTGAAATATCTTAGGACTTAAAAGTCAATCAATTGTAATCAGAGAAGGAAAACCCCTAGTCTGGAGCCAGGCTGGCACCCAGCACATCTGCCAGGAAATCTGCGCAGGAGAAAAGGGAGCGTTAAAAAGATTTATCACAGTATCACAGTACCGTAGAGGTTGGAAGGGACCTCAAGAGATCATCAGATCCAACTCCCCTGCCAAAGCAGGATCACTTAGGGTGGTCTGCACAGGAATGCATCCAGGTGGGCTTTGAAAGTCTCCAGAGAAGGAGACTCCACAACCTCTCTGGGCAGCCTGTTCCAGTGCTCCGTCCCCCTCACTGTAAAGAAGTTTCTCCTCATGTTGAGGCGCCCCTCGTTGGGTGCCAAAAAAAAAAGGAGTGTGGTGGGTTGAGAGGAAAGGCTCTGCTTTCCCTCCCCCACTGAGAAAGAAACCGCGGCTAAAACTCAGTCGGAGAAATGAGAGTATATTTTACAAGGAAACAGATTATATGTAGCACAACAAATACAGGTATTTTACAATATATACAGGAATATACAGCAAATAAACACAGTCAGAAACCAGACCCCCCACACAGGGGGCTTCCCCCTGTGCCCCCTTCACCCCCCTACCTCCCTTCTCCCCCAAAGAGGTAGAAGAAGAGAGAAAAGAGGGGTTAGCACAGCAGACAGAGGCCTATGGACAGGGAGTTAGTTTCTTATCTTAGTTGGCCAGAAGCCCAGAAGCAGATCCAGCCGAAAGGAACAGCTAAGGAAGAGAAACTGAGAGAAAGTCCCAGCTCCCCTGGGTCTAACAATCTCACCTCCCACCTTACTTGGCCAATGACATTCGTTTAGAATACCAAAATATTTTATAAACATTTAGCCAGTGTGCCCCTTCCTTAAAGGCACAGCCTCGAACGGTCACAGATATCTTCTATGTTCAAGCTTGAAACTCTTGTTTCTTGTCTTGCTAGGCTGGCATGCCATGGCAGGTTTTCAAAACTGAAAAGCTTTTTTTTTTTTTTTTTTTTTTTTTTTTTTTTAAGTATTTTTGTTTTTTAAGATATCAGATAGTTCTGTTCAGGCGTAAAGAGCTTCTGGATAGCTGAACAACTCTGTGTCTCTGATAGAAGGCAACTGCAGATGCACAACTGGAACAGCCCTGTGGTGGTAATGAGCTGTAGGCCTGGGCTGGGGAGGCTGAAATGTGGGACACTGCCCACGTAAGGAGCAGCTGGAGATCTGAGTGTCCAGTATGGTACCTCTGAGCAGAGACAAAAGGCTCAGAAGCAATAGCTGTGGCAACACTACACTGTTGTCTGTACTTACCTGAATGGAAAGCGATCTGACACTCCTCAGGGGGAATAAATTGCTTTTTGGCAACTTGCACGACGTTCGGCAGATCGTAAATTGTGACTCTGGAATTTGGATACAAAGAAACACACTCCTGGGCCAAAGCTCCTCCACCTCCTTTGGGGAGAGCAAAAGAAGGTTACTGCTAATAGAAACCATGTGATTGTTGCTGAACAGGCTGAAGAGATGCAGGCAACAGTGCATTCAGTCTTAGGGAAGCTGAAAAGGTACTTTTGCTCCCCAGGTGTTGCTGAAAGTGAAGAGGAGGGACAAGACAGGCCACTGCCTCAGTCTGCTCTGCAGGAAGTCCCAAGGCTTCCAGCACCCAGGCCTACTAGGTCAGCCTCAGCCCTTACAACTCTTGTGCACCTACTCAACCAGACCCCATTGTAGACACAGGAAGCTGGGAAATGAAAAACTGAACCAGTCACTGGGGAAGCAATGATAGAGGCCAGAGGGGAGCCTTACTCAACCCAAGAATCCTGATAGCACTCAGCAGTGCTGGGACAGTGGGATGTTGCAGGGTAAGAGGTTGAAGACAATATATCAACACTGACTGAAGGCATCAGAAGAATGTATTCAAGCATAGCAAGAGAAAATGTCAAAGCTGCCATGGGCCTGGGTTCAAACAAATGAGACTCTGTAGAGAAAAGCATTTAGCTTACAAATGCTTTCATGACTCTCATATTTTTTTTAACTAAAACAAATCTGTGAAATACTCCTTTTATTGCTTTCCATAGATTCATCCATCATTGGAATACTTTTTCTTTTCAGAGCTTGTACAAGAAGACAGTTCAGAGGCTCGTTAAAGATCTACTGATGCTCACCTCCCAGATCATAGATCTGTGTGAAAGTGGAAAGGTCAAACGCAGCAAGAACATCTCTGCCACATATACTCCATACTGAGTTCTGGCCAGCCATGAATTTCACCATTTCTTCTTCTGATCTAGTAATGCAGACACAGTACATAGAAAAAGTAACTTCCTTGGTGATTCCTAACATAAAGCGGTCATTACAAGTGTTGGCTTAAACACTGTTTTCTGTTTTTCTTGATGCAGAAAACATTCTCTTTGCCTATCATCCAACAATATCTAATCAACTAAACTCGTTGCTGTTGTTTGGTTGATAAGATGGTGTTGGATGATAGGTTGGACTCAGTGATCTCAAAGGTCTCTTCCAACCTGGTTAATTCTATTCTATTCTAAACCTATCTTGAGTCTTATTGTAGCAAAGGGTATAGCTATGCATTCGTGCATTTAAACAGGGAATTAAATTAAGACTAGTGAAGTCTAACAGTGTATTATGCTGCTAATTCTCAGTCTTCTAAGGGATTTTTTTCCCTTCAGCTACCATTGCCTCTGTGCCAGAGATCTGTGATAGGTTTTTCAGATTAGAATAGAATACATAGAATACATAGAATAAACCAGGTTGGAAGAGACCTTCAAGATCATCGTGTCCAACCCATCAACCAATCCAACACCGCCCAAGCAACTAACCCACAGCACCAAGTACCCCATCAAGTCTTCTCCTAAAAACCTCCAGTGATGGCGACTCCACCACCTCCCCAGGCAGCCAATTTAGATACTCCTACTCAAAACATCAGACAGTGTTCCAATAGTGGATATTGCTGAGAATTAAAAACACTGCATAAAGTTCCTGATGAGCTTGATTCTCAAATCATCATATTTAATGGTCCTGAGCCATAATGAAAAACATTAATTTTATCTATGATAAGAACAGCATTTCTATGTATTTATAGATTACCTGTACATTGCTCCAAAAGGGTCATTAGAAGAAATGCCAAAAGCTCTTTCATACTGGTTTCTTCCTTCTCTAAAATAACAACCAAAAAAATGCATATGATGGTGGATTTCTCTTTCTTTTATCATAGTATCAGAGTATCATAGTATCAGTCAGGGTTGGAAGGGACCACAAGGATCATCTAGTTCCAACCCCCCTGTCATGGGCAGGGACACCCCACACTAGATCAGGCTGGCCAGAGCCTCTAAACACACCTCAGAAATGTAGTTTCTGCTAGTTCATCATGGTGGAAGAATATATGCCACCTTGATTGTAATGGCTATAAAGGTGCCCTGCCCCAAAATATGCTTTCACAAGAAAGGTGTGCTTTTCAAGACCAGGCTGGATGGGCCTGGTCTACTAGAAAGTATCCCTGCCCATGGCAAGGAGATTGAAATTGGACAAGTTTCAAGTTCTTTTCCCACCCAAATTCTGTGATTTATGGGAACACATCTTAGGTACAAGACTGGTACAATCATTACCATCACACACACCATATTTGATCATCAGTTGCACATATTAGAACAAGTGGGACTCCAGCCCTATATTAAACTCCTATACACCTTTGCAACAAAATTAATCTTAGTACTTGTAAAACCACCTAGCTTGCCGTGGGACAGGAAGGCAAGCTGATTTAGCATGCCTCAAGACCAAAGTGATTCACAATCAGCAGGTGTTCATGCTAAGTGAAGATTCATTATGCTGGCCTGCCAAAGAGCTGAAGGAGGGAGTTCTATGAAGACAAGATGGCCCTGTTTTGGGTAAAGCTGTTGAAGCAGGGCTCAAATAACATAAACACCCTACTTCAAATGTGCTTTCAAGGGCCAGGGTGTGCAAGACCCACCTTTGCCTAACTAACTCTGATTTTAAAGTTGATACCCCTCAATATGCTAATGAAGAAAATCAAGTACATGCTAAATATATATGACTATGTTACTCAGTTTTCCTCCCAAATCATATTAAACATCACCTAGAAGGCAAGGACAACCTGGGCTTGGGTGTAAAACCCATGAGAGGAATTTTTCAGTGTGCTGCCCCTGTCATTGGGAAGCGTGTGTGCTGCTGCCACTGGCACCAGAGTCAGTGAATGGAGGCACAGTGTGGGCCAGCACAAGCACACACCGCCACCAGCTGCAGCAGCAGCAGAGACTGGGGAATAAGACAGAGATGAGGACAGTCAATGGGCTTTTCCTCCACCCCAGACAGGGACACCTTTTTTGGTGAGAACTGTGCCTTCAATACACAGCTGAGCTTTTACTGCATTACTGTTTGACCCATTGCAAAGGTTTGCACCTCTGACTGCGTTGGATGTTATCCAAGATTCACTAATCCTGAGATCATCTTTGCTAACATTTCTATTATATTAGAGATACAGAAAAGGTTTGCATCTCTGGCTTTGTCAGATGCCACCCAGGATTTATTAATCCTGAGATCATATTGCAGTCAGTGTCTTTATCACCAGCAACCCCGAATCTGTAGTATCTGTTGCTTTGAACAATTAAACCATTTGATTGCCTTAACTTCTGAGCTGAGTCAGATTAAGTCCTTATTGAGGCATTGAAAAGTGGGTGCAAAAGCTAATTTTGCCAAATAGTTCCAGCAAGAGCCCTGAGCTCTGAGACAGATGAATATTCGGGGTCTAAACATGACAGTACTATCCATCATTATTCATTATTTACTTTGTTTGTGTCTCCTCAGGCAAGAGCCTCTGTAAGGATCAAGTGCTTTCCTGAAGGTCAAACACACACAAAAGTCTCTAGATCATCTCCACCATCAGAAGGAAAAGGAAAAGAGGAACAGAAACAAAGAGAAAACAAGATAAAAATAAGAACACATGCTGGCCATGTTAACAGCCAAAATTATCCGATCTGCTGGGGTTTTTTTCCTAAGTACCAGCCAGTATCTTCATTATGCCCTTCTTCAGAAACACACCACTCAGAGCAGACACACAGATGCTGCAAAGCAACCTGCAGCAGGCAGTGCAAAACACTCCTTACCTCACAGCATCAGCCAAGTAGTGCCAGCACAGGTAGACTGAATTGGAGTAATACATAATAATATGATACTGAGACTTGGGGCTTGATTTTGTAAGGTAGATGTTGGAGATTTCTGTGTTTCTGTAGAAGACTAAAGGGTGAAATAAATATATTTACTAACACATATGATACACCACATTGCCAAGCCTATTATACAGCATGGTATTTATCACCAGATAGCTAAGTAATCAAAGACTCAACCACACTGATTCTATGCTCAGTGTTTCCACTACAATGAGCACTGGGTGGATTGCCCATGAGCTGCATGAGGTATATTGCCTCATTCAATTTGACTAAACCCAACCTACCTACACTTATTCCAGCACCAAACATTTATTTCAATAACAGAAAGAGGAATACCTTACAAGTGTCATGATTTATCTATTGGCTTCTGCTATCAGAGGAAGCTTTTGGTATGCTCTGTTTAAATGAGATGCCATTGCAGACAAGTCTTTTTTTCCAGCCAACAAGGTCAGCAAGTGCAAGACAAGTCCCCAAAACAGCATGCCAACCACACCTACCCTCTCTGTTCACTAGGGCAAGACATTCTTCAGACAGGTGAATTCCTAAAGGACTCACTCCCATTTCCACCAGTGCACATGCAGTGGTACCACTCACCCTAAGGGCTGATATACAAAAAGGAATATAAAAGACACATCTGCTCTCCCTAAACTCACTGGAAACTACTGTAAGGATGAAAATAGGGCATGGTAACACAACTCAGATCAGGGGACACAACTTGCAAAACTCTGGCTAGTCCTGATCAGCTCCCTTCTGACCATGTGCACTCAACAGTTCTGATCCAAGGGCACACCTACATCACCTCTCAGTTCAGATCAGTAATCTACCAAAATACTCATCCTGAAGGAAAACAAAACACATTTCAAAATGATGGTTTTTTCCATCCACCCTGACATCTCAGGGTTTAAAATCATGCTGACACCTCAGTGTTTTCTTGAAAACAGCTCTGAAGAGACCTCAGATATCTTCTTCAAGAGTGTTGCACAGAGAAGTTTAGGGATATAGAGCTCTTCACCTGGGCTTTACACCTTAATCATGCAGACATTCACTGCTTCTCTTTCAGCTGGAGGGGGTAGTGATCCCAAGTGATTCTCTCCTCCTCTAGCTACAATACTGGCCTAACACTAGATACCACCTCTCCCCACACACTTTGCCTCACTTTCAAAACAATCAGAAGTTTAAGACTTTTAGCTTCTTCTGCATTTATTACCTCCTTCTTGTGTCAGCTCTACTGCCAGAAGCTTCAATCCCACACAGGCATCCAGCAGTCTTTCCATCCCTGTGGAGCTGGTACCCAAGCGTGCAGCAATGGTATCTGAAGACATAGCCTCTCCTGTCTCCAGCAGAAGATCGAACACCCCCAACTCACAGGCAGTGAACATAACCTGGGGGTAAGGCAAGGTGGGAGTGATCAGATGAAAGCACCAAAGCCTACTGCATTACTAAAGATGCTTTGTTGGAGAAAATATACAGCTAATATTATTTCATTCATGTAAAATTTTATTTCATCTAAAGAAGCTCTATGACTAAAATGAAGAGTCTCTGAACACTGATAATACCATACAGTGTTTGCAGTGTAGCTTTTTTTTCCATTTATTTTCCTTTTCTGGTGAATCCAGGCAATGTTTTTGGCTCACAAATGTTCACATTTAGAGATCAGGGGTTAGGCATGAATGTTCCTGCCTTTCCCTTAGTTTCAGGGAACATTTGCACAGTCTCTCACTTTTTGCTTGGAGAGTAGAAAGGCAAGACTGGATGATGGTCAGCTTTTCTATTGTTGTTTTTGCTCTTCAATTAATAATCTAACCTATGCTCCGGTGAACCCTGAAGACTCTCCTGTGGCTTGCAGCAGGAGAGAATATCTCACTCTATGGACCCTATTTTCAGAGACTGACATGCGTGACCAGAGTTTTCTCCCTGAGGCAAGGAGATTCCTTTCAGATAAAAGGACTGCTTCTTGTGGGTAAGCAGAAGTTCCCTGTCTTTTCATGGAGAAGGTATGTAACATCTTCAGGAACATCCTTCAACTTTCAGACATTAGAAAAACATCTTTCTTTGGCTGTGTGCAATCAAATTTACAAATACTAGCCTACTTCTCTGTCCACATAAGCACTCCTAAAACAGTAATAAAGGCATCAACTTAACTGACTGCCTGTGTCTACAATGATGATGGTTCCATGGGAACCTCCTCTTATCCTAAGTAAGAACATTGTTTAACCAAAGTTGGGATAATTTCTCATAACCATAGCACCAGTGTGAATTTGGAAAGCAGTGGGTATTCCTCTTTCTCACCAAGCAAAAGTACTTATTATCATTTTTTCCTCTCTGTACTGTCGGCTCTGCCTTTCAGGAGCATTGGGATGAAGCAGTATTTACACAACCCAAAGAACATTCCTTCTGTTACTATATTGGCCAGAAGTGAAGTAAGGGAAAGTAGAAAAGGTAACTAAATAGTAAATGAGGAAAAAACATCCAGTGTGCTGGATAGCATAACGTCATGCCCATGTGTTTATACATACAAACAAATGACATCAGTGAACAATAAGAAAAGTGGCACTGGTTCTGCTTTGTGCCTTAATCAAATGCTGTTTGGTAAAATGATCACTATACCACTCTTTTGCCTGAAAAGAGGCAATACATGGATGTTCTTAAGCTTAGCCTTCTGTGCAAACACATACAGACAAACCACGGGAGAGGGAAGGAAATTATTTGAGAAAGTATTTGAAAACCCACATGCTTTGCATGGTTTAACAGGGAGGGGGAAAGGGCATTCAAACCAGCTCTCCTGTTCCTCAGACTCCAAAACTGAAAAGTGAGAAGTAATCCCACTGCGGTCAGAGAGATTTCAATAAATGCTATATCTATCCTGAAGGGTCAGGACACTTTCAAATACTTATTTCTTTTCAAATGTCCTTCCTGTCTAGATGAGCATATGGGATGCTTTCATATGAGATGATTTTCATTCTAAAGACATAATTCAGGACCTAAAATGAGATCCTTGAATATTTATGTTTGCATAGTCTTAGACATCTATCCAAGACCTAGTTATAGTTCTTACCTTTGAGACTAAAAATCCACTGTTGTATTGCAAGATTAGTTGAGGATAGTCAAGGTCTTCCATGGAACCCATCTTCTTTCTGCGCTGAGGCAGAGATTCTCTGGTCCTCTTATTTTAAATAAGCTTCTTTCCACCAGACACTGAGCACACCATCTCATTTACTTAATCTTATTACTTCTGAGAAACACACTGATTACAAAATGTGTTAGCTAAGTTACTCAGCTTCAGAGGGTCTTTCTACCAGGTTCAGCTGTTTCTTTAGCTCTTCCATCATCAAGTAGCAGGCTAAAAAGCAGTGCAGATTAAAACTTGCATTGTCAGCTCTGCAGTCAGTTAACACACTGGTACTTCAGAAGCACTGGGAAGCTTGTAACAAGGAAAACAGAAATCAGCACAGAACAGCAGCAAGAACCTGACCTCAGAGCAATGCACCAGAGTTCATAAATCAAAGCAGTGTTACTCAGGGTTTGATCAAAAGTAGCCCTGTTTCATTGGGCTGGCTTTTTGATGCTAGAAGATTTCCCAAGAAAATATTTTTATGTCAGTCAACTACAAGACCCCAGAGGAAAGACAACAATTTGGCAAGACAATCCTTTGAGTGTAATGGGGACATTCTCAGGGTTTAAGAGTGAAGGAGTATCAGTTCAGCTCAAAGCACCCTCTGCATACTCCTAACGAAGCCTGGCATCTCCCATGGCCCTAATTCCACTCGTTCTTCACTCAGGAGTATGCCCCTGCATACTCAGCTTCTTAGCTTCAATATGCTGAAACATGGGCTCTGGTTCATGTACCCAGGGCCTCAGAACATACCCATGCAAGGAAAATGACTGTCAATAACTGCCTCATACCAAACAAGACCTGCCAAAGAAATAATCTGAGAGCAAAGTTCACAGAAGTAGCTGAAGGAGAAGAAAGCATCCCACTACCATATGTGCCTAGAATAATATGCACCCAGGTATGAAAAAACAGGGTGTGCTTCCCTGTCCTGTTTTGCAGCAATGCCCACAGAAAGCACAAAAGACATACAGGGGTACAGCCAGATGGGAGATGAAACTTGCTGGGATTGACACAGGTTCAGCTGACCCATGTTGGGTATGTGACAGGTTGGACTTGATGATCTTTGAGGTATTTTCCAACCTTATTGATTCTATGATTCTATGTCGCATTCCCCAGTTCAGAAGGAGCCAGTCCCAAGAGAATCTGTAAGAATTTGTTGTGCTGTTTTCTCACGGTGACTAGTTTGCTCTGACAATGATCACTCAGGTGTAGCCTACAAGGAATTACTGCTATGGACCACTTTCCTCAAATGACTGAGCTCCACATTGGTAATCAGATATTACTGTGACATTTAGTACAGATGCATTAAAGATTCATGAGTACATAAATATTCAGCTCTTGAAACTTGTAGTTTTGACTAAATAACAGCCAGCTACGTGCACTTCTGTAGGCTAGCATATCCTAAAGGGCCATAAATTCACTTTACTTAAGGCAGTTATAGGGCACAAAAGGCTCTGGTAATAAAATGACCACACACTTCATTAAATCCACTTGAAGTATTCTTTCAGTTATGACTAAATCTGTCTGTTGAGGACACCACATGTAATCATCTAATGGGATTACTACTGGTAGGGAGATGCAGGGGAGGACAGTCACAGATAACCCACACCAGACAGATGCAAAGCCACACAAAGAGTGCTGCTGTTTCAAAGTGAATTGCTAATGAGGCTTAAAGCCAAAGCCTCTTATAAGCTGCAAATGCATTCATGAAGATGAAATTGCAGTGGATCACTTTGTCTAAAAACCCCCATCAAGGTTTTTGTCATAGTGCTTAGACCACATAGAGGTGAAAGCTGTTATTTTACCTCCATGATTCTATTTTGGTGATGAATGCCATTTGCCAAAATGACTCACTACAGACAGACACCACACACATCCATAAAAAACCCAAATAGGTCAATTTTGCATAACATTTGAAAGTAAGAAATTATCTGTGAGCAAAGCATAAGATTTAGCATAATTAATGTGGCTGCTAGCAAGAAGTGACAGATAAGACTAATCACACATGCAACCTTCCTTTTAAGCAATGGACACAAATCTCAGTAAGAATCTCAGTAATGCCAGTATGGAAACAAATGCACCTCACTATCATTAGTAAGCCTCTAAGTATGCCTAGTTTATAACAGATTTGCATCAGATGGCCTTGAAGTGCAGTAAGATAATACAATTTGTGCCCAGTTTTGCTTGTTGGGTTTTCTTTTAAGAATCCTAAAAGCCAAGATGCTTAAGTATCATATTTTTCCTTTGGAAGTTTTAACAAAATGTCAAATTTCAGTGACATGACTATTACTTCTGTCAGTTTTTCACACCAACCATTTTTACTTTTTTCTTGTTTAGATCACAAACAGTACTGGAAGGCACTTGGAGTGGGCAAGAAATATACCCAGCTCATTCTCTAAGAAACCCCTTGCTTCTCCTCGGTTTTCCTTATACTAAAACTCGGAGCAAGGATGTCTTTTAAGGTCTTTTAAGGGCCTGTGGATGTAGTCTACCTGGACTTCAGCAAGGCCTTTGACACCATTCCCCACAGTAAACTGCTGGCTAAACTGTCAGCTCGTGGCTTGGACCACAACACTCTGCTGGGTTGGGAACTGGCTGGAGGGCCGAGCCCAGAGAGTGGTGGTGAATGGTGCCATATCCAGCTGGCGGCCAGGCACCAGTGGCGTCCCCCAGGGATCAGTGCTGGGTCCCATCCTCTTTAACATCTTCATTGATGATCTGGATGAGGGGGTTGAGTCAGTCATCAGCAAGTTTGCAGATGACACCAAGTTGGGAACAGATGTTGCTCAGTTAGAGGATAGAAAGGCTCTGCAGAGGGACCTTGACCAACTGGACAGATGGGCAGAGTCCAATGGGATGGCATTTAACAAGTCCAAGTGCTGGGTGCTGCACTTTGGCCACAACAACCCCATGCAGAGCTACAGGCTGGGGTCAGAGTGGCTGGAGAGCTGCCAAACAGAAAGGGACCTGGGGGTGCTGATTGACAGCTGCCTAAACATGAGCCAGCAGTGTGCCCAGGTGGCCAAGAGGGCCAATGGCATCCTGGCCTGCATTAGGAATAGTGTGGTCAGCAGGAGCAGGGAAGTCATTGTGCCCCTGTACTCTGCATTGGTTAGGCCACACCTTGAGTACTGTGTCCAGTTCTGGGCCCCTCAGTTTAAGAAGGACATCGAGACACTTGAACGTGTCCAGAGAAGGGCAACAAGGCTGGGGAGAGGCCTTGAGCACAAGCCCTATGAGGAGAGGCTGAGGGAGCTGGGATTGTTTAGCCTGGAGAAGAGAAGGATCCAGGGTGACCTCATTGCCCTCTACAACTACCTGAAGGATGGTTGTAGCCAGGAAGGGGTTGGTCTCTTCTCCCAGGCAACCAGCACCAGAACAAGGGGACATAGTCTCAAGCTGCACCAGGGGAGGTTTAGACTCGAAGTGAGGAGAAAGTTCTTCACCGAACGAGTCATTCGTCATTGGGATGTGCTGCCCAGGGAGGTGGTGGAGTCACCGTCCCTGGAGGTGTTCAAGGGGAGATTGGAGGTGGCACTTGGTGCCATGGTCTAGTTGTGAGGTCTGTCAAGACAGGTTGGACTTGATGATCCTTGGGGTCTTTTCCAACCTTAGTTATACTGTGATATTGTGATATTATAAGCAATCCAGAAACGTTCTTAGTTTAACGTCCTGGCCTGCAATAATCTCTCAACAAATAGTTCAGCCAAATACTCATCAAGATCTCTGTCAGAGGGAGGTCCCAGCAGATCAGAGGCACAGTCTCCCTGAGGACTGACAGGTTCAGTAACTGAAAATGGTAGAGGCTGAAACTTAAAGAGAGATGGACAGCAGTGAAAGGCAGACTCCCATGTTAGAAGGCTTGGGCTCTGTCAAGCATCATAAAGACAAACAGTGGACATTCAACTACCTTGCACAGGACATTTTATGTTTGCTAATCTGATAATCCTCTCTTCTGTTTCCTCAAAAGGAACGCTTCAGAAAGAAGTGTTCCTGTGACTTGGCACAGAGAAGCAACCCTTTTATCTGATGTCTCACCTCAAATGTTTTCAACAGTCATATGTTGTTTGCAAGTGTGCTGGTTTGGGCTGGAATAGAGTTAATTTTGTCCAGAGTAGCTGGTATGAGGCTTTGTTTTGGATTTGCACTAAAAACAATGTTAGCAATACAGAGACGTTTTAGTTACTGTGAAGCACTGCTTATGCAGTCAAAGCCTTTTCTCCCACCCCATCCCACCAGTGAGTAGGCTGGGGACATGGCTGAGACATCTGACTCCAACTGACCAAAGGGATATCCCATACCGTATTTCATCATGCTTAACATATAAATCTGGGGGAAGGAGAAGGAACGTAGAGGATGCTATGTGATGGTATTCCATTTTCCCAAGTGTGAGCCCAGCTTTTCTGCAGATGGATGAACATCTGCCTGCCAATTGGTAGTAGTAAATTAATGGTTTGGCTTTGCTTGCACATGCAGCTTTTGCTTTACTTATTAAGCTGTCTTTATCACAACCCACTAATTTTCTCTACTTTTGATCTTCTGATTCTCTTCCCTGTTCCACCAGTGGGGAGAGTGGCCAAGTGGTGCTTAGTTGCTGGCTGGAGTTACACCATGACAGCAAGCCATGTCAGGTGCAATGAGCAGAAAAGAATGACTGCCAGCCCTCCCTTTTTCCAGTTAAGACAGAAAGTAACAGAGACCAGTAGGCAATTCTCAAGGCACTTACAGATATACATCTATGATTGTACACAGAATTGCAGGGAAGACCTGGTCTGAGGGTGATCAATCACTGTTCACTTTTTGGTCAGGTTGAGAACGTTATCTGGGAGTGACTGATGTACTACCACACTATTGTCCCTTCATGCTGTCCTACAAATAGCCCCATTTCAAGGACTGTGCTCCCTGCCATCCCATCCAGAGCAGGTAGATCTCACTTCACAGGTGCCACAGTGCAAATGTAATTAGATAAGGAATCACTTAGAAAACAATCAGTCTTAGCCCTTCAAAGGTTTTATAACCTACTACTAGGGCAAAGCATGTGTTTGAACTAATCTGATTTATTTCCTGTGAGGCAGCAGGAGATTCAGGGGATGTTAAGGGCAACAAGGTTGGTGAGGGGCTTGGAGCATAAGCCCTATGAGGAGAGACTGAGGGAGCTGGGGTTGCTTAGCCTGGAGAAGAGGAGACTCAGGGGTGACCTTATTGCTCTCTACAACTACCTGAAGGGAGGTTGTAGTGAGGCAGAGGTTGGTCTCTTCTCCCAGGCAATCAGTACCAGAACAAGAGGACACAGTCTCAGGCTGCATCAGGGGAGGTTTAGGCTGGAGGTTAGGAGGAAGTTCTACACAGAGAGAGTGATTGCCCATTGGAATGGGCTGCCTGAGGAGGTGGTGGGGTCGCCGTCGCTGGGGGTGTTCAGGGCGAGGCTTGACAGGATGCTTGGTTGCATGGTTTAGTTGATTAGGTGGTGTTGGATGATAGGTTGGACATGATGATCTGGAAGGTCTCTTCCAACCTGGTTTGTTCTATTCTATTCTATTCTAAGGAAAAGCAGAGCAGATTTATTTTCTGTGCTGTGATTAAAGAAAGGATGGTGGCACATACCATTTCTAACAAGCCTCAAGAGTCCAGTATCAGATTAAATACAAAAAACAGAGGTATACTTTCTTTTAACAACACTAATATTTACACACATAGGAAGGTAAGACACCAGAGGGATCCACTGAGCACACCCATGTCTGAAGGATCAGCTGCAACTAGATTGCTGCTTTATACAAACACTAGAGACAACTCTGCAAATTTACTGTGAGGCAGCCAAAGATACATTTTGTAAAGAACATGTTCATTGGGCTGGGGAAGGGCCAGGTCAACTTTAAAAGGCTCATACATAGAATACATAGAATAAACCAGGTTGGAAGAGACCTTCAAGATCATTGTGTCCAACCCATCAACCAATCCAACACCACCTAAACATCCTACCCATGGCACCAAGCACCCCATCAAGTCTTCTCCTGAAAACCTCCAGTGATGGCGACTCCACCACCTCCCCAGGCAGCCCATTCCAATGGGCAATCACTCTCTCTGTATAGAACTTTTTCCTAACATCTAGCCTGAACCTCCCCTGGCACAGCCTGAGACTGTGTCCTCTTGTTCTGGTTCTGGCTGCCTGGGAGAAGAGACCAACATCCGTCTGTCTACAACCTCCCTTCAGGTAGTTGTAGAGAGTAATAAGGTCACCCCTCCACCACCTCCTCTTCTCCAGGCTAAGCAACCCCAGCTCCCTCAGCCTCTCCTCGTAGGGCTTGCGTTCCAAACCCCTTTCCAACTTTGTTCCTCTTCTCTGGACTCGTTCCAGCAAGTCAACCTCCTTCCTAAACTGAGGGGCCCAGAACTGGACACAGGACTCGAGGTCCTTTGCTTAACAGCCGCAGGAAAAACACATGCCAGTGTCAACAGCATGCACCAACTGCTACACAGCACACAGAATCTCAAGAGCTCTGACCCACAGGCTTCCCACCCACTTTAGCTCAGACCTTGCTGCAGGTGGTTTGGATCCTAAAATGGGAAGAGGTCACATGCTGCCTTATATCATTGGATGATTAAATACACTTCTGAATTCTATGTATCCTCAAAACCAAGGTGGTTGGCCACTGTGCTGACACTATCATCCCAGCACAGGTGACTTCCTGGCACAGAGCAAGAAGTTGGGAACTACTTGAGTTCTTGGCTTTGAAATGCCATGAAGAGAGCTCCAGAGCTTCAAAGCAGACCAAAAAGGTTAAGTGAAATGGATAGTATAAGCTTAGCATTTCTGGAGAAACTACTCATATTGAAGTCTTTCATCATCTCCAGAGATTTCTTGCATGTGCCCTGTGCCCCTGGGGCTGCCATATGTTCAGTCAAGATGAAAGCTAACACGCAGTTTCCAACTGTTCAACAGTAGTAAACCTGACAAAACAAACAATACAAATGGAGCAAATGTGCTCCTTTAAGAAGCACACCACCCACAGTGCCCTTGCAGAACAGCTATGAGGCTCTGCAGGAGGAACTGATTGCGAGCAAGGACAGGGGCTCACGACGGCCAACAGTGCCACAAAGGCCAGAGGTACCACCAAGGCCGGCCCACCCCAGGCCAGCCCTAAAAACTGACCCTGAAAAGAAAAATTGAAGGGTCGTTGTTGTAGGTGACTCCCTGCTGAGGGGAGCAGAGGGCCCGATATGCAGACCAGACCCACTTCATAGAGAGTCTCCCCGCTGTCTCCCTGCTGTCTCCCTGGTGCTCGGGTAAAGGATGTTGTAAGTAAACTTCCCACTCTTTTGAGTCCTTCAAACTATTACCCACTGCTGGTTTTTCAGGTAGGTAGTGATGATGCAGCAGTGAGAGGCTCACAAGCAATTAAAAGAGACTTCAGGACGCTGGGACAGCTGCTAAAGGGATCAGGAGCTCAAGTTGTGTTCTCCTCCATCCCTCTGACATCAGCGATGGATGAGGAAATATTTAGGAAGAGCCAACAGGTCTGTTCATGGCTCTGGAACTGGCATCATCAACAGGAGTTTGGATTTTATGATCACAGCTCAGTTTACAGGACAACAGAGCTGCAAGCAACCAATGAGCTGCACCTGTCCCAGAGGGGAGAAAGGACTGTAGGGCAGAAGTTGGCAGAGCTCATTGATAGGGCTTTAAACTAGATTCAAAGGAGGAAGGGGTTGTTAATTTCATGCTTGCCTGTGACAAACATCAGAGCAGCTCACCAGAGGCAGAGAGATGGAGGATAGCAAGGGCTCTCCATTTGTTGCCCTGAGGCAAGCCAAGGACAAAGCATTGGGACACACCAAGGCAATCAAGGAGGGTTCACTTAAGAGGGTAGCACAGCCAGCCCAGCTGAAGTGCCTCTATGCAAATGCATGCAGCCTGGGCAACAAACAGGATGAATTAAGGGCCACTGCCCTGCTAGGAAGCTATGACATAGTGGCTATTACTGAAACTTGGTGGGATGATTCCCATGACTGGAATGTAGGGGTAGATGGGTACAAGCTCTTCAGGAAGGACAGGCAGGGTAGGAGGGGAGGAGGTGTTGCAGGAGCTGGAAGTCTTGGTCCACCAGGAAGCCCATGATATAGTTGCCATTTCAGAAACATGGTAGGATAGCACACATGATTGGATTACTACACTGTGGGGTTACAGGCACTTTAGGAGAGACAGGCGAGGGAGAGGAGGAGGAGGGGTGGCTCTGTATGTTAGGGAGTCACTCATTGCCACAGAGCTTGAGGTGGAGGATGAAGGGATTGAGAACCTGTGGGTTAAAATCGGAGAAAGGCCTAACAAAACTGACATCCTGGTTGGAGTCTGTTACAGACCACCCAACCAGGATGAGAAGGCAGATGAAATATTCTATAAGCAACTGGAGGCTGTCTCAAGATCATCAGATCTTGTCCTTGCAGGTGACTTTAACCTGCCAGATATCTGCTGGGAACTTAATTCAGCAGAGAGGAGGCAGCCCAGAAGATTCCTGGAGCAAATGGAGGACAGCTTTCTGATGCAGCTGTTAAGTGAGCCTGCCAGGGGACAGGCTCTGCTTGACCTGCTGTTCTCCAATAGAGAAGGGCTGGTGGGAGATGTGATGGTGGAAGGCTGTCTGGGGTGCAGTGATCATGAGATAGTGAAGTTTTCAATATGCAGGGAGATAGGGAGCAGCACCAACAGAACCTTCACCTTGGACTTCTGGAGGGCAAACTTCAGCCTCTTTAAGAAACTTATTTGGAAAGTTCCCTGGGTATCAACCATCAAGAACCGAGGGGTCAAGGATGGTTGGAGCTACTTCAAACAGGAGCTCTTGAAGGCACAGGAACTGGCGGTTCCCATGTGCCGAAAGATGAGCCGGCGGGGAAGGCGACCGGCCTGGATGGGCAAGCAGCTCCTGGAGGAACTAAGGGGAAAAAAGAGGCTGTATCACCTTTGGAAGGAGGGGAAGGCCTCTCCTGATATGTTTAAGGATGTTGTTAGATTATTGTCGTAGTTTGGGCTGGGTGCCCTCTGCTACAGGGGTGTTTCCTGGATGAGGGGATTGAGTCAGTCATCAGCAAGTTTGCAGATGACACCAAGTTGGGAGCAGATGTTGGTCAGTTAGAGGGCAGAAGGACTCTGCAGAGGGACCTCAACCGACTGGACAGATGGGCAGAGTCCAACATGATGGCATTCAACAAATCCAAGTGCTGGGTGCTGCACTTTGGCCACAACAACCACATGCAGAGCTACAGGCTGGGGTTGGAGTGGCTGGAGAGCTGCCAAACCAAAAGGGACTTGGGGGTGCTGATTGACAGAGCACAAGCCCTATGAGGAGAGGCTGAGGGAGCTGGGATTGTTTAGCCTGGAGAAGAGGAAGCTCAGGGGAGACCTTATTGCTCTCTACAACTACCTGAAGGGTGGTTGTAGCCAGGAGAGTGTTGGTCTCTTCTCCCAGGCAACCAGCACCAGAACAAGAGGACACAGTCTCAAGCTGCAGCAGGGGAAATTTAGGCTCAAGGTGAGGAGGAAGTTCTTCACTGAGAGAGTCATTCGCCATTGGAATGGGCTGCCCAGGGAGGTGGTGGAGTCACCATCCCTGGAGGTGTTCAAGGGGAGATTGGACATGCCACTTGGTGCCATGGTCTAGTAGTCATGAGGTTTTGGGTGAAAGGTTGGACTTGATGATCTTTGAGGTCTCTTCCAACCTTGGTGATTCTGTGATTCTGTGATATGTTCACAGGCCCTGGTCCTCATGGGGATTTCAATCACCCTGACATCTGCTGGTGGGACAACACAGCCAGGTACCAGCATTTCATGATGTTCCTGGAATGCATAGATGACAACTTCTTCCTCCAAATGGTAGAGACACCAATGAGAAAAGGTGCTATGCTGGACCTCGGTGTCACCAGTAGGGAAGGGATAGTAACCAATGTGATACTCAACGATAACCTTGGCTGCACTGACCACGAAGCAATAGAATTTAAGATCCTCAGGGCAACTAGGAGGATGTATCCCAAGCTTGCAACCCTGGATTCTAGGCATACAGACTTTGAGATCTGCTGGCCAAAGTATCGTGGGACAAAGCCCTAGAGGGAAGAGGGGCCCAGGACGGCTGGTCAGTATTCAAGGATTCACCTTCTCCATGCCCAGGAGCAATTATACCCACAAAGAGGAAAGCAGGAAAGAATGCTAGGAGACGTGCCTGGATGAGCAAGGTGCTCCTGGACATGCTGGCACACAAAAAGAAACTGTACAAGGAGTGGAAGAAAGGACAGCTAGAATGGGGGGGCATATAAGGAAGCTGCCCAAGCAGCAAGAGGCCTGGCTAGAAAAGCTAAAGCTCAGTTAGAATTAAATCTAGCCAGGGAGATCAAAGGGAATAGCAAAAATTTCTATAAGTATATTAATAGTAAAAAGAAGACTAGGGAAGGTGTAGGCCCCTCAGAAAGGAAACAGGTGATGAGCAACATGGAGCAGGCTGAGGTTCTCAATGACTTCTTTATCTCAGTCCTCACTGGCAAGGGCTCCAGCCACACTCCCAGAATAATGGAAGATAATAGGAGGTACTGGAAGAAGGATCTGCCCATTGTGAGTGAAGATCAGGTTCGTGACCATCTGAAGAGCCTGAAGGTGTTCAAGTCCATGGGACCCAATGGGATACACCCACAGGTGCTGAGGGAACTGGTGGATGAGGTTCCTAGGCCACTCTCCATCATATTCCAAAAGTCATAGCAGTCCAGGGAGGTCCCCACTGACTGCAAAAGGGGAAGTATAGCCCCCATTTTCAAGAAGGGAAAGAGGGATGACCCAGGGAACTATAGGCCAGTCAGTCTCACCTCTGTGCCTAGTCAGATCATGGAGCAAATCGTCCTGGAGGCACTGCTGAGGCAAATGAATAATGAAGAGGTTATTGGGTACAATCAGTGTGGCTTCACCTGCTTGACAAACCTGGTAGCTTTCTATGACAAGGTCACAACATTAATAGACAAAGGCCAAGCAACTGATGTCATTTACCTGCACCTGAGCAAATCCTTCGACACTGTCCCAACACCATATCCTGGTCTCAAAGCTGGTGCAGTATGGGTTTGATGGATGGACCATCCACTGGATAAAGAACTGGCTTGACAGCCACACCCAAAGAGTGGCTGTCAATGGGTCCAAGTGGAGGCCAGTGACAAGTGGAGTCCTTCAGGGATCAGGACTGGGACCAGTCTTGTTTAACATCTTTGTTGGTGACATGGACAGAGGCATTGAGTGCACCCTCAGCAAGTTCGCTGACACCACAAGTTGTGTGGTGCAGCAGACACGTTGGAGGGAAGGGAAAATCATCCAGAGGGACCTTGACAGGCTGGAGAGGTGGGCCCATGACAATCTTGTGAGGTCCAACAAGACCAAATGCAGGGTCCTGCATCCAGCAGGTTGGGGGAGGTGATTCTCCCCCTCTACTCAGCTCTGGTAAGACTCCACCTGGAATACTGCATCCAGTTCTGGAGCCCCTATTACAAGAGGGATGTGGACGTGCTGGAGCATGTCCAGAGAAGGGCCACGAAGATCAGAGAGCTGGAGCACCTCTTTTGTGAAGACCCACTGAGAGATTTGGGGCTATACAGTCTGGAGAAGAAAAGTCTCCCAGGAGACCTAATTGTGTCCTTCCAGTATCTGAAGGGGGCCTACAAGAAAGCTGGTGAGGGACTTTTTAGGGTGTCAGGTAATGATAGCACTAGGGGGAATGGAAAAATCATAGAAATGGGTAGATTCAGATTGGATATTAGGAAGGTCTTCCCCATGAGGGTGGTGAGACACTGGAACAGATTGCCCAGGAAGGTGGAAGAAGCATCATCCCTGGAGTTTTTTAAGGCCAGGATGGATGTGGCTCTGGGCAACCTGATCTAGTGTGAAGAGTCCCTGCCCATGGCAGGGGGGGTTGGAAGTAGATGATCCTTGAGGTCCCTTCCAACCCTAACAATTCTATGATTCTACAATTGTGAAGAAACAATTGTCTTGCTCAACTCAGATGCTTCATGCTCTGATAAAACTAGTGAATTCCTGCTTACAACCAAGGGAAACAGACACAAAAACAACATCAAGCCCTGAGTATTGACAGACAAATGGAATACAACATGTAATTTTGATGCAATGGGATGCAAGTAACATTCAACTCACAGTAAGCATGGGTCAGATTGCTACTGCTACGTAATCCTCACTGATCAGTTTTGGAGGTAACTAGGCAGGTATCTTTTCAGACATTCTCACTGGATTGGATTCCCAGCAGCTAAGGGTCTAAAACTAGAGGTATCAACTAAGTCAGACTCTACCTTCACATCGAATCATATTAACAAAAATCTAATGTTTCAGAACTATGTATTATTTCAGTATCTTTGATAACTATTAGTTCCCAAATTGTGTAGTCTTCAGTTTCTGTAGTATGTCACAACCTGCGACTGCAGTGTGATTTAATCAGTGTAAATTTAATAATTAAACAAGAACTGTACTGTAGATTATTGTAACTCCTTCATTAATTAGACCAAAGCCTATTTCCTTGAAGCTCAAAGTCCAAGATCAATGAAGACCATAAGCCAACCCAGCCAGTCCTGAAGCTCAAAGTCCAAGATCAATGAAGACCACAAGCCAACCCAGCCAGTCTTGAGGCAACGGCTTACCTTGGAAAGACAGAAGTCTACTTTTACTGTTGAATGTGATACCATATGGCACAAAGTATCTTTGGTCAGTTGGGGTCAGCTGTGTCCCCTTCCATCCTCAGCCTATCAGTTTTGGTGTGCACAAAATGAGAAACTGGTGCAACTGGTGTCCTATAAACACTGTCACCAATCTAAAACAGAGCACCACACTGTCAGCTGGGAAAAAAGCTAACTCTGCCACAGCAGGATGCAGTACAAAGACAGGTCAGTATCCATTCCAGAGGATTCTGCATGGAAAAAGTTTTGGAGTGCTTTGATGCAAAACACATTCCTTGAAGCAACAATACTACAAAGTATTACACTAGATAAAACTCTGCAATGAGCAAGTCCAAGTACTAGGATTTTTAAGAGGTTTTGATTGGGTTCAGCTGGCCAACTGAAAGAGGACTTCTTCCATATTCCTTTTGCATTTGGGGAACCTCCTGCAAGTAGCTTCAAAGCACTTTCAGCCTTTTCCTCCTAAAGCTGCTGTGAAAAGAAGTAATACAAGCACTATAAACAACTGAGCTATTTTAAGTTACTCTACTTTAGGACATTGTACGAAGTCAGTGCTGGATATGGTGTGTTAAGCTGAATGATTGTCAGAGCACAACAGCTGAACATCCTCGTCACAATTAATTTCTATGGCCTCCTAAATTGCCCTAAAGATGAGGGGAGCTTATGGAATTTAATCATTTTAGCATGGAACATGAAACCTGCTCTTGGTGCCTTCACTGGAGGAAAAAAAACACAAACAATCCTAACAGCCACAGCCTTTATTTGTAACAACAGTATCTGTCAGATTCTTCTAGCATGACCTCTTTTTTTTTGGTGACTGCCACTGCTTTAACTGCTTCCAGCCTTGGCAATGACACTGCATTCATAGCTTGATGACTTCCTGAAAATAGCATTATAAACTAGCATCTCACCTATTACGTAAGTAAAACATCAAGAACCCCACTCAACGTATCAGTCCCAGTGGAAACACTAGTAAGAATCGAATTCTGAGCTCAAGAGTCATTGATGACCATTCACCATGTGAATTTTACACATAACTGCAGATTTGGGAAAAAAAAAAAAAGAAAAGAAAAAGGTGGTGTTACCATGGACAATGTGTCAGTATTTAAGAGCAGGCTAAGCAGAATTGCATGTATTTACACAGGCATCCCATTAGCCTTCTCGAGCTCAACCAACATTAGGTTGGATTTTAGCTAAATCATTATTAAAGATGAACTTATCTTCAGGTACACAGGCTTTAAACACAAAGTCAGAAAAATGAACTCTCTACAGAAAGCAACTGCTCAGACTTCAAGATTTTGGTGGTGTTGAGGTGATAATCGTCGTGGCTCCCAGTCCCCAGGACGATGGTGAAACTCACAAGAGAAGTCACAAAAACTGTTAACTGGAAACCTTTAAAAAAATGAATTGCCAGGAAGATAAAAGAATGCCTACCTCTCCTTTCTGTAACTAGTAACTACAAAGATTTCAGCAGTATAGACCAGTAAGAAACAAACCCTGCATGGATTCACTGAAAACAATGCAGACAAACTCAGCCAGCCAGGAACCCATCTGAGATGAAGCACCAATATGCTCCTCAGGCACGCCAGGAAAGGGATGCACTTGGTATTATGCATCGGTGTGTGGGAAATGGCATCCGAAGGCTGTCAATAAAGAGCACATATCCTGCTCAATTAACAGTTGACATAGTTGTACATAACAGGACCAACAAGAAGAGTGACTGAGCTTCATTATTCGAATGTGTTGAGTGATTATTTTTTTTTCCAACAAATGTGCTCTCATACAACACTTCTGCAGGTTTTAATACTCTGACATGAAAACGGCAACTTCGGCTCACTGGAAGCAGGTTTCTTTTTAATTTTACCACAAAAAGGCAAAATAAACTCTTTCACTGTAATGTTATAACTTTTAATATTCCTGAGCTGCGTTTTAGAAGCAAAAGTATTTTTAAGTGGAATTAACAAGAGACACTGCAGCCTTAGTTTCCAACAACGCCAGTCAAAATAACTTAGCAAGAAGGCCCCTTATTCAAAAGACAATGGCTAGCTCTGTATGTACCTGAAAAAATGTTTCAAGTGGCTCTATACCACCTGAAGTTATTACAAAGCCAAATATATCAACAGACTAACAGAACAATTTTCAGGCATTTAACCACTGCTTCTTACTTTCTGCATCAGTGTGCCTCTCCCAGATGGCAAGTATTATTATACAAACAGCATGACATGCCAGAATAATTTGGGCCACAAAGCTTGGCACCAGACAGACACATGAAGGAATCGTAGCATATCTTTATAGTCAGTTTTAAAAACTGTATCAAAGTTCTGCAATATATCTCAACCAGCAAAAAACCCTACCCTGTTAAATATGATTTCATCAAATGCACCAGAAATCATTTTAAATCAAACCAGCATGTAATAGCTTGTTACATCTGGAGTTCCTATAGGTGGCACCCCTGTATTTCTCAAGCCAAATTAGGTGATCCAGAGATAAAAACTAAACTGGCTACAATTAAGGTTTAGAAATCTGAAAATGAAGAAAACAGGTTGGCCTTGAGCACTGTAGGAACTTGAGCACAAGCACAGGTGTTTACATCTACATTGTGGAAGAAACCCAGAAAGAGACAAGCATGAAGGAATGTGAAAAAAAACAGGCATCTATTTTCTTGAGTTCAGGGACTAGATGTAACTTAACATTGGTTGAAACAAACACATTTCCTATAGCAGTCACACCGGCAAGGTCTCGTTCACAACTTTCAGGCTCTTTTGTCCAAGCAGAGCCTTTACAAGAAGCCAGGGCCTCCACTACCCACTCCAAGTACTCCTTTGCTTACTTGGTGATCTCCTCCGGTGCCTTCGTCTCCTGCTCACACTTCTGTGACTATGACTTCTTTCTCTTCTGTCTCGTTTCCGTTCACTACTGCGAGTTCTTCTGTACCGTGAGCGTCTGGGGCTTACGCTCCTTCCACGAGGACTATGGCTTCGCCGGGGACTGTAACTTCTGCTCGAATGTCTGTAATACCTCCTTTCTTTCCTGCGCTTTTCCTCCTGGTAACTCACATCTCTTCTATGTCTGCTCCTCTCTCGTTTACCCTTACCCTCATCAGTGTTTACGCTGATATACGAACGGCTCTTTCTTCTCCTTGTCTCTGTGCTGCGTTTGCCCTGCTCACAATGTGAGTCCTTCCTGTAGGTATTCTGCTCATAGCTAGAAAGGCTCTTGTGCTGCTGGCTACTGATAGGAACACACGAAAGCACCCCTGAACTTCCCTTTTCAGAACACCTCTCAGAGTTTGTAGTATGAAGTTTCTGATCTTCTTTGACATGAACGTTGTCATGAATGTTGCCATTCAAGTAGTTGCATTGAGTGTGGGATGCTGCTTCTCTTTGAGAGCCACAAGTCAGTTTGCCTGCAACAGCCTGTCCTGAGGTAGAAGTGATGCAGCTGGATGACACAGTGTGTGGAACACCACTAGGAGTTTTTGGCGTATCAGACTGAGATGCTTCGGTTTCTTCTTTGTTTTGGTTAACTGCATCCATTTTCTTGCTCAGAAGATTGTTCAGTAGCTTCTCCCTCAGTTCCTTTTCTTTTCTCTGCAACCCCAGTGCTCTCTCTTTTTCCTCTTCCACACGTTTGAGCTCAGCCTCCTGGAGCCTTCGCCTCTCCTCTAACTGCTGAAGACGAATCTTTTCTTCATTTTGTTCCTGCTCTAAAAGCTTTACTGTCTGAAAGAGAGTCAAGGGAAAGGTAAGAGTGAACAAAATAATTATTTATAGGCTTGCTTATGCTTCCAAATCCTACCAAAGCACAAAAGTAGCAATATGGCAAGAAAACAAAATCTAACAAACAGAACTTAACCATCCCAACATAAAGCTGTTGTTTCCCCTCTTGAAGGGAAAACCCCCCAATCAAATCAAACAAAAAAACCCTACTAACACACAACTGTTGACATAAAGTACTGGTATTAGTCCACAAATTCTTCTGGGTGTTAATTTATCATGGCTGTTTCACAAGGCAAAAATAAAGCATGTTTTTTAGGACTAAATATAACAAGAGTGGCACAGAAGCTAAAACAACATGTGAAATTTGAGGTACTATAATACATCTGAAGGTGTTAATCAGACAATCTATTTCAGAAATAAAAATTTAGAAAGCTTGCAAAAGTATTTCTCTGTGCTCATAGCATTTAACTGACTATGTTCTTGAATGCTATGTTCTTGAATGCTATGTTCTCATAGCATTTAACTGAGTTCAAAGCCACCACACCTGAGGTACTCTGGTATAAAGGAGAAAAAAAACACCCATGCTTTGCCACACAGTTTCTTATTTCTACAGAAAGTCTTAAGCAAGTGGCATTCTGTTTCAGAGAAAATTTACAGTGCTGTCAAAGACACAATCTAACATTTGAAACCTTGGCATTCTGTTTCAGTGAAAATTTACAATGCTGTTAAAGACACACTCTAACATTTGAAACCTTAGCCGAGAGCACTCCTACAGAAAAATCATTCCGCACATTTGCAAATATCAAATAATGGAAGCTCCTTTTCTGAAACTGCAAAGAGCAGGTAATGGAACTGCTGCAATCCACACAGGAAACAACACCGAAAATGGAATTAGAAAAATTAGAAGTAAGGAGTCTTGTATCTTATTCTCTGTGATTATCTGACGCTATCATGTTTACTGGACTTAAAAGCAAGCCTGTGAATTATCTCACATGTGAAAAAATTATATTCAGGAGTAGAGGTTCAAGTTCACTCTTCCATCTACCTACATGTGCACATTTTAACAAGGGAGAAATACTGTTCCATTGCACTTCTAAAAATTTTTTGTCAAAGGAATAGCATCTGGAGAGGCACTACATCTGTTGTTAAATGAACAGCACTCCTCATCCCCTCTCTCAAGTCAGAAAGGTTTTGTTCTGCTAGGCTTTTCATTAGCTTCTGAAATAAATATTGAAGTTACCTTTGCCCTGCTTAGCAGTTCTGCAATTAGTCTAATGGACTGAAGATTTCTTTGAGCTAAGAGGAGCTTCCTTTCTTCTAACTTTATCTTCTCTTGCAGTTTTTTCTGTTCTTCAGCTTGAAGCTTTTCAAGCTGCTTTTTGTTTCGTCGAACTTCACGATCTTTCTGTTTCTGTTCTCTCTTACGCAACTTCTCTTCTCTTTTTCTCTCTCGCTCATGTTCTTCAAGTTCTCTCTGCTTCCTAAAAAGAGATTAATATTTTTACCTCATCTAAGGTAGTTATGACTTATACTCTACATAAAAAAATGTATTTTCTACTTTGAGTAGATTTCTTTCTAAGTAAGCTTTGTTGATTAGTGAAAAATTGAAGCAGAAAACAGGGAACATTTTAATCACTAGTTGTGCCAGCCTAAATCACCAGCCTGCCAACAGTTAAAAACAAGTTGGAATACAAACATGACTGCAACAACATTTTAATCTTTTTTTTAATCCAATCAGACCAGAAACAGTAACAGTACATCAGGTAGCTGGGCAGCTGATCTTCATAGTGAGAAGAAAATTACCATGCCAATTAATATGTGTGGGGTTGGTAGGTTTTATTTCAGTCAATTAGGACAAAATGGCAGCTTATGTAAGAGGCCCAGGATTTCTGAGGTCAGATGTCTAACAGCACAATTTTTAGGAAACTGAGTGTTTTGCAGATTTGGTATTTTGAAGTAAACACAAGCATTAGTGATGATCTAAATAACCTTTCAGTTATTTGAACAGGTTCAGAAACTGTTTTAATATCTAAGCATTAAGCAATGAGAATTTATATACATCAAGGCAAATGAACACTATACAATTTCTGAAACTGGGCTCCTTTCAGGTTTGTCTTAGGATGTTTCCACCCCTAGACATTTTCTTAAATCCCTGTTAATATACACCTGTATCCCATCCTTTTCCTGGAAAAAATACGATGTTAAGACCAAATGGGCTTTAAAATGTCATTTGCTTAGAAGTAGAGCTAGTGCATTATTTTCAGTTCTTCACTTACAATGCACATTTTTCCATCAGAACGACTACACAACATCTACCTTCTCAGGTCATGGAATTACAGATCAAGAAAAAAAAAAGAAAAAAAGAAGTGTAAAACAATCTTTTTGAAATCTCATAATCCCTGAATCCTATTTCCTTTAAAGGACCACAATATTCTCATTCAGTTTAAATGCTTCACTTTAGCTACAGGAGTAGATCTTGGAAAGGAAACTTGAGTTTAGTTAGTTTTTATCTGTTGATGCTGATGTGAAGGAGCATCCACAGCTTTGTTATGCCTGACTGTTACAAATGTAATTCAGCAATAAGCAATATATACCTTTCTTCCTCTTTTTGTTTTTCCTCAGCTTCTTTCTCTCTACGTTTTTGTTCTTCTCTCTGTTTTTCAAGCTCTTGAAGCTTTTGCCTTTCAAGCTGACGCTTTTTTATTGATGCATCACTAAGGTGTTTTGTTGAGTCAAAAGAAACCTTTACAAGATAGAATTGAAAACAGTTTTAACTAGACAAAGAGATAAATTCCCAATTCCCTATAACCTAAACAACCCCCCCAGCCATTTTAACCGAGCACAAAGGTATCCAGACCACAGCGTTAGTACAAACAGAAATTTATGATGTTTTTCAAAACAAAGGGGCCTCCTCTGTGTACCTACAGCAAGCACTGGAGTACTATAACCAGGTAACTGGGAACTAAATGCCTGCACGTTAACACAAGGAGGTGCCAGCTTACACTTTTGTGCGCCTGACATCCAGAAGTACATCCTTGTGTAGTTTAGGCCTTGGCCGTCCAATGTTTTTACCGGTCAGAAGCACATGGAGAACTCTTTCAACTCATGTATGCTAATTAGGGACTGCACAGCACTAGTAGAAATGGACTTTAAATAAAGGCATTCCTTTCTGTCTGAAACTGCAATACTTAAGTTCAGAAGAAGAAACAGTTCTACAATATTCAGCAGCATCTGGTTTAACTGTGTCCCCACCAGGGCTAACACCGAGATTCCCAAACTGAGGTAAACTGGACTGAAGCTCCAAATTTGAGACTGGGTACACAAGAGAAAAGGAAGTTACACATATCTGAGAAATGAGACCTGGGAAAAATTATTAACTTACAGGACATACAAGTACACCCTGGCTATCTCCAGCTGCGTGCTGGAACAGGACATCAGTAGACATCACAGCCCTTGTGTCCTACTCTTTTCATCCTACATAATCCACGTGTGTGCCCGCAGGCAGGAGTCTGTGATACATTCCCGCAGGCCCATCATTGTGAACTAAGGGGCAGAGCACAAGAAGCATATACTCTGCAACTGAATTTACCCAGGCTCTATGTAAAATGACATTTCACTAGCAGGCTGAAAGAACTATGGCTAAAGATAGGAACAGACAAAGTGTCATGACCTTGTACAAAAGAGATCTATCCTGACATCACAGTCACAAACACAGCCCTATCTCTTTCCTATCAATCTCCAGGGCAGCTGCTGAGAAGGAATGCTTCTGCTTGCATGGACAAACTAAATTTGGAACCCTGATCCCCTGCACATAAGTGGCAGTTTGAATTTCACATCCCCTTGAAAACTTTTGAGGGTCGAAGTCCAAAAAGTTTCTATGCTCCAATTCACAGACTTTGATAACAAGATGAAAGATTATGGTGTCTTAATACTGACTTATCTACTACGTAAATAAGTATTTGCATGCCCACATTACAGAGAGGAGCACTCAAGCTTTTTCCTGAAATACACTTTCTGATTTGATGAATGACTATTCAGCATTCACAAACATTTCATTTAACCAATATGTAAATGCACAGACCACCTCCAAACATGCCAAAGCCAAGTCTTCCTCAGGCTATGCTTTCACAGATACTACACCTGAACAGGCTGTCTTGTTCTCTCCTGTCATGGTTCTATTTTCCAAGACAATGAGGTTACAGAAAAAACAATCTGGAGAACTCAGTATGTAAATATTGAGAATGAAGCATACTGCATTCACAGGAAACTGTGTTACAGATTAACATTATAATTTACATTTTCATGAGACCTCTCTGTGAGTGAACTGCACCACTGCTTAACTGTGTATTCCCCAGACCGCACAGGCCCCCTGCTATTGAACTGTATAGTTCTGATACTTGTCTGGTAGACCTCATTATAAACACAGAGACCAAACAGAGAGGCTGTGAAATTCTCTTCCCGAGTTTCTATTCGTAGTGAACACAAGAGAAAACAGTGAGCTTTAAAGGCAGCCTCCTGGTGAAATACATCTGAACTTGAACAGAACTAAAATTTTAAGTGAAATGACAAGATTTATAAATCCATATCAAGTTCCTATACTTGGTCCTTTCATCAAGTTTTCATTTCTAGAACTGTATTGTTTTAAAGACCTGTATTGTTTAAAAAAAAGGCAAAATCTCACTCACTTTGTCTAACAACAGCTTTTTCCTCCATCACATTCCTTTAAAAATTCTATTGCAGCTGTTCCATAAGATTACAGTAGCGCTGTTCACATCATCTGTTGTCATTACTACAGTATATACAGGTGTTAAGCCCTAGAGAAACACCACCCAGTTGTACTATGTCTTTCACATGGGTTCCCATAAAAACCCCTAAGCTTCTCACCTTTATGTTGCAAGCCACTGCTTTGCCATCATCGCCTTTATACATCAGCTTCATCCCTCGCAGGGCATTCATGGCCTTAATGAAACCAGCATACTCTTGATACTGAACATAAGCTTCAAAATTTAAATGGCCTCCAAAACAAAACGTGTGAAAATTTCTGCCAGTCATTTCTTCTCTGTAAGGGTCCAGCATGGGTATGTCCACATTACGTATTTCTCCAAAACTCCTGAAAACTTTGATAAGGACTTCTTCGCTTGGCTTTTCCGAGCCAGAGTCCTTAGCTGCAAACCACTTACAAGGTAAGCCCTCTAAGTGAATAGTATCTGGCCTTTCCCCGGGCAGAGTTTCGTTCATATCTTTCGCATCACGGAAAAACGAGTCCCAGTCATGTCTGGTTGGAAAGTCAATCTTATATTCTGCGGCACGGACCTTTAGAATGTCTGAGAAGCCGCTGAGCTTTATTGTCTTGCCATCAAGGCATGCCAGAAAAGACTTAACCAAACTTTTGTTTTCAACCTCTCCTTCAAACCGGATGAAATCCATTGTGCTTTTAGAAATCCGCAGAGTGGAAAACTGATGAGTTTGCACCATCCCTTTCAATCTTTCCATCACTTCCCAGTTCGAAATGGATTTTCCCGGTTGTTTCAGCTGAGGAAGTGCCACACTGATGGTCATTTTTGTAATGGGCTTAAGGTATAACCCACAGGGAGCACAGAGCTCTACAGCTTCTGATGTATCATGAACTATTGTTGCAGCAGCCATAACACAGAAAAAGCATAGGATAAAAAAAAAAAAAAATAAAAGATGCAAGTTTAAGTTGCAGGCCAACAGTAGTCAAATAAAATAGCCCTTATCCGTAAATAATAGAACTTTTCGGCCACCTAACTTTTCCCAAGGTAAAACAATGTTTCTTAATATAAGAGTCAAATACAGAGTTAAAACTGAGCAATACAAACATCTTAAATTACTTTATAACCACTACAGCCTATAAGTAATTAAACCTCAGTAAAGTCGCAGGGGGTAAAAAAAACAACCAACAAACAAAACTAAGAAGCTGATGACAATCTTAGGAATACATGAAGTTGGTATGTGATGGCTCAGAAAGCAGCTACCCTTTCTCAAGAAGGAAGGAAGGAACTGGTGGAGCGATGTCACACCGCTTTGAAGTCTACTTAACAACCAGTAAACCCCAGCAGGCTTGCGCCGAGGCGGATCCCACGTTCTGGTGTCTGCAACGAGAAAAAACCACGTCTCTTTTATATAAACGCCTTAAGCCCCACCGCCCTCCCACCGAGCAGTGCGGAGGAGCCGCAGCCGTACAAAGCGGGAGAGCGCCGTGAGCAACACCGGAGCCAGCGATCACAATCGGCCGCACGACCTGCCCGCCGGAAGGCTGGCAGCTGCCCTCTATGGGATGAGCCCAGGTGGCGAGGCGAGACGCCTGGAAGACGCCGGCGAGGAAGCCCCGTTTCCCTCTCCGATGCTAGCGGGCCGGGCCGAATGGGGCACCCTCCGCCGCCGCCTCCCCTACACGTTGCCCGACCGCCGGAGCCCAACCGCACCCCGCAAGCCCCCGGCTTCCCGGAGGTACCTTGCCGGCGCCCGCCTCACCCGCAGCCCACGGGGTGGGCCGACACCCCCGCGCGCGCTACCCTCGCCGCCGGGGGCCCGCGCCAGACCCTGCCCCTCCGTGGTCCCCACGGGCCGCTTCCGCTTCCGCCTGGCGGAAGGCTCCCCGCACGGGGGCGGGCGCGCTCTATGGTTGCCCTCTCTATGGCAGCGGTGTGACAGCGGCGCCTGGCGGCCGGGCGGGAGTGTGGGGGATGAAAAGAAAGATGGCTACCTTGGGGTCAGTCTGTAGCCCTTGTTCTTTGCTGTCCCGCAGAGACGTTCAACGGCACAAGAACACAGAAACCCTGCCGCAAGCCACCCCGCTGCATGGAGGACAGCGATGGTATACTGGAGGTCACCAGCTACCAAGAAAGGTAGCCTCCAGCCTGCTACTGACTGCACGTTTCCAGTCGTGTGTGCTTTTGAGAACAAATCCAAATCCTGTATTCAGGAAAGAACAGCACAAATCAACCCTGCATAATTTAGTTGCATAAACACAAGTTCCTGGTGCTGTTTGGGATGCTGAAAGATATCCAAACTACATATATGGGCCTGGAAAATATGCCACATGAGCTGCGGGAAGCCTGACTGCGCTCTCAGCTGAAGGTCACACTGGAGACCCTGCAGCATCCCAAACGGCACTACGCATGTGAGTGAAGACTCAATTCGGTCTTCAGTGTCATCCTTTACCATCAGCAGATTCCTGACACTTGGGGTGTCTGCAAGTGAGGGATGCCAAAGGTGCCACATAGGCACAGGAGAAAGCTTGCCTCCGTTCCCTGCACCACCACTGTCCAGGTATGTGGTTTCACATTCTCAGAGGACTCAGTTTCAGCATGGACTGTAGCTGCATGCCCCCACCTACCTATTTTCTGAATGCTCATCCCTAGCCCACAAGCTGTTTCTGCTGCTGCTGCCAACCTCCTGCTCTCATCCAGGGATTCACTCACTACAGCGCCTTCATGTCCCTGCTCCAGTGTTTTAAAACAGGTCACACCTTTGATAAACTCCAACCACTTGAGAAATTGGAACTGCAGTAACTTTCAGTGGTAGACTGGTGCTCACCACTGTGTGGAAACAATTACTTTGAAGTACCAAAGAAAACATTCAGTGCAGGAGGCCACCATCAATTCTGCAGCTGCAGCAAGACCACAGTTGTTGTGCAGAGGTTCTATTTCACGTTGCAGACGCTGGTAACTGCTGGCTCTACACCTTTTTAATGATTTAGTTAAGTGCTAGTGTAAAGGCAGCATCATGAACGACTGCTACCATACAAGAGCTTGAAATAGTTTGTGTTTAGAGTCTGAAAGCATCTGAATAGCATGTTACACCTTGTTCTACAAACTTGCCCTTGGGAGTGCACAAAGCAGGTCTAGTTCCAGAGACTTTAATTAGCAGTGCAGTGAGACAATGCATATGGTGGAGATTTTCAATGCTGTGCATAATGATAGCCCCACGCCTTGAGACTGTTTCAGAAGTATTCTGTACTTTTAATTCAAAGAGTTAATCAATACTCTGAAAAGTTCCAAGCTGTCAGAACTAAGGTTACCCATGCCTTGACATCAGCCACAACCATGACAGCTTTCATAAACTAATTTTATGACACATTTGGAAGAACTGTTACAAGCATGAGATTGAACACACCCAAGTGCCGGGTTCTGCACATTGGCCACAGCAACCCCATGCAGAGCTACAGGCTGGGGTCAGAGTGGCTGGAGAGCAGTCATGCAGTGAGGGACCTGGGGGTACTGGTCGACACTAGGCTGAACATGAGCCTGCAGTCTGCCCAGGCAGCCAAGAGGGCCAATGGCATCCTGGCCTGCATCAGGAACAGTGTGGCCAGCAGGAGCAGGGAGGTCATTCTGTCCCTGGACACTGCACTGGTTAGGCCGCACCTCGAGTCCTGTGTCCAGTTCTGGGCCCCTCAGTTTAGGAAGGAGGTTGACTTGCTGGAACAAGTCCAGAGAAGGGCAATGAAGTTGGTGAGGGGTTTGGAACACAAGCCCTACGAGGAGAGGCTGAGGGAGCTGGGGTTGCTTAGCCTGGAGAAGAGGAGGCTCAGGGGTGACCTTATTACTCTCTACAACTACCTGAAGGGAGGTTGTAGCCAGGTGGGAGTTGGTCTCTTCTCCTAGGCAACCAGCACCAGAACAAGAGGACACAGTCTCAGGCTGTGCCAGGGGAGGTTTAGGCTAGATGTTAGGAAGAAGTTCTATACAGAGAGAGTGATTGCCCATTGGAATGGGCTGCCTGGGGAGGTGGTGGAGTCGCCATCATAGGAGGTGTTCAGGAGGAGACTTGATGGGGTGCTTGGTGCCATGGGTTAGTTGTTTAGGTGGTGTTGGATTGGTTGATGGGTTGGATGCGATATCTTGAAGGTCTCTTCCAACCTGGTCTATTCTATTCTATTCTATTCTATTCTATTCTATTCATTTAATAATATTGTAAAACATATAGGCAAGAATAATAAGTGATAATTGTGATGCATATAGTTTTTAAAAGATGTAATCAAGCATCAAGATGCAGTGTGGAGAGCAGACTGCATCTCTGTTCAAATGCAGTCCTCTGCACTGAGCAGATGTGTCTTTTTTAATTTTTTTTTTTCACTGTAGTGAGATCCCTGAATGAGTGGATAAAATATCTTTCTTTAGGTTTCAGAGTCTGAAGTGAAAGTCAGTGAAGCAAGAGCATCACACCCACCAGGAAGAGGAAGGATGAACAGGAAAAGTAAATATCAGTAAGGGATGATATCCAAGTGCAACATTGTGTAGAACTCTGGTTTGTAATGTAAGACATTGTCTTTCCCTAACTTTGACAAATACGATGTATTACCTACCTTTAAAGCTATCTAAGCATGTCTAAAAGCTTGTACCTTTTTTACAGACTTCAGCAGACTAATAAAAGCTATCAATCCCTTCTGTCAATAAACTTTCCCATATGTACCTTCACTAGTTACAACACTGGATCCCACGAAAGTTCACTAGAGGGAGTGCTTGTATTTACATATGCTTAAGAGACCCAGTCGTAAATACACTCAAAACAGGCTATAACAGCTACTAGTTTTGTCTTCATGCCAGACTACACACCATTCTTTGTTTCTTAAAAGATAATATCATTCTCCCATGGTGTGGTGGGTTGAAAACCACCACGCATGGTCTTATCTGTGTACTACTTCTGCTCTTCCTGACATTCTCTTAACCTTAATAGTCACTTAGAATTGTCAGGGTTGGAAGGGACCTCAAGGACCATCTGGTTCCAACTGCCCTGCCATAGGCAGGGACACTTCACACTGGATCAGGTTGCTCAGAGCCACATCCAGCCTAGCCTTAAAAACCTCCAGAGATGGGGCTTCTACCACCTCCCTGGGCAACCGATTCCAGTGTCTCACCATCCTCATGATGAAGAACTTCTCCTTAACATCCTATCTGAATCTCCCCATTTCTATTTTTGCTCCATTCCCCCTAGTCCTATAATGACCTGACACCCTAAAAAGTCCCTCACCAGCTTTCTTGTAGGTCCCCTTAAGGGGGGAGGAGGAGGCCACAATAAAGTCTCCTCGGAGCCTTCTCTTCTCCAGACTGTATAGCCCCAACTCTCTCAGTCTGTCCTCACAGGAGAGGTGCTCCAGCCCTCTACTCATCCTCATGGCCCTTCTCTGGACACACTTCAGCACGTCCAAATCCTTCCTGTAATAGGGGCTCCAGAACTGGACACAGTACTTCAGGTGGGGTCTCATCAGAGCAGAGGGGGAGAATCACCTCCCTTAACCTGCTGGCTATCTTCTCTTGATGCAGCCCAGGATGTGAGTGGCTTTCTGGGCTGCAAGTGCACTCTGCTGGCTCATATTGAGCTTCTCATCCACCAGCACCCCCAGGTGTGACCGTTTGAGGCTGTGCCTTTAAGAAAGGGACAGTGCTGGCTAAATGTTTTGTAAATACATTGTATTCTAAATGAATTTCATTGGTAGATAGGTGGGAGTACAATCTTAAGTTTCAGTGCAGCTGGAACTTTCGGCTGTTCGGTTTCTCTTCGCTCACCCCTTCCAGCTGTCTGCTTCTGGGCTTCTGGCCAAATAACAGATAAGCATTCATAAGCATTAATCCTGCTGTACTAGGCCTCTGCCTCGTTAACTCCCCTTTTCTCTTTCTAACCCTCTTTGGGGAAAAAGGGAGGTAGGGGGCGAAGGGGGCACAGGGGGAAACCCCCTCTGCCGGGGGTCTTGTTCCTGTTTTTGTTTCTTTGCTGTAGATTTCTGTATACATTGTTAATTTTGTATATTTGTGTACATAAATTCCCTGCATTCCAAATTGCTTTTGTAAATCCAGCATTCCCTTTTGCTTCACCAGCTGAGTTAGTTGTGGCTATTCCTTCTTGCTGGGGGAGGGAAAGCTGGGCCTTCTCTCTCAACCCACCACACCAGGTCCTTTTCTTCAGGGCTGCTCTCAAGCTAGTCACTGCCCAGCATGCAAGGTATTGCATGGATGTTTACATCTAATAAAACAGCAACTCAGTATAATTCCATTTCCTTTCCTTTCAACTTCCTTCCTCTCCAAAACACACCAAAGAGGAAGAAAATCTCTTTTTAGTTTAAAACTTACCTGTGTTGGTTGGAGAATCATTTATCTCCCATGCTAATCTGAATCTTTTCTTTTTAGAAATACTCCTGGTACACATCCTCTCATCCTTTAGAAACTACTGGAGTACATGGCATCCTGTGGTTATTTTCAGTGTGATTTCTATTTCTTGTTGTCATTGAATACAACTGTTCTCTCTCACACAAAATTACTCATTGGGAAGTCAAACACTTTAAGAATGTTATTTGGAGGCAGAGGCAGCAGCACAGAAGAACCTCTTGGATTATGAGATTGCAGAACTGTTAAAAAGCCATTACAATGTTGTTTTCAAACTCTATGTCTCTCTCCCCAAAGCAAAATTAATCCCTGAAGTGGGTTAGAACAGAGGAATGAAGCTAGAATATACTGGTTTATTTCCCAGGGTAGGTATCATAGTTGTAGAACTATGACTTTCTGAAGAGGCTTTTAGCAGGGCCCTCTGTAGGTTCGGCCTGCCCTCTCCATTTGTGTTTCACCTAAACCAGAATGACAATAGATATTTTGGTAGATCAGGCATAAGTGACTATGGCATCAATTCCATGTTTCAGCAGCAATAACTATAGCCCAGCCTTGCTTCCCAGCACACACAGCAGGGAGGTCCCCTATGCTCCATCAGAGACAAGCAAGTTTGTGTCCTCAGGTGTTCTGGTATTCTGTGCTCAGGAGTGACAAGCCACTAATAGGATGCTTTTTTTAAGTACTGTCCTCTTTTCTCTCCCCAAGTGTGGCAGTTTCAGGCTATGCCTTCAAAAGCTAGCTGTAGAGTTCAAGCAGGAGAGTGGAGAAGTATAAACAATTCACAGTTGGGTGTAAAAAGGAAAACAAAAGATTATTCTAAACGAATTCCATTGGCCAGATGTGTGAACAGGACCCTTAGCAGTCTCATTTCCCACATTCATTCCTTTCCCATTTCTCTGGCTGCTGTTTCTGAGGCTGCTTCGCTGGAAGAGGACCTTACCTGCTAGCTTTGAGATAAGAACGCTAACCCGACTGACGAGGCCTAGCTGAGCTAACAGTACTCTCCTAACATTTTTTTCCTCTTTTCTTCTAATTAGAGGAAAGGGGAGGGAGGTTAGAGGAGAAGCGGGGCAGTTTCCCCTGTTCAGGGGGGTTTCCTTGTTGTTTTCTGATTGTGAATACCTGTATAAGATTGTAAACACTGTGTATTTGTACATAGTCATTGCATCCCATTGTAGAGTGCAGTTATTGCTTGTGAATATAGCTTCCTTTTGCTTTCCCAGCTGAGTGAGCCGTGCTTTTTCGTTAATGTGGTGGTAAATGCCAAAACCATTACACCAAGTATATCAGTAGGTAGAAAAAACACTTCCAAATGGTTTATATATAAGAAAAAATTAAAAAAAGAAGAAAGAAGGGGAAAAAAAAGCCTTGGTAGTCACAACAAAACTCTTACGTTATGCAGGTACCACATATGTATCATAGTATCAGTCAGGGTTGGAAGGGACCACAAGGATCATCTAGTTCCAACCCCCCTGCCATGGGCAGGGACACCCCACACTAGATCAGGCTGGCCAGAGCCTCATCCAGCCTGGGCTTAAACACCTCCAGGGACGGGGCCTCAACCACCACCCTGGACAGCTCATTCCAGGGCTTCACCACTCTCATGGTGAAGAACTTCCTCCTCACATCCAGCCTGAATCTCCCCACCTCCAGCTTCATTCCATTCCCCCTAGTCCTATCACTACCTGATATCCTGAGAAGTCCCTCCCCAGCCTTCTTGTAGGCTCTCTTCAGATACTGGAAGGCCACAATTAGGTCACCTCAGAGCCTTCTCTTCTCCGGCCTGAACAGCCCCAACTCCTTCAGTCTGTCCTCGTAGGAGAGGTGCTCCAGCCCTCTGATCATCCTCCTGGCCCTTCTCTGGACACATTCCAGCATGTCCATATCCCTCTTGTAATAGGGGCTCCAGAACCGGACACAGTACTCCAGGTGGGGTCTCACCAGAGCTGAGTAGAGGGGGAGAATCACCTCCCTTGACCTGCTGGCCACACTTCTCTTGATGCAGCCCAGGATCTGACTGGCTTTCTGGGCTGCAAGTGCACACTGAGAGCTCATGTTGAACTTCTCGTCCACCAGCACCCCCAAGTCTCTCTCCTCAGGGCTGCTTTCCAGCCACTCACTGCCCAGCCTGGATTTGTGCCTGGGATTGCCTCGACCCAGATGCAGGACCCTGCACTTGGTCTTGTTGAACCTCGTGAGGTTGGCTTGTGCCCACCTCTCCAGCCTGTCAAGGTCCCTCTGGATGCCATCCCTTCCCTCCAGTGTGTCTGCTGCACCACACAGCTTGGTGTCATCAGCAAACTTGCTGAGGGTGCACTCAATGCCACTGTCCATGGCACCCACAGAGATGTTGAACAAGCCTGGTCCCAGGACTGATCCCTGAGGGACTCCACTTGTCACTGGCCTCCCCTGGGACATGGACCCATTGACAGCCACTCTTTGGGTGCAGCCATCAAGCCAGTTCTTTATCCATCTAGTGGTCCACCCATCAAACCCATGTGTCACCAGTTTGGAGACCAGGATGTGGCTAATATTGGACAGCAATCAAATCCCAGGCAGAGACTGAAAGTTCCCAAAAAAGATTAGGTTATTGATCGTGCCACAAAGGAGCCGATATTTGGGTGCTGTTGCTTGCACACCTCTCAATGGGTGTCTGCTTGTGGTATTTTTTATAAGATTTCCAAATAAGATGCTGGCACCATGCATCACACATCAGGGAAGAACTTCACAGAAAATGGCAAAGCTACAAAGTTTAGGTCTTCTTCTACCAAACTTCTGCACATAAAATAGTTCATATACATGGTACTATATCCCAATGAATAAAATATAGTTAGTAGTAATCATCTGGCTTTTGATTGCTTTCTTTTAATTTGATTTTTAATGGTAGTGGTATTCCTTCAGCAACTTCAGGCAACATAATTTCCTGCAAAATGAAACACTTGCTCTCTGTTTTCTTTCCATCTCTTCAAATTTCCTTCCTTCTTTCTGTGGCTGATGTTCACAAAGACTGTGGAAAAATATAGCTTGAATTCCAAATCTGGTGTAAAAAGCCACTGCTGATGTGCTTAGAAAGCATATTTGTGCTGTTTTTTGCTGGGACAGAGTTAATATTGTTCATAGTAGCTTTATGGGTCTATGGTTTGGATTTGTGCTGAAAACAGTATTGATCACACAAGGATATTTTAGTTACTGCTGAGCAGTTCTTGCACAGTCAAGGGCTTTTCTGTTTCTCACCCCAGCCCACCAGTGACCACCAGGCTGGAGACGCACAAGAAGTTGGGAGGGGACATAGCTGGGACAGCTGATCCCAACTGAGCAAAGGAATATCCTATACCATGTGATGTCATGCTCAGCATTTAAAACTGGGCAAAGAAGAAGGAAGGTACGGTGCTTGGCTTCCACAGTAACTGTTAAGTGTTATAGGACCCTGCTTTCCTGGAGATGGCTGAGCCCCTGCCTACTGATGGGAAGCTGTGAATTAATTCCTTGTTTTGCTTTGCTTGTATGCACAGCTTTTGCTTTACTTATTAAACTGTCTTTATCACAACCCACTAATTTTCTCACTTTTGCTCTTCTGATTCTCTCCCCTGTCCCACTGGGGAGGAGTGAGTGAGTGCTGCTTAGCTGCCAGCTGGGGATAATCTATGACAAGATTAGAGGACATACTGCGTATGAGTCTAGTGGCGCTTGGTACCCATCGTATGAGCTGTTTCTCTGTTGAGTTCAAGGCTTTTCCTTTCAATTTCTTATGCACTGCTGTTGCTAATTCAAATCTCTTCAGTTTCTCTTATGGCTTTCTGTAATAAGGCCAAGGAACAGAGAAAGCATAATGAGAGTTTTTCTAAATTGCTCATGTCTGTGGTCAAAGCAGCAGCTTTGATTCTGTTCCTTGTTTTGCAACTTATTTTCACATGACTTTGAGCAAGATACTTCTCTATCTGAGCATTGCTTCTAACTGAGTCTATTAACCGAGCAGACCAGAAAGGTGCTAGGTAGAGGCATGTATTTTAATTTGCAGCTTGCTTTGAAGTGACTAATCAAAATGTGAAATAAAATTGATTGTCTGAAGATTAAAACAAATGCTTATTCCTACGACAAATAAATAAACACGTTTCTGCAATATATGTATGCTAGAGCACCAGGAATCAGCTGTTGCATGTCCAAGCAACAATTCTTGTGGCAATCAGGAATATATTGAAGCCTATCAATCATTAATTTTTACCCGTCTTTATTGTGGGACAGATACTTAAACATATATTTTCATCTACATATGTTACAGTCTCATTTTTGCCTCTCTTCTGACTTGGTATGAAATAACCATATGAAGCACATTTTCACTAAAGGAAAATCTATTTAGGTTACTGCAAGGAGAACTAAGTATGTCACAGGACATGATTTAGAAAGGGAAAAGGTCATGACTGCAAGATCCTTTGACTATAAAAAGCAGAAGTCATGACAACAGCCAGGTTGTTATGTTTCAAAGACCTTGTAGGAAATAAATTTGCCTGGGCAAAGCTGCAAAGCATAAGAACCTTCTGTCTGTACCTTCAGTTCCCTAATTTACCCTTTGCTGAGAAACATAGGTGGTATAATAAATTGGTATCTCCACTAGATTTCAGTATTTCTGTGGCTTCACAAGATTGCTAGCATTCCAGAGCTCTTGCTACCTCTTTTAGCAAGCTTTTGTTCAATGAGCTAAGGGATGGAATTTTTTCATGCATCTTTCCTACTGATTATGTGTTTAGGTATTTTGCATATATATAGCTCATTGTATATTGTAGATTATAATATTGCAAAAAGACTTTAAGAACTTAAATTCTATGTCAGTAATTATCTACAGCTTTATCATCCCTTCCTACAGAGCTAGGCCACCCCAATTTTCTTTACAGTGATGGATAGCATGCTGAGTGGTATGGTTGATAAGGCTGAAGAACAGGATGCCGTTCAGAGGGACCTGGACAGGCTGGAGAGGTGTGCTCAGGAGAATCCCATGAGGTTCAATAGGCAAAATGCAGGGTCCTGCACCTAGGTCAGGGCAACCCTCAGTATCAATACAGGTTGGGGGACAATGAAATTGAGAGTAGCCCTGCAGAGCAGGACTTGGAGGTATTGATGGATGAGAAGCTGGACATGAGCCAACAATGCCCACATACAACAAAGGGGGCAATTCACATCCTGGCCTGCATCAAAAGAAGCATGGCCAGCAGGTTGAGAGAGGTGATTCTGCCCCTCTACTCTGCTCTCATGAGACCTCATCTGGAGTATTGTATCCAGCTCTGGGGCCCCCAACACAAGACAGTGAACCAGTCCTATAAGCTCTGTCCCATGAAAAAGGTAAACACTAGTCAGCCAGCTCCAGCCCAGCTGACCCAACTAATTTTATTTGTGGTAATGCTCAGTCTTGTCCCATTCCTTCTCCTTCCTCTGTCTGTTGCATGGCAGTTGGTAGATGGTACCTAATTCCCCAGTTAGAGTTCAGCAGAAGTTGCTGCCTCAGCTAAGATGTTATCAGCTGCATATAGAATCATATAATTGTCAGGGTTGGAAGGGACCTCAGGGATCATCTACTTCCAACCCCCCTGCCATGGGCAGGGATTCCTCACACCAGATCAGGGTGCTCAGAGCCACATCCAGCCTAGCCTTAAAAACCTCCAGAGCTTTTACCACCACCCTGGGCAACCTGTGCCAGTGTCTCACCACCCTCATGGTGAAGAACTTCTTCCTAACATCCAATCTGAGTCTACCTATTACTATTTTTGCCCCATTGCCCCTAGCCCTATCACTACCTGACATCTTAAAAAGTCCCTCACCAGCTTTCTTGTAGGTCCCCTTCAGATACTGGAAGGCCACAATAAGGTCTCCTCAGAATCTTCTCCTCTCCAGACTGTATAGCCCCAACTCAGTCTGTCTTCACAGGAGAGGTGCTCCAGACCCCTGCTACTGCTTAATATATGAAGTCATCTTAAAGGACCTCATGTTAAATGGTCAATCTGCTAAGCAGCACATGAATAGCTGAAATAGTAATTTCTTTCATCATCCCAGAAAGATGTTGAGGAGGACATCCTATTCCTAATCTCAGATGTTTGCAGCAGTCAGATTCTTACCTGATGTGATTGGAATGTGGCATATTGCTAATGCAGATAATTTCTCTGGTTTAACAGAAGAGGAAAACAAGTGCAAAAGCTTTTGGGAAGAAGCCTTAGTACATGAATGGATTTTACAAGGACAACAGAGATCTACTAAGAATCCTGTAGCCACTGTTGGCATTATCTAATCTGATGTCCACGTTGCCTCCAGAGCAGGTTATACACAACCCAAAGAGTGTGCAAGACCAGCCACTGCAGTGAAGGCAAAAAGTCTTTTTGTACCATTAACAAATAAAATAAAAACATTGGGTTTTTTTCAAATAAAGTTTATTTCATCTTTATCTTGTCCTTTTTAATTTCTGTTTTTGTAGGCTTTATAAAGCACATAACATGAATAGGGTAGTATGTGTATCTAAATTAATTATAAACTAATATACCTGCCTTGGGGCTTGTGCTCAGCAATATTTTACTATTAAAGGTACATGATCAAAAAAGTTTTGAGGCCACTGCTTTGTGTCATGTTAGAACCATCTTATAACTGGGTGTCTGTCTGACCAGATACAGACAACAAGTCTCAGTACAGTTTCCAGCATCCTCATGGGGCTAATCTCAGAGAAGCAGCAGTTTTGAAAAAAGTTGCCTATTTTTTCCCCTATGGAATATTATGGGTGAATGACAAATCCTCCTGGTAAGATGGAGACAAACATTTTGCGTCCCTCATACTTGTGTTCATCTTCTACTCAGATTGCACTTAATATTTTCAGAAATTTCAGAAATTCTTTTCAGCTTTACTTGCTTTAAAGGGAAGGTGGACATACTACAACTACCTGAAAGGTGGTTGTAGCCAGGAAGGACTTGGTCTCTTCTCTCTAGCAACCAGCACCAGAACAAGAGGACGCAGTCTCAAGCTGCACCAGGGGAAGTTTGGGCTTGAGGTGAGGAGAAATTCTTCACTGAGAGAGCCATTTGTCATTGGAATGTGCTGCCCAGGGAGGTGGTGGAGTCACCGTCCCTGGAGGTGTTCAAGAGGGTATTGGATGTGGCACTTGGTACCGTGGTCTAGTCATGAGGTCTGTGGTGACAGGTTGGACTCGATGATCTTTGAGGTCTCTTCCAACCTTGGTGATACTGTGATACATTGGAAAGTCAGTGTTGCAAAACCATATGTCCATTCTGGAAAAATACCTCTCCTGGTGACTCCAGCATTTGTGAGGCAAGGTGAAACAGTCATACAGTGCTCCAGTACACACATCTTACAAAAACAGATTTTTGAACTGGGGAAAAATATGCATGCTTGTGGCAAACAGGCCAAAATAGCTTTGTTAGTGACTAAAAGACATGAAAAGAGGAAGTAGGTGTTGAGAAATAACACTTTTTTATTGGCATCTTAGAGCAGATATGCGTTCAGTGAGGAAAGACTGAAAAAATTCAATGTGTGGTAAAAAAATCAGGTAAGAAAGGAAATTATTTATCAAGAAGTGATTAAATCATTAGGAACAGAAGTAACTCTTTTTACAGATTGTTTGACTGATGAGAGTGCTCGACTTGTGGTAGTATGTGTTTGAGTGTTGCAGTTTGAAGAGAATGAGTTTGTCTAGCCTGAAGAAGAATAATGTTTGGAGGGCTAATATAGGAAGGAGCTCATTCTCTCTGTTCAGGGCAGGTAAGACAGGAGTCCTAGGCTCCAAAAGAGTCACTTGTAGAAGATTTTATATGTTTTCTAATTTAAAAGTGGCACTTAAATTGCCTAAGGACATTATGAGGAGAGATTGAGGGAGTTGGGGTTGCTTAGCCTGGAGAGGAGGAGACTCAGGGGTGACCTTATTGCTCTCTACAACTACCTGAAGGGGGGTTGTAGTGAGGCGGAGGTTGGTCTCTTCTCCCAGGAAACCAGTACCAGAACAAGAGGGCACAGTCTCAGGCTGCATCAGGGGAGGTTTAGGCTGGAGGTTAGGAGGAAGTTTTACACAGAGAGAGTGATTGCCCACTGGAATGGGCTGCCTGAGGAGGTGGTGGGGTCGCCGTTGCTGGGGGTGTTCAGGGAGAGGCTTGACAGGATGCTTGGTTGCATGGTTTAGTTGATTGGGTAGTGTTGGATGATAGGTTGGACATGATGATCTCAAAGGTCTCTTCCAACCTGGTTTATTCTATTCTATTCTATTCTATTCTATTCTATTCTATTCTATTCTATTCTATTCTATTCTATTCTATATTCCTCATCATTCTTTCTAAGAAGGAATTTGATAAGCATTTTCTGTCAGAAATTGAACTGATTCTGCTGTAGGGGAAGGATATGAAGATGTATGACCCCATCCAGCCCTATTTGTTTTGTGGAGTTGTGATTGCTATTTCTTCTACTGTGTTTTGAGTTATACAAGTTTAAATCATGGGTTTGGTCTTTCTTTACTTTGTCTGTCACAGAGACAAATTTCAGAAGAGCAAAACACCCTGGACAGCTATTTAATTTATAAGTTCCTCTAATTCCCATGGACTGTGTGATGTGGGTTTATTTTGCTACATTAATTCTATATGTAAAACTATGTTGAACTGAACTATAATAAGCCACATTTGTACTGAAAAAGTTGCTATGGAATTCAGGCCTGACCACAGTTAAATAACAGTGTAAAAACTTCCCTGGTCAAGGGAATATCTTATCTAGTTTGTTTGTTTGGGGGTTTTTGTTTGTTTGATTTTGTTTTGGTTTGGGTTTTGGTTTTGTGGGGTTTTTTTGTTTGGTTTGGGATTTTTTGTGGTTTGGTTTGTTTTTCATTCTGTGGTTTCTTTTGTTGTTTGCTTGGTTTGGTTTGGTTGTTTTGTTCTGAAAATAGGGTTCCAGTGTTATAATTTGCTTAGTTAACTGTGCATTTAGCTCTTGTTCAGTTGGAATCGCTGTCGCTGGGGGCTTGACAGGATGCTTGGTTCCATGGTTTAGTTGATTGGGTAGTGTTGGATGATAGGTTGGACATGATGATCTTGAAGGTCTCTTCCAACCTGGTTTATTCTATTCTATTCTATTCTATTCTATTCTATTCTATTCTATTCTATTCTATTCTATTCTATTCTATTCATTTCTACTAGTATGTTACGATGCCAAGTGCTTGACATATGTACACACATCTGAGGAAAAGGCTGGAGTTTTCACAACTGCTTAGATAATTTAGAAGCCCAAGTCAGATTTTGCCTTCTGAAGAGACTAGCTGGTAAATATGGGGAGAAACCAGACTTTTCTGCAGAAAGTTTTCACTTCCCTGCAGATAGACATCTCTCACTTTAGACACTGTGAAGAGGTGTCTGCACATTTGTGTAAAGCTAGAGAAGATGATATTGAATTAATACTCACTTATGAATACTCAGGTTGACAATATACAGAGGCTTTCATCTATTTCAGGTAAAGCTAATCAATGATAATTGGTCCAAAGGTTCTTAGAATAGAATAGAATAGAATAGAATTAACCAGGTTGGAAGAGACCTTCGAGATCATCGTGTCCAACCTATCATCCGACACCACCTAATCAACTAAACCATGCAACCAAGCATCCTGTCAAGCCTCGCCCTGAACACCCCCAGCGTCGGCGACCCCACCACCTCCTCAGGCAGCCCATTCCAATGGGTAATCACTCTCTCTGTGTAAAACTTCCTCCTAACCTCCAGCCTAAACCTCCCCTGACGCAGCCTGAGACTGTGTCCTCTTGTTCTGGTACTGGTTGCCTGGGAGAAGAGACCAACCTCTGCCTGTCTACAACCCCCCTTCAGGTAGTTGTAGAGAGCAATAAGGTCACCCCTGAGTCTCCTCCAGACTAAGCAACCCCAGCTCCCTCAATCTCTCCTCACAGGGCTTGTGCTCCAAGCCCCTCACCAACCTTGTTGCCCTTTTCTGGACACGCTCCAGCAAGTCAACCTCCTTCCTAAACTGAGGGGCCCAGAACTGGACACAGTACTCAAGGTGCAGCCTAACCAGTGCAGTGTACAGGGGCAGAATGACCTCCCTGCTCCTGCTGGCCACACTGTTCCTGATGCAGGCCAGGATGCCACTGGCCCTCCTGGCTGCCTGGGCGCACTGCAGGCTCATGTTCAGTCTACCATCAACCAGCACCCCCAGGTCTCTCTCTACCTGACTGCTCTCCAGCCACTCTGACCCCAGCTTGTAACTCTGCATGGGGTTGCTGCGGCCAATGTGCAGAACCCGGCACTTGGATGTGTTCAATCTCATGCCCTTGGACTCTGCCCAACTGCCCAGCCTGTCGAGGTCCCTCTGCAGAGCGTCTCTACCCTCCAGCAGATCAACTCCTGCCCTCAGCTTGGTGTCATCAGCAAATTTACTGATGATGGACTCTTCTTCTTCCTACAGAGAAAGGTTATTACATAAGTGGATTTTTTGGATGTCTTTTTTTTTAATTATTATTCTTTTCCTGTGGAACACTCAGTGTAAAAAAGTCTGATTTCTGTCTTCCCTCCTCTGTTTTCATCACAGGGCAATTACTTAACAGTTTAGCATAAACTTCAGGGAGCCCCTGAAAAGGACAGTGGTTTTCATCAGTTTCTGTGTGACTTTTTTGAGAAGCATGACATATTATTTAAGGGAATTAATATCTTCTGTAGAGAGTTCCACTACATAATCCAAGCAGAGCCTGAAGTTTTATTGGTTTTCCTCTCCACTTGTTTGGTATGACACTGAAGCCAGGGAGTTCAACGCTGTAGACTGATATCTGTACCTTTCTACTGAGAGGACTTCCCACAGTATCACAGTATCACAGTATAACTAAGGTTGGAAGAGACCCCAAGGATCATCAAGTCCAACCTGTCTCCACAGACCTCATAACTAGACCATAGCACCAAGTGTCACGTCCAATCCCCTCTTGAACACCTCCAGGGACGGTGACTCCACCACCTCCCTGGGCAGCCCATTCCAATGACGAATGACTCGCTCAGTGAAGAACTTTCTCCTCACTTCGAGTCTAAACCTCCCCTGGCACAGCTTGAGACTGTGTCCCCTTGTTCTGGTGCTGGTTGCCTGGGAGAAGAGACCAACCCCTTCCTGGCTACAACCACCTTTCAGGTAGTTGTAGATGGCAATGTGGTCACCCTTCATCCTTCTCTTCTTCAGGCTAAACAATCCCAGCTCCCTCAGCCTCTCCTCATAAGGCTTGTGTTCAAGGCCTCTCCCCAGCCTTGTTGCCCTTCTCTGGACATGTTGAAGTGTCTCGATGTCCTTCTTAAACTGAGGGGCCCAGAACTGGACAATTATATTTATGGTCAGTGGCAATGTTAACAGTTTTATGTCCTGAAGCCCAAATAGGCTTAGGACAGGGATTTGATAACTCACTAAAGAGCTGAGCTCTTGCTTGCAGAGCTTGAGAACAAACAGCTGCAGGAAAGATCTAAAGATCTTCTACAAATAAACAGTATGATTGCTTGTGACCATTTGAGGCTGTGCCTTTAAGAAAGGGACAGTGCTGGGACACTCTGACTGAATATTTTGAGAATGGCAAATGTCAAAAATACTTCATTTTTTAGTCATCTGTGCTTTTATCAGGTGCTTGCACAAACACAGTAGCTGTATTCTGATTTTTTCTCAGTTTTGCTCCCTAGATTTTATTTAGGAAGTTACTGGAGCCTGTAAAATCATGTACACAAATCAAAGTAATGATGAGAAATGATGTTTTACATAAAAATGTTTTCTTGGAAACATGTTGTACTATCAGCAAAATCACTTGGTCCCAAATAGGGTTCTCAGGGTTCTGGGGGTGGGGCCAGCAGCATAAAAAGCTTTAGGGTCTGGCAGGAGCCCTGCCAGGGGCCAGTGTGGCCATGGCCTGTGGAGCCCATGCTGAGAGTGGAGGCTTCAATGTATTTGTCTGTGAAGTAAGCAATGAATATACTCAGTAACTCAATGAAATCCTTGAGGGTTTGCTGCACCAAATAAACATGAAACTTTCAGAAATATCAACTTTCTGGAAGCACCCAAGTTGTGTTTAATATGAAGGAACATAGTATTTTTATTTTTATTTTTTTTTTAATCTTCAGTTTATGAGAAATTAAAAGGAAAACAAAAGTCTGTGGTGTATAGTTTTGTTATGACTCAGATCACCCCCAAGTCTTGAAAGCATTTTAACTTCCCAGAAACTGCAGAACTCTTTCTGATCATCTTGTAAGCATGCTCACTCTGCCACTCAACCTTTCATTTCTTAGGAGGAAAAAAAAAAAAAAAAAGTAGTTGATTTTTACACAAGTTTTAGTTTGGGTTTTTGTGGGGGTGTTTTTTAGAAAGCATTTTTATGGCTATGGCTTAAACTTTTCAGAACAGAATATTTGAAGGGGGGAAAAAAAAAAGAAAGACTTTCACAGTAGAGAAGAAAGAGGAACCTTTAGCTCCTTTAGCTGTAATGTGGCAGGGTAGATTGGAGCAGGTAAGAACCTTGAACATTGAGAATATCACTCTTACTTGCATTCATTCCATACAGCCACAAAGATAATGACTTTTTCTAGTTTGGCATGGACTTACTGGTCTCAGGAGGAAATAAAGTCAGACAATTTTGAAATATCTTGCTCTACAGGCAGTGGTTAGACCATAAAAGAAATGTTAGTTGATACCAGTAGGGTTTATTTGTATTCCAATATGAAGCTTAAATGCACTGCTTGATACTTCAGTGTACTAAGAATATTGCTAAGGATCAGATGTTGATCTGTTAGAGGGCAGAAGGGCTCTGCAGAGGGACCTCGACCAACTGGACAGATGGGCAGAGTCCAACAGGATGGCATTCAACAAGTCCAAGTGCCAGGTGCTGCACTTTGGCCACGGCAACCCCATGCAGAGTTACAGGCTGGGGTCAGAGTGGCTGGAGAGCTCCCAAACAGAGAGGGACCTGGAGGTGCTGGTTGACAGCAGCCTAAAAATGAGCCAGAAGTGTGCCCAGGTGGCCAAGGCTCGAAGTGAGGAGAAAGTTCTTCACTGAGAGAGTCGTTCACCATTGGAATCGGCTGCCGAGGGAGGTGGTGGAGTCACTGTCCCTGGAGGTGTTCAAGAGGGGATTGGACGTGGCACCCGGTGCCATGGTCTAGTCATGAGTTCTTGGGTGACAGGTTGGACTTGATGATCTTTGAGGTCTCTTCCAACCTTGGTGATACTGCGATATTACTGACATGACCATGCAAGTGATCTTTGTATCACCTAGTTTAGATATTAAAGTCTTTCCAGGCAGTGGTATAGCTCAAGTTACACACAGGTGAAAGATCTCATCTGACCAATGTAGAGCTTTTCCTCTTCTCATGAGAGGATGAGATCAAATCAGATATATTTTTTATTTATTACATATTTACAGTATCACAGTCTCACAGTATAACTAAGGTTGGAAGAGACCCCAAGGATCATCAAGTCCAACCTGTCCCAACAGACCTCACAACTAGACCATGGCACCAAGTGCCACGTCCAATCTCCCCTTGAACACCTCCAGGGACGGCAACTCCACCACCTCCCTGGGCAGCCCATTCCAATGACAAATGACTCACTCAGTGAAGAACTTTTTCCTCACCTCGAGTCTAAACCTCCCCTGGCACAGCTTGAGACTGTGTCCCCTTGTTCTGGTGCTGGTTGCCTGGGAAAAGAGACCAACCCCTTCCTGTCTACAACCACCTTTCAGGTAGTTGTAGAGGGCAAAGAGGTCACCCCTGATCCTTCTCTTCTCCAGGCTAAACAATCCCAGCTCCCTCAGCCTCTCCTCATAGGGCTTGTGCTCAAGGCCTCTCCCCAGCCTTGTTGCCCTTCTCTGGACACGTTCAAGTGTCTCAATGTCCTTCTTAAACTGAGGGGCCCAGAACTGGACACAGTACTCCAGGTGTGGCCTAACCAATGCAGAGTACAGGGGCACAATGACCTCCCTGCTCCTGCTGGCCATACTATTCCTAATACAGGCCAGGATGCCATTGGCCTTCTTGGCCACCTGGGCACACTGCTGGCTCATGTTTAGGCAGCTGTCAATCAGCACCCCCAGGTCCCTCTCTGTTTGGCAGCTCTCCAGCCACTCTGACCCCAGCCTGTAGCTCTGCATGGGGTTGCCGTGGCCAAATTGCAGCACCCGGCACTTGGACTTATTAAATGCCATGCCATTGGACTCTGCCCATCTGTCCAGTCGGTCGAGGTCCTTCTGCAGAGCCTTTCTGCCCTCTGACTAACATCTGTTCCCAACTTGGTGTCATCTGCAAACTTGCTGATGACTGACTCAACCCCCTCATCCATATCCTCAATGAAGATGTTGAAGAGGATGGGGCCCAGCACTGATCCCTGGGGCACACCACTAGTGCCTGGCCGCCAGCTGGATGTGGCACCATTCACCACCACTCTCTGGGCTCGGCCCTCCAGCCAGTTCCTAACCCAGCACAGAGTGTTGCTGTCCAAATTACAAAATTACTATTTATTCTCAGGCAAATATAGAGATGTGACTTAGACTAAATTTTTTGTACAGTAACAGCTGCCTTTCCAAAATCATCCCAATATAAAAGGAGAAAAAATTGACTGGTTCATATAGTCTGCTTGACTCCCTTAAATGGTTTTTACTTTTGGCAGTTCGATATAGGAGGATGGCTTTAACTTCACCTGGGCACAACAAAGTAAAATTAACAGTGTCTGGTTTCTGTTCAGATCCTACAGGTAGAAAACAGAGCTTTGTTGACATTGTAAGTGCAGTTTCATTTATGCACTGAGCTTGTGACCCAGCCATGCTATAAAAGCAAAGCTAACAGACTAGGCTTTCTGTTGTCTCATGCATGTATGTGCAATGGAAATGACACATAGTGTGTGGCAGTAAATAAGTCCTGCCTTAAACTGTTTCAGCATTGAGCTTGTCAATTTTTTGTATGCCTTTGCTTGAAACAGCGTGTCATGGGTTGAGTTGAATCCGCTGATGATATTCAATACTATGCTGCAATCATGCCAGCTTCAAAATGAGGGTGCTGGCTGGAGCAAAATATCATGGGCTTTGAGATTATAACATGAGAGGCTTCCTGTTCTGGTTGCTGCTTCCGGTTTCTGGGGTTCAGGGTGTTGGTCTTTTCCACTGGGCTGTCTTCTGCATACTTTGGTGGGGGGAAATTGATGGCTTCTGCTGCTGTTTCTTCATTTTGTTGCACTTTTTTGCAAACAGGCTAAGGTAATTGTTCATTGTGTTATTTCCAGTAAAACTCTTTGATCTCAACCCAGTGGTGTGTGTGTGTTACTTTCCCTCCTGTCTGTTCAGGGGGAGAGGGGCTTGTGAGAGCGGGCTATGTTGTTAACCCAGTACACAGTGTCAAACCGGTTCTGTGCCACTGAAGCTGCTCAGAGACAACAATGTCCTGGTGGTTTTAATTGCTAGGTATTGAACTGACTTGGTAGTAAGTCAAGGTCAGGCTGTAATTTATAGATAAGTCATGAGCTACCTGTAGAGGTCAAGGACCCCACTGCTAAAACACAAGAATGGAAAAGAAAGCAATGAATCATTTGCAGTTCAGTGCTTCCCTTATTTCTGCCTTTTCATGCAATACATTTTTCAAAACCTGCTTGTCAAACAGCTGAAAGGCCCCTCATGGTTCTTATGAGTGAGGACCACCTAGCCAAAGGAAACACAAGCATTATTTTTTTTTGCCTTGCCTTGTCTTTGATTTATGAGGTTAAAGTTCAGCCTAAAATCAACATGAAGACACAGCATTAAGAGGAAAGATACATGGCACCTGGTCTGAGTCAGAGCAACAACAAAAATGTCCCTTTCTTCAGAGGTGTTTTGGGTGCTTTATTTCTGTCACAAGAACAGTAATATAGGAATGAGCTTTCAGTTACAACCCTCCATCAGAAACTTGCCATTTTAGTCGTATTTCAAAGCCATGGCACTAAACAGCATCCTTTCTGCCCCGTCTCAGCATCAATTCCCTGGAAATGAACAATGGGGGTTTTCAGCAAGTGCCACTGCCTCAGCCTTGGGAATCTGAAACTCACTCAGCAACATCTCTCATGCTATGACCCAGAGGGGCTCTGCAGAGGGACCTCGACAGGCTGGACAGATGGGCAGAGTCCAACGGCATGAGACTGAACACATCCAAGTGCCGGGTTCTGCACATTGGCCACAGCAACCCCATGCAGAGCTACAGGCTGGGGTCAGAGTGGCTGGAGAGCAGTCAGGTGGAAAGGGACCTGGGGGTGCTGGTTGATGGTAGGCTGAACATGAGCCTGCAGTGTGCCCAGGCAGCCAGGAGGGCCAATGGCATCCTGGCCTGCATCAGGAACAGTGTGGCCAGCAGGAGCAGGGAGGTCATTCTGCCCCTGTACACTGCACTGGTTAGGCTGCACCTTGAGTACTGTGTCCAGTTCTGGGCCCCTCAGTTTAGGAAGGAGGTTGACTTGCTGGAACGTGTCCAGAGAAGGGCAACAAGGTTGGTGAGGGGCTTGGAGCACAAGCCCTATGAGGAGAGATTGAGGGAGCTGGGGTTGCTTAGTCTGGAGGAGACTCAGGGGTGACCTTATTGCTCTCTACAACTACCTGAAGGGGGGTTGTAGTGAGGCGGAGGTTGGTCTCTTCTCCCAGGCAACCAGTACCAGAACAAGAGGGCACAGTCTCAGACTGCGTCAGGGGAGGTTTAGGCTGGAGGTTAGGAGGAAGTTTTACACAGAGAGAGTGATTGCCCATTGGAATGGGCTGCCTGAGGAGGTGGTGGGGTCGCCATCGCTGGGGGTGTTCAGGGCGAGGCTTGACAGGATGCTTGGTTGTATGGTTTAGTTGATTGGGTAGTGTTGGATGATAGGTTGGACACGATGATCTCGAAGGTCTCTTTCAACCTGGTTAATTCTATTCTATTCTATTCTATTCTATTCACTCAACTCAAAACAGCTGTTTATCCAAGATAATGGCATTTTCGCCTCTATCCTTCATCCAGTGATCTTCTCTGACGTGAAGCAGTTTTCCATGCTGAGCCCCCAGCCTGGGGTCATATCATAGTAGCTCTGAGGCAGGTGCAGGTGTTTTGCTTTCAACAACTGGAAACTGTCACCCCTCAGCTGGCATTTTAGCATGCTTCTTTGAAATGGCTGCGTTCATGCTATCCCAATACATGAGGACTGGATTCTTGCAGCATTTGGAAACAGGACTGTCTCACTTTGAAGCAATGGACGCTATTGAACTTTTGTAACTGTACTGTGATACAGTAGAATACATAGAATACACAGAATAAACCAGGTTGGAAGAGACCTTCAAGATCATCGTGTCCAACCCGTCAACCAATCCAACACCACCCAAACAACTAACCCATGGCACCAAGCACCCCATCAAGTCTTCTCCTGAAAACCTCCAGTGATGGCGACTCCACCACCTCCCCAGGCAGCCCATTCCAATGGGCAATCACTCTCTCTGTATAGAACTTCTTCCCAACATCCAGCCTGAACCTCCCCTGGCGCAGCCTGAGACTGTGTCCTCTTGTTCTGGTACTGGCTGCCTGGGAGAAGAGACCAACATCCGTCTGTCTACAACCTCCCTTCAGGTTATTATAGAGAGTAATAAGGTCACCCCTGAGTCTCCTCTTCTCCAGGCTAAGCAACCCCAGCTCCCTCAGCCTCTCCTCATAGGGCTTATGTTCCAAACCCCTCACCAACTTTGTTGCTCTTCTCTGGACTCGTTCCGGCAAGTCAACCTCCTTCCTAAACTGAGGGGCCCAGAACTGGACACAGGACTCGAGTTGCGGCCTAACCAGTGCAGTGTCCAGGGGCAGAATGACCTCCCTGCTCCTGCTGGCCACAGTGTTCCTGATGCAGGCCAGGATGCCATTGGCCCTCCTGGCTGCCTGGGCACACTTCTTGGGTTCTAAGATTTGTGATGTTTCAGGGCTATCTGGACAAAGCTATCAGGACTCAGCATTTTTTTTCCCACCTCTCTTCCTCTCACTTGCATCAAAGCACCAAATATCCCAAAGACCCCTCCAAAGGTGGGATGTATGAAGAATATAGTTTCTGCCTATACTACATTATTTATCTCCTGTCTCCAAAAGTGCCAGGCTTTCCTGCTACATGCAACTTCTCAGACCTGCAGATGAGCTTTATCCAGAAGGGCAAGTCAGACAAAGTAGATACCTTGTCAGGAGTAAGTCAAATGGAAAAGAGACAAAAGGAAGTCAGCTGCTCAGTATGGATAACTAAATTGGCTTTCTTAGGATGTTCAGGATGGAGATGCAAGGCCCAGGAATGAAGCTAACCTTCCCTTCACTTTCTTACTATCAAAGAAAGTTTGTTAAGACATGTGTGGAGAAAATGGCATTCTAGGAAGAGTAACTGTGAGGAAAAGTGGAAGAAAAAGAGAGTACTACTGGATGTCAGAGCTCGCCTGCCATTCTAGGACAGCATATTTCTGTCCTGAGCTCTGTGCTGTCAGTCTTGATATCTGCTGGGAAAAAAACCCAACACTTTTTCATTATTATTATGCCAGTTTTCCTGCTCATTGCTGATAAGCACAATGTTTACTACAGTGAAACATCAACTGAAACTTTTATCTCAGGACTGAATACGTATTCTTCAACACTGAGAGGAAGAAAAGTCAATGGAGATCGTATCCAAAAATGCATACGTTATATCAATAATGTCTTTCTTGTTCTTTTCTCACATTTACTTTAGATATGTTCATGAAAAATAAAATACAGCTCCAAAAAGCAGGGTAGCAACACAGTTTCAAGAATTATCTCCTAGGGCAGGTTTTTATTACAACAAAAACAGAATAACTCAGATTTCTACAGAGTTTGGAGGCACACAAAGTCCTTTTTGTTTACGACGACAAACAGATGATGGTAACTCTGCCGATTGTGTAGCACCACCTGGTGGGCATCTGCATATGACTGCGCTTCCAAATCCTGCATGGGCAAGTTTGGTTGGGTGGGTTTTTTTCATTTTGTCTACAGCTGGACTTTGTGATAGTCTAGGTGCACCCACATCCCAGCCCATGGTCAGACACAGGTGTGGTGAAGTTCTCGCCTTTATCTCAGTGTCCTTCCCTTTTCTGAGTTTCAGAAGAGTGGAGCACGCGTGAGGTTCAGCGTACTCCAGGCTCCTCTTCTGGCAAATGTTGGAGTGTGGTGATCCACAAGTACTGAGACAGAACTGTGACTAGGCTAACATGCAGATAAAAAGAGAAATGAGGCTGTGGGACTGGAAATGCACAAACACAGCTCCTGCATCAATGAGCAGCATCCACAAAACCTGGTTTTGTAGCATGCATGATTTGCATTAATAGTCCTTTACATTCATCCAGGTAAGTAAAGTCGGGGTAGCCTAACAATAGCCACCCTCCAACTGAGGCAGATGCATGTGGTGAATGTTGTTATGTAGTTAAAGAGCAGACTTTCTCACAATGTTGTGCAGGAGAGTGATTTCAATGCTTTTATCTCTTAGTTTTCACAAGTTCAGCACTCCAAACATCTTTTTAAAATGTCATTTTACATTTTACAAATACTCAGCTTCTTTTTGGCTTTTCCCATTGATCCAAAACCAAATGCAGGCTGCTAGCCTGCATCTCCATGCTTTGGCTGAAAGACTATCCATTGGAGAAAGATTCACCTACACCTTGCAGGAGCAGTGTGACTCCTGTGTCGCTACAGCTGCCCGGGATTCTTCCACCCAGTCATATTCAAAATGGTTGATAATGCTGGATTTCTGTCTTCTCCCTGGAGGAACTTTTTTAGGGTTAGGTGGAACTGGTTTAGGTTCAATGCCACATCACATCAGATCCTGGAGATCAGTCTGGAGTAAAGAAGGCTGAGGAAGAACTCACTGGTCTCTACAACTACATGAGAGGAGGTTGGAGCCAGGTAGGGGTCAGTCTCTTCTCCCTAGTAGTAAGTGATGGGATGAGAGGAAATGGACTCAAGTTGCACCAGGGAAGGTTTAGGTTGGCTATTAGAAGAAACTTGTTGACTGAAGGGGTTCTCAAAGACTGGAACAGGCTTCTTAGGGAGGTGGTTGAATCCCCATCCCTGAAGGTGTTTCAAAGACATGGAAATGTGGTGCTAAGGGACATGGTTTATCACTAGACTTGGTAAAGCTAGACAGTGGTTGGACACAGTGATCTTAAAGGTCTTTTCAACCAAAATGATTCTATGTATCATTCTTTCTATAAAAATTGTATTTATTAGTACCTTTTAATTATAATTTGAGCTTTCTTCTTTCCTCCTTTTTTGTTTTGTTCCTATGAGAAAATTTTCATCCCTAGAGTTGCAGAAAAAAAAAAAAAAAGAAGAAGAGGAAGATATAAATATCAGTGAATGATAACCCTATAATGCAAGCATTTAAGAAATATTCTGATTTTATAAACAACATCAGTATGTCTCACATTTAGGGTTTCTAGATGAAGGAGAACTCTCATGGACCTCGATGTAAAAGTGTTAAAGAAAAATAATGCAGTGTTACTTTCTGGCCACATGCTCTAATTTTGGCACATTTACTTTGAAAGATCTCTATGCATATTTAGCAACACCCTCGACTTAATCTGACAGAGCACCAGTTACACCAGTTGGTACTAGCTTGGCAGTAACTAGTTTAACTCATTGAAATACCCATGCGTTAAGACTTGCCTTCCTGGAGTAAATCACAAAGCATGGGATTGAGTTTATGTAAATTACACAGTCTATAATGTAGCTGTCTGAGTTAATCTCAACAATCTGGGAGAAGTGGGTACTTCTAGGAAGAGATTTCATTTTATTCCAGGAGAGCTATTTCAGAGACGTGGCACAGAGCCCTCTGGTCAGTGTGTCTCTCTTCAAGGATAGAAAGCTAGCCTACAAGGGCTGGCAGCCTTTACATGGCTCATGTGGGTCTTATCTACAAAGCTGTTTCAGTATCAGCTGAGTAGCAGTTGAGCTTTAGTCTCACATGTATCTGGCATGACAAGGTAGTGGAAGATGAAAAGGAAATGGTACTTTGACTAACAAGGGTGAACAAGACAAGCTATAGCTGAGCCTCAGAGAAATTATTCATTGCGAGTCTGACCATTTTGTACAACTGGACAAGTCTGAATCAGGCAAAATAATGATGGCAGTGAAGGGGAGGCCAAGGGAAATATTTGCATTGCAATTGCTTCAGAATATCTGCAGTTCAGCACCAGCCTATGTCTGGGCTTTGGCCTAGAGAGGTGGCAAGTCCCTGCCAGTGTTCAAATCTCCCTATCTGCTGTAGCATCTGACAGTCAAAGCTGAGACCAGACAGACACTTGTAGCTGGCCAACATGGTGCCCATCCACAAGAAGGGCCAGTTGGATGAGCCAGGGAATTACAGGCCTGTTAGCCTGACCTCAGTGCCAGGCAAGATTATGGAACAGATCATCTTGAGTGCAATCACACAACACTTAGAGGATGGCCAAGGGATCAGGCCCAGCCAGCATGGATTTAGGAAGGGCAGGTCCTGCATGACCAACCTGATCTCCTTCTATGATCAGGTGACTGCCTGGTGGATGTGGGGCAGGCTGTGGATGTAGTCTACCTGGACCTCAGCAAGGCCTTTGACACCGTTCCCCATAGCAAACTCCTGGCCAAGCTGTCAGCCCATGGCTTGGATGGGAGCACACTGCGATCGGTTAGGAACTGGCTGGAGGCTGAGCCCAGAGAGTGGTGGTGAATGGTGCCACATCCAGCTGGCAGCCAGTCACCAGTGGTGTGCCCCAGGGATCAGTGCTGGGCCCCATGCTCTTTAACATCTTTATTGATGATCTGGATGAGGGCATTGAGTCCATCATCAGTAAGTTTGTGGACAACACCAAGCTGGTGGCAGGAGTTGATCTGCTGGAGGGTAGAGAGGCTCTGCAGAGGGACCTGGACAGGCTGGACAGATGGGCAGAGTCCAAGGGCATGAGATTGAACACATCCAAGTGCCGGGTTCTGCACATTGGCCACAGCAACCCCATGCAGAGCTACAGGCTGGGGTCAGAGTGGCTGGAGAGCGGCCTGGCAGAGAGGGACCTGGGGGTGCTGGTCGACGGTAGACTGAACATGAGCCTGCAGTGTGCCCAGGCAGCCAAGAGGGCCAATGGCATCCTGGCCTGCATCAGGAACAGTGTGGCCAGCAGGAGCAGGGAGGTCATTCTGCCCCTGTACACTGCACTGGTTAGGCCGCACCTCGAGTCCTGTGTCCAGTTCTGGGCCCCTCAGTTTAGGAAGGAGGTTGACTTGCTGGAACGAGTCCAGAGAAGAGCAACAAAGTTGGTGAGGGGTTTGGAACACAAGCCCTACGAGGAGAGGCTGAAGGAGCTGGGGTTGCTTAGCCTGGAGAAGAGGAGACTCAGGGGTGACCTTATTGCTCTCTACAACTACCTGAAGGGAGGTTGTAGACAGACGGATGTTGGTCTCTTCTCCCAGGCAAGCAGTACCAGAACAAGAGGGCACAGTCTCAGGCTGCGTCAGGGGAGGCTTAAGTTGGATGTTAGGAAGAAGTTCTATGCAGAGGGAGTGATTGCCCATTGGAATGGGCTGCCTGGGGAGGTGGTGGAGTCGCCATCACTGGAGGTTTTCAGGAGGAGACTTGATGGGGTGCTTGGTGCCATGGGTTAGTTGTTTAGGTGGTGTTGGATTGGTTGATGGGTTGGACGCGATGATCTTGAAGGTCTCTTCCAACCTGGTTTATACTATGTATTCTAATTATGTAACCAAATCTCTCAGGCTCCTCAATAGCAATCTCAGCTGCCCTGGGGCAGCTTCAGGCTTGCAGTGGGGCAGTGAGTGCCCTGCAGCACACACTGTATAACCTCACTTTGCATCCAGCTGGAGTCTGCTGAATGGAAGGAAACTGGATAGAGGGAGGATAAGGAGTGAAGACTTTGAAATCAACAGTTTTTATTTTCCTGAAGCTGTCCTGGCATAAGTTACAACAGAGGAGCACTGCAGGCATTAGGAACAGGGTCCGTGTTGGCTGTCCCTCCTGCTGTTTCTCTTCCCTTCCGTGTGACAGGAATTGTTTGCTCCTGCCTTGTTCTGTCAGAAGGAGGATGTTTGTGGTGCCAGCTGTTGCTGTTAGGAAAGGGACAGCAGAGCTCATGTGCTGGGGACTCAGGGTGCTGGAGACTTCTGCAGTGAAGGAGGTTCTTGCTGCATGTGGGCGTGATGTTTCAGGGTTTCATGCTTGTGAAGATGCATGTCTTCCTATGGGGAAGGAAGGTGGTTTCCATCAAGACTTCTACATGTGTGATGGGGAAAATCACCCTGCAGACCAATTAAATGTAAATGCATGCAATGCAGCTCAATGAGCAGCAATTACTGATATACTGGCCTTAATTTTTATCCTGTTTGCTCACATTTTTTTCTTTATAAACATTCCCTAATGCTTCCTCATTAGGAAACACAAACCAACTGTGTCATAAAATTGCTGATTTAGAAAACACATTTGTTTTTTTCCCTATTGTTATAAAAAACAATAGATGGAGCTGAAACCTGCAGGAAGTATGCCTTATCATCCCCAACCACAGGCTCGTTAAAAGCTCAGGCTCACATTTAGTGCTAGGTCTCTAGGATCAGAAGTTACAAACAGGTCACTATATATTACAAAAGCCTGAGGCTGCCCCTTGTCTGTGTGTGTGGGAGTTGACAAGGAAGGTGAATAATATCCTTTGAGACGAAGCAAGAGGATAGGAAAGTTAGTACAAATTAGCTCATGCTGTGGGAACTGGAAAACACAAACTACTTTGATCTTTTGGAGGTGTACGTGTGCTCAGACTTGGAAATCTACCTGTTGCCTCGCTGTTAAATATTAAAATCCTTAAACTTCCCACCAAGGCATTAAAGTTAAGGATCCTTCAACATTAGATAGGGTAAATGAAATCAAACCCAGATAAAAGCTTGTTTCAGGTCCTAGCAGGGGCTTTTCTTTTCACAAAGCCATAGTGCTGGACTACATAAAACCCCCAAAGAATTCCTGGAAATTAATGTGAGCTTTTCTTCTTTTCTTTTTTTCTTTTTCTTTTTTCATTTGGCTCCTAGCTGCTTCTTAGTAGTTTATTCTGTGCTGAATTAGAATAGAATAGAATAGAATAGAATAGAATAGAATAGAATAGAATAGAATAGAATAAACCAGGTTGGAAGAGACCTTCAAGATCATCGTGTCCAACCTATCATCCAACACCACCCAATCAACTAAACAATGCAACCAAGCATCCTGTCAAGCCTCGCCCTGAACACCCCCAGCGATGGCGACCCCACCACCTCCTCAGGCAGCCCATTCCAGTGGGCAATCACTCTCTCTGTGTAAAACTTCCTCCTAACCTCCAGCCTAAACCTCCCCTGATGCAGTCTGAGACTGTGTCCTCTTGTTCTGGTACTGGTTGCCTGGGAGAAGAGACCAACCTCCACCTCACTACAACCCCCCTTCAGGTAGTTGTAGAGAGCAATAAGGTCACCCCTGAGTCTCCTCCTCTCCAGGCTAAGCAACCCCAGCTCCCTCAATCTCTCCTCATAGGGCTTGTGCTCCAAGCCCCTCACCAACCTTGTTGCCCTTTTCTGGACACACTCCAGCAAGTCAACCTCCTTCCTAAACTGAGGGGCCCAGAACAGTAAGGACCAAGGAAGTGCTGCTGCAGATGTTTTTGGTCTAAACTTTAACTCTCAGTCAGCCACATAGGCTTGTTTCTCTGTGTAAAGGTTTAGTGCAAGGGCTAAACTCCCCCACTCCCCACCCTCCACCTCCCTACCATCCCACTCCTCTTCCCATCTCCTCTCCCCTCTCTCCTTACTATGAGATAAGAAAGGCGGGGGGGGTGGGGGGGGGAAGGAAGAGGAGGAGTTTTCAGTTGATTTACACAGAAAATTTTCTCCCCTGCCACAAAGGTACCAGATTACACAGAGATTATACAGAGAACAGAAGGAAAAGGAAAAGAATACCCGTCCCAATCTTGTAAGAGGCAAAAACACAGCCACCTGCTCAAGGAGCTGAAAAGCAAGAGGGTGACCAGTGCCCTCCTTGCCAGGGACATAAACACACAGCCGTAAATGCAGCAGTTGTAAACTCATTGTTCTGGTAGTGGGGAGTATACATACATACATATATATATATAAAATGTGGTTCAAACCATTGCACTCTGCCATTGGATCCAGCCTCCCTAAAGTAGTCCAGGTCATGCAGAACAAGCAGCTCATAGCAGTCCAGCAGGTTGGCCACTTATTGCTGCTTTCAGTATCTCTGTTAGAGCTGCTGGGGCCCTCCTCTAAACATCTTCATATTCATTTTCTCACTCATGGATGTATTTTACTGCAGCAGTAAACGCTTGCACATTTGCCACTGACCAAGTGAAAAAGGGAGTTCAAGCTGGCATTTGGCTACTGGCATCAGGCCTGTAACATTTGCATGTGCCAATTTACAGCCTCCAGGAAGATTTCAGTGCCATTCAAATAACTGAGGACACATGTGTTCACTGCTTCAGGAGCCTGGCATCACAGCATAAGTCATAAGAAGGCACTGCTACCTGTCTTCTTTCATGCTGGCCAAAGTTTCACTTCACACCTCACTACCTTTGCAACAGCAGGAGCCATGGCAGGTGCAAAATTTGATTTTCTGAGGTGGTGAGTGGGTCCTCTTGGGAGGAAGGCCAAAAAAAAGAAATTCCACATATTTCATGGGGAGGAAATGGAGGGAGGGTAGGATCTTCACTGCATCTACGCAGGTAAAGTGTGTTTCAGCCTCCAAATTCCTCCCACCCCTCCTCTTCACTTGCTGTTGTAGCAGGCTGTGGAGTGGGGAGCAGCAAGCAGTGACCCTTCCACCTTCACAAGGGTGACAGGAATTACTGAGGCTGAGCTGCCCACTGAAAACAAGTGGCTGGGCAGGCTAAAAGCAGAGTCTGATTGCCCATCTCTAACATAAGGAAATGTAGGTGATGCAAAGGTATTACTAGTAGTTGTATTAGCAAGTGCTTCCCTACCAGTGCATTAACTGGCAAGATCCCAGAATAATATGGGGCTACCACCACTCCATTTTTGAAAGCTGCAAAGCCAAGAATGTTCTGGTCACTGTTAGAAGAGAGGGAGAAGGGCACATTTTAGCATTGGTGCCCATTAATGCAAACTAGGCCCAATGGAGGGCATCCCTCTCTGTATAAACAACCAGGTTTATCCCCTGATTTGGAACAATATTTCACAAAAGGTGTAGGTTTAAATGGCAATAAATAGGAAAACTCTTTACATGTAGAGCACCTTCCAACCTTTTATCCAGAATTCTGTTAGCAAGAGATGGGACTGGGAGAAGAGAGAGTGGAATAATAATTGAGTGAGGGTAAGACCATACATTAATGAAGACATATTTGGTGGAACAGCTATTCAGAGTACCTAGGACAGCATCCTTTCCTGGTGCATTATGTACAAATGCCTAAACTGCTATTACAACTGAGAGGTATACTAAACACTGCAGAAAACAACTTCTTCTCTCTTTTTTTATTTTTTAAACAAACAAACAAAACATACAGAAAAATCAAGTAGATGGACAAAAATGCATTGTATTTACTGAGATGAAAATTACTAAGTTAAAAGGGAACTTACTGCTTAAATATCACAGAATGTTAAGGGCTGGAAAGTACCTTGAAAGGTCATCTAGTCCAATATCCCTTCCAGAGCAGGATCACCTATACAAGATCACACTGGAACTTATCCAGTCGGGTCTTGAATATCTGCAGAGAGGGAGACTCCACAACCCCCCTGGACAGCCTGTCCAGTGTTCTGTCACCCTCACAGTGAAAGAAATTTTCCTCATGTTCGCATAGAACATCCTATGCCTCAACTTCCACCCATTGGGCATCTATTCATTGGGCATCACTGAGAAGAGCCTGACTCTTGTCACTCACTCTTTATGTATTTATAGACATTAATGAGGTCACCCCTTAGTCTCCTCTCCAAACTAAATAGCTCCAGCTCCTTCAGTCTCTGCCCCTTAATAATTTTTGTGGCTCTGTGCTGGACTCTTTCAAGCAGTTCCCAGTCCTTCCTGAACTGAGGGGCACAGAACTGGACACAATATTCCAGATGTAGCCTCAACAGGGCAGAGGGGGAGAAGAACCTCTCTTGACCTACTAACCACACCCCTTCTAATCCACCCCAGTATGGCAATGGCCTTCTTGGCCACAAGAGCACATTGCTGGGTCATGGTCAACCTTTCATCCACCAGGACCCCCAGGTCCTTTCCCCCTTCACTGCTCTCCAGCAGGTTAGTCCCCAACCTATACTGATACATGGGATTGTTCTTTCCCAGGTGCAAGACCGTAAACTTGCCCTTGTTGAATTTCATTACATTTCTCCCTGCCCAGCTCTCCAGCCCATCCAAGTCTCACTGAATGGCAGCACAACCCTCTGGTGTATCAGCCAGTTTTATGTCTTCACACCCAGCTTTATGTCTTCGGCAAACTTGCTGACAGTGCTCTCTGTTCCCCCATACAGGTCATTGATGAATATATTGAATAACACTAGTCCCAATACTGACCCCTGAGAGACTCCGCTAGATACAGGCCTCCAACTAGACTCCATTCCGTTGACCACAACTCTCTGATTTCTTTCCTTCAACCACATCCACCTTACTACCTGATCATCCAGACCACACTGCCTCGGTTTAGCTGCAATGCTATTGCAATGCCTTGCCAGCCCTCTGCTTGCTCACTTTCCAGTCAGCTCAGGCTCCTAGCAAGCCCTCTGTAGCTGCTGGATGCCTTCGGTTTCCGCTGTGAAATTCTGCCTTAATCTGACTGGCAGTGCTTTCCTGTATAGCAAAAGAGCCTATATTGCCTGTTGTTTCCAGGAAACAGCAGGCTCATTGGCCATGCTCACTGTCACCCTGTGGCTGATGCCTTCAGCAGAAACAGGTGATGCTCCTCTCCACGCCACCCACAGCAGTCTCGGGCAACGCCCAGGAACTGATCACTTGATGTTACAAATGTTTGATGTTCCTCTGGTGTGCATCTTCTTCAACTGTTTACTTCCACTTAAGAACATCACCATGCTTTTCAGCACAGAACTGGCAGATAGCAGCTCATTTTGATGTGTTTGTTGCCCTAAATTATGTTTTCTGAAGGAACACTGACTACTATTGAGACACAGCTTTGGCTCACAGGTCATTTTTATCCTTTCTCTTTCCTCACTGGCAATGGCATTGCAAGTCATCAAAAACTTCTTACTGAAAACTTCTTACTTCCCCTTGCACACAATTTGGGGGAAACAAAAAGCACACTAGTGCTTTTAAGTTCATTTGGTGTAAGAATTTTATGATGTACTATATGCTTGAAGCAATGATAACAGTAATCACGATAGCCTTTATTGCCAAACTGAGGAGTTTGTGTGTATAAGCTTTCTCTGGCATTAAACAGTCTCTGCTTTGATCCCATTGTTTATTATTATGCTGCAAAGATTTTGAACAGGCACAAATGAAGATCTGCAGGTGCATTCCTGAGCCATGCAATGGAAATGAAGATATGCCAAGAACTTCCCAAGAGAAAAATTGCAGAACTGAAAATCTGGTATAGTTACATATTAGAGTTTTAACTGGGACCTGAAAAAAATGATATGTTGGAGCTCAGATTGCCAAAACCACTGGAGAACATATGCTGCTCTCTGCTAGAACACAATTGCAATTTCTTTGAGAGACAGTTATCAGTATTAGATACAGATCAGTGTAAATAGCAAGAAAGGAACCAATCTTCCTTGACATCATGTACTCCAGCATATGAATTTCTCTGAATAAGAAATGCCAGGTGTATATTACAGCAGGAGCCCTGTAACCTACAGGACTACATTTCTTGGGCTTAAAAAAATTCTTCTAAAGCTTCATTCCCATTCACATTGTTAAAGGAAATGACTGAAGAAAATACAGTAAACATTCAGTCACACAGAAAATAAATATCTGGGCTGAGAGCAAAATTTATTGCTGCCTGGGTTAAGGGTTAGTTCAGATCAGTTGACAGACCCTGCAGTTAAAAAGGGAATGGCAAAAAGACTCAGAGATTAGCTGTGATCTTTCTATGTAAATTTGGTTTCCTCTTTCCAAGCAGCATTTGTGCTGTTGATATTTTCACAGTTAACACATTGTATGCATGTTTTCTAATGGTGTCAGTGCTTTTATTATCCATTTATGGGCATAGCCCATCATGTTATGGAGCCTCTTGTATCTGAAATATATGGCAAAGCCTAACAGCAGAAAAAACAACCTTATGCTTTACATCACCTCTGCCTCTGGGCACTGACCTTACAGCCACACATGCTGCTTAAAAGTTTGGCCCTAGGTCCATGTCTGTTGTCAGGGAACATCGGCAACAAATGCAGCTCTCTGGGCCTTGGCTGCACCTTATGGGAGTCCTAGTTGTGCCACAGCTTGAGTGCTACAGGGGTTCAGGAGAGCAGATTTCAATGTGAGGCTGCTGTTCCCCTGGAAAGCTACACCTGAGAGGACACCTGCAACAACAAGTGCCCCAACTCTTCCCCAGCTGCCTGAGCAATAGTATAAAGGCTTCCTAAGACATCCTGCTTCTTTTCTTGCTTCTTTCCCATCCCCACTGCCCTAGATTATCACTGCATGTCCAGAGGTTCTGCACCTCCTGCATTCCCTATTAGCTGGCTCCCTGTGCCTCCCGAACATCCCAAGAGCCATGCATGAACCGAACTCTTCCAAGTCATCTCGAAGTATCTTCCTTGCTCTGAGTCAGACCTTTTTGCATGCACAGCTTTGAAAGTGAAAACAGCATAGACACCAGGAGCAAAGCTGTAGCCCCATAAGAATGGCAGTAAGTGTGGAATCATTCCAGGAGCTGAAAGGGCTTTACACCCACCTCAGCAGAACTGGGAACACAATTTAAACCTCACTTTTTTATATGATGGCCTGCAGGAATAATTACAAGATTGAAAGTTCTGACTGATGCTTGTCTCGTGGGAGTAGGATGCAGGCTTCTGATCTGAGCTGCAATACAGATCCCTCTGGAAATATGCACTACTTTTCTGTCTTTCATGACATTTCCTTTCTGCAAGAAATAACACTAAATCTTTTTGAACCTTGCTGAAAGGATTTCTTAGCAAATGTGAGGATGGAAAAATCAAAAGCTTTTCTTGGTGTAACCGCCATAAAGTTAATAATTAATGAGTATTAAGATAATTTGTTTTGTTTTTTATTCTCCCCCTTTTCTTTTTCTTAAAAAGAAGGGGGGAAATCAGATTTCTGTTAAGACATGAATAACACCTTTAAGCAACGGTGCCTGATAAATTAAGAAACTGGGTGGAGTGTTTCCTTCCTGTAATCCGTTTGTAAGTTAGAGACAAATAGGATGTCTTACAAAACATCCGAAACCCAAACTTTTTACAGTAAAAAATAAAAAATCAAAAAGAGGGTCTCTCACTACCCAACTGGGCCTAATACTGAGACTTCTTAAATGCCTGGATGATGCTCACCCTGCCTTGGCAAGTGGTGCTGGCCAGCTGATAAGTCTCACCTTTTGGTTTTCCTCCTTGTTCAGTAGACAGGCTTGTTTCTTTGTGGGTAGAAATAAATGTGTCTTGAAGGGAGTTTTGGTGACAGTCAAGGCTTGACAGCACCTGCTTACCCAAACATGGGTGAATATGTTTCCCAAGCAGCTGTGTGATGCAAAATGGGCACAGAAGGACAAACTGTAGGGATCCCACATTCTGTATGAGACAGCCACAGCATTATTTTTCAGCACTTGCTGCTCTAGAGCTTATAGCTGCTCCAAAACATTTGCTTGGCATATTCCAATTTGTGACATTGTACAGCTGGACAACAAAACTAAACAAAAATCCCAACACTTTACAGATGAGTGCAAAACAACACTGAAACATTAGTTGTTAAAAAGAAAAAGAAACACTGAGCATTAAAGTCTGTTATTGTTAACCGCAGAAAAATACTTTCCTTCCATAAGATGAGTGTATTGATTTCTGAAGAAGCTGGCCAATTTCCTGCCTTTTTTGCCCAGAAGTTAGAAAGCACAGTCACAAAGAGCTAGGAAGCTGTGCAGCCTGAAAAAAGTCTTTCCCACTTGAGCATCTTTCATTCAGGATCAGATTAGATGGCCTTCAAAGGTCCTTTCTGACCCAAACCATTCTGTGATATATCCCTGAGCCTAGCTAAGTAAGGAACAGCCAGGCAGGAAACAATGGTTTCCTACTAGTCTGCCCACTAGTCACTCAAGTGTCTAGGCTGACTGAGGTGTGGCAGGAAACAAACTTTGCTTGTGGTTAAGGTAACCAAACTTTGACGACCACTGTCAGAAGTTTTGCTGGAACCTATATGTCCCCAGTAACATAGTTTTTGACCAAAGCCTTGACCCTACTGACTTCAGTTGGTCAGACCCCAGGTGTTTCAAGGCATGCTCCCAGATTGAGACCGCTTTCCACTTTGGCAAAACATTGGCTGAAGTGTTCTCACTAGTATCATCTAGTGTGCCCAGGTGGCCAAGAGGGCCAATGGCATACTGGCCTGCATTAGGAATGGTGTGACCAGCAGGAGCAGGGAGGTCATTGTGCCCCTGTACTCTGCATTGGTTAGGCCACACCTTGAGTACTGTGTCCAGTTCTGGGCCCCTCAGTTTAAGAAGGACATTAAGACACTTGATGTCCAGAGAAGGGCAACAAGGCTGGGGAGAGGCCTTGAGCACAAACCCTATGAGGAGAGGCTGAGGGAGCTGGGATTGTTTAGCCTGGAGAAGAGGAGGCTCAGGGGTGACCTCATTGCCCTCTACAACTACCTGAAAGGTGGTTGTAGCCAGGAAGGAGTTGGTCTCTTCTCCCAGGCAACCAGCACCAGAACAAGGGGACACAGTCTCAAGCTGCGCCAGGGGAAGTTTAGACTCGAGGTGAGGAGAAAGTTCTTCACTGAGCGAGTAATTTGTCATTGGAATGTGCTGCCCAGGGAGGTGGTGGAGTCACCGTCCCTGGAGGTGTTCAAGAGGGGATTGGACGTGGCACTTGGTGCCATGGTCTAGTCATGAGGTCTGTGGAGACAGGTCGGACTCGATGATCCTCGAGGTCTCTTCCAACCTGAGTGATACTGTGATACTGTGATATCATCTAGGAACTGTAGGACAGAGAACCAAGAAAATGTTCAGGGCAACACTCAATTTCTTCAAGCATGTAGAGGGTCCACCAGACCACTGCACTGTGCAGAATCATAGCTGATTGAGTCTTTGGGCAGACTTCAGAGAAATGGGTGTGTGGCCATTTCAGCAGAGAATATGGTGTTTGTCCAATCTTGGGTGCAAGTGAGTGCATTTCTCCCAACCCAAGTTACCTGAGCTTCTGATAATTATGCTTGTCTCCATCTGGGAGAAAGTTCCCTCTGCAAAATTCAGTAAGCCGATAGGCAGAGATCAGATCCTGCCTCCTCCCAACCCTTTTCCCACAGAAGTTTAAGGTCCTCAGTCCTCAGGTGACTCCTTAGATGGAAATTTAAATTTATCTTTTACAAAGATAAATGACAAATGGAACTGGACATTATATGACTGGTGGAAAAATACCTCCAATACTTAAATGCAAAGCATTTTCCTGTTTAATAGCCCTTTAACACTGCCCAGGAAAATGAAGGGAGACCTACTTATGTGGAAATCATACTCAGGAATAATAGCAAGGGGACATCACTTTTCAATTGTGACTGAGTATTGGAATTATCAAACTGAAATCTGCCTGGTGGGGTTAGTCAGACCAGCAATTAGTCAGCAAACTCTCAGTTTTCTAAACTATTTCGAAAGCAGTTATTAGTTTTCTCAAAGCTGAGTCAATTCAAGCTAAGGCTTGTGCTGTGCAGGTGGTTTTATTTAGAGTGAACTTGTGTAACTCCTCGCCTCACTGCGATCTGCAGTGGAGGCAGTGATCAAACCTGCAATGAGGGGGTAGTCAAAACCCTGGCATACTGAAGATTAGGGATTTTTTCAGTGAATCAAGAAATACATGTTTTGTTTTGTGCTTGTGAGAATGTTATTTTCAGCCAAAATACATTTTTTCATTTGGATTTTTTTTTTCTAAAAATATCAAGTGCTAGGTTTTTAGAACTATAGAATTGTTTTGGTTCGAAAAGATGTCTAAGATCATCAAGTTTAACCATCGACATAACGCCACCATGGCCATTGAACCATGTCCCAGAGTGCCATCTCCACACATTTCTTGAACACCTCCACCACCTTCTTAGGTAGCTCTTTGCATAAAGAAATTTTTCCTAATATCTAATATAAATCTCCCCTCGCACAGTTTGAGGTCATCTCTTCTCATTCTATCACTTGATACTAGAGAGAAGAGACCAACCCCCACATCACTGGAATGTGCTGCCCAGGGAGGTGGTGGAGTCGCCGTCCCTGGAGGGTTCAAGGGGAGATTGGACGTGGCACTTGGTGCCATGGTCTAGTCGTGAGGTCTGTTGGGACAGGTTGGACTTGATGATCCTTGGGGTCTCTTCCAACCTTAGTTATACTGTGATACTGTGATACTGTGATCACTACAACCTCCTTCCAGGTAGGTGTATAGAGCAATGAGGTCTCCTCTCAACCTCGTATTCTCCAGACTAAACAATCTCAGCTCCATTCCTCATAAGACTTGTTCTCTAGACCTTTCACCAGTTTTGTTGCCCTTCTCTGGACACTGCAGCAACTCAATGTCCTTCTTGTAGTGAGAGGCCCAAAACAGAACACAGTATTCGAGGTGTGGCTTCATCAGTGCTGAGTACAGGGGCACAATCACTTCCATTGTCCTGCTGGTTACACTATTCCTGATACAGGCCAGGATGCTGTTGGCCTTGTTGGCCACCTTGTGGTTCATATTTACTTGCCTGTCAACCAACACCCTCAGGTCCTTTTCTGTCAGACAACTTGCCAGTTACTCTGCCTGAAGCCTGCAACATTGCATGGGGTTATTGTGCAGGATCCAGCACTTGGCTTTGTTAAACCTTATACAACTGTCCTCAGCCCATCAAACCAGCCTGTCCAGATCTCTTTGCAGAGCCTTCCTACCCTCAAGCAGATGAACATGCCCACTGAATTAATGTCGTCTGCAAGCTTACTGACAGTGCACTCAATTACCCTGTCCAGATCATTGATAAAGATATTAAAGAGAAATGGCCCCAATACTGAGCCCTAGGGAGAACACCACTAGTGACTGGCTGCCGACTGGGTTTAGCTCCATTAACTACTACTCTTGGAGCCCAGCCTTCCAGATGGTTTGTAACCCAGTGAATTGTCCACCCATCTAAGCCATAAGCAGCCTGATTCTCCAGGGGGATGCTGTGGGAAATGCTGTCAAAGGCTTTACTAAAGTCCAGATAAACAACATCCACAGCCTTTCCTTCACCCACTAAGTGGGTCACCTTGTCATAGAAGGAGATCAGATCTGTTAAGCAGGACCTGTGCTTCATGAACCCATGCTGACTGGGCCTCATCGTGTGGTTGTCTTGCACATGGACAAAGGAGTGCTGTGGTATGGCAGCCACAGACCTGGAAGTAGACCTCTGGTGCTTCAAAAATTGTGCATTAGTTTCAGCTGCAGGAAACTGAGGCACCTCTGAGTTCTAGATCCAAGCAACACCTTCCTCCCAGGAACAGTCACCAGTCACCAGACTGCAGATCTGTTCCGCACAGATCAGGAAAGACGCAATCTTCATCTAGACTCCCACTTCACTGCATGCCACATTTCATCTGCTGAGTGCAATCACTCTGAAAGATCAGATTAGTCTTCCAAGTTCATCTAATTGCTTTCTGAGGAAATTTTAACACAGCCAAATGAGTCCTAGGAAAAAAATAAAATAATAACAACAGCTATACAATAACTATAGTACTACTAATAACAGCAATAACAATAACAGGGTTTTTTTCACTGTGTTATGACTATTATATACCATAGTATAATGCACAGCAGCATGAATTGCTGCTTACATTCATTAGACCATACAATATTCCAGGACTGTCAAATTTGATTAAATTTTTTTAACCAAAAGTAAATGCTGGGGGTTTTGTACTGAGTTTATTTTCCCTGTTTTAGAGGGGAAAGGTTTTTTAGAAATAGTAGCCAATTTTAATTTTAAAATGTTAATATTTGTATCCTTAGGGATCAAAAAGTCATAAAATGCTATATTTGAATTCAAAGGAGATTGTTGTGAAAATATAACCTAGGAAGCAAATGAAATCTCTTTAGTTTTCAGGAGGTCTTATTCAATGTAATTTGCATGCTTTGAGGTTGTGAGACTGAAACTTCTTCCTGTTTACCTGTAAGCTCATGCTGAGAAGTAACTTCAGCAGCTGACAAAGACTGACAGTTGATTCAGTTAGAAAGTTAGAGGAGTGAAGGTAAAAAGAGCCTAAGTCCATGTTCTGCAACCCTATTTAATGCAAATCTTCCCTATGCTTCTGCCTATGATGCTATAAAACAGATAAGCCCTAGTTTGAGGAATCAACCAAATGTTTTGTCCTCCATTAAAAAGAAAGAAACAAAAAAACCAACTGAACAACTAAGAACCTTCTTATATTGAGGACCTTGAGTATCCCTGTTATTTTTGTAGTAGACTGTGAAAGGATGAACATCAAGTGCAGATCACACTCCTCAGTATCTTGCAGGAGCATGCCTTGGGAAATCATTACTGGAAATAGCCTCTAGGAAGTCAACAGAAGAACTCAGCTTCAAGAGAATGAGGAATTCATTTGTTGCTTTTATAAAAAATTTGATTGCATGAAAAGTTATGCAAGCATATCTATATATCAAAAGGAGCTCTTACTTGGCTGTTAAAACTCCCAGATGAAGACCCTTGCAAAGATCTCCATTGCCTGTATTCAAGAGTGTCTTGAGTGACTATCTCGGGTGTAGACATACGTAGTGCAAATACCCAGAACTAGACAAAACAGCCCCACCCTTGCCTCAGATAATACAAACAAGAGGTCTTGGCACCAGGTCTGCTGTCATCGGGGGAAGAGAGGAAGCACTTTGTAGTGGTGTCTGCCTGTCTGGAGGATCCTGAACCCTGTGTAACACTGGCAGATGCAGCCATGGTCTCTGCGCAAGGCTGGGAGGCTGTAGCAGTGCTGAGGAAGGTGGTTCTAGCCACACAAATAGTGCAGTAATCCTGGATACTGGCCCAGGCAGTGGAAGGCCCTTGAGTCTGGACAGATTCAGGCTCCCCAGGTCTACATTCTGGGATAACCCCTTAAGCATATGACTGGGATGTGTAACTTTTCCAGTCCTTTCAGTGAAGTGGGACCACTATGCTGAGAGGAATCAAAGATCTTACAGGATCTGAGTCACCAGGCCTTGTAAATACTAATAGTCTAAGAAGAAATCTCTTTCTGAAACCCACTGACCACTGGACAACGTTGAGCTCTGGTCTTTGTTGCTATAGTTAGTTAAGTAGTTCATACAAAGACTTTCTGTATGGAAAAGCCTGTGGAGAGCAGGCTTGCTGACAGTCCTGCTTTGTCAGCTCAGCTTTGCTGAGAAGAATGGACTAGATTCTTAGGCTTTCTAGTTTCTGTGGACTTTTGACATGCTTTATGCCCAGACTACAGATTAAGATGACTTTTCAAAGAGAACACTAAATCCAAACCATTATAGCTGGGTACTTGAGCTATGAAACTGTTGTGCAAAAGTGCATGTTGGTGACATTTCTGTTCTCTTCCTCAACCAACATACCAAATGCAGGGAGTGATCCTTCCCTCCTACCATAAGGTTTTTAAAATAAAACACACACATGCCTAGGCAAAGAGACTTTGGTGCTATGGAAAGGGCATGTATGCATATAAACCCAGGGCTTCTTTTCTCAATCTTACAAACAGGAAAATGGTGCAAAACACATCTTTCTTCAGTGTTACAGTATTGTTGGACGTGCTTTATTTTGCAGAGGGCTGGGTTTTGGTTTTTTGGTTGTTGGGGTTTTTTTGTTTGGTTGGTTGGTTTGGTTTTGGAGGGTGGGGGTGGGGCAGGGGGATGGGTATCTGTTGTAGGGTGCAACTGACTCTGCACCTCCATGCAAAAAGCCCATATGCCACCTTTGGTTCAGGATAGAGGTGCCTGCTCCCCAAAGACAGCCTGTGCTCCTGCCCATGCTCTTGTATAGAACTGGCCTTCACTAGGTTTCAGGCTAATGGGTTTACACAGTGCTCAGTCTCAGAAACGTCTCTCAGTCAAACAGCTATGTTCAGACAAGGGAAACAGATTTTTAGGGGGCAGAAGACTTTTTATGCACAGAGGACCTAACTCCTGATGTTCCTGCATGCCTGATTTTCACCTAGAGAGCCCCTATGCATAAACACATCATACACCATATGCCTGTCCAGACTGTAATGGATGCTGCTTCTTTAAATAACCTTTTTCTTCTTGCTCTGTTAAGAACCACAGCACTGAGGCTGTGCTGAGAATATTGCTCTAAGTCTCTAGAGTTAGGTGCTTAAGCCATTACTTAGTCATTTCTACACTCCACATAAGCTTCACTCAACAGTAAAACGTACTTGGTCAGAGTTATGCAGAAGACACTGCAATTTCTTTCTTCCATGGAGGTGAACAGAGTCATCTTTGGCCACCTGCATGTTCTTAGTGCGAAACAGAAATCATGTGTAGAGCATGGCATTAGTTACCAAAGTGCAGTGGAAGGATAAGTTGAATTTTTTCACTGTACTTGAAAAAGTGAAGACAGTGAGGAAGGAGTTAATCATTGCAAAATACCCGGTCATTTCCTGAGCTCTGTGGTTGGATGAGTACAAACTTTCCACTATTTCTAATTCTTCTTTGTCATTTAAGAGGCTTTCAAGGTGCACTGTACATTCCAGACCAGGTAAGGAGCACAGCTTTTCACTTCTTGATTGTTTATTCAAAACCGATATTCAGTGGAGTCAGCAAAGTCAAGACTGATTTGTTTTTCCTCATTTTATTTACAGCCAAAGAGAGAGCAAAATTCATTGCAATTCAAGAAGTACATGTTTGTCTTTGTGCCAGATGACACAGACGACTGTGAGATGTAAAGAAAGAATTGTATGAGTTAACAATAGAGCAATGATAGTGAAGAAATTATGTTACACATAGGCAGAAGTCAGAGCTATTGCAGAAAATACTTCAGTAAAAGAGAAAGAAAATGCTTACTGCTAGCTTTAAGCAGTTCCATGCTTAAAGCACAAACCACTAGCAAAACAAGGAGTTTTCAGGTGTATGGTTTGCTTTAGTAAGAACAGTAGCAAAAATCATAGTGTGTCTTCAACGGTATTTTGAAAAGGAGGAAGAATCAGCTTCTACATATTGGGGGAGAAAAAAAACCACCAAAACAACAGATAATTTTGAACTAGTTTTATTTGTACATCTGGACCTGGTATCTATCATCAGGTGTTGCAGAGTCACATAATGTAGTTATCCTTATACTCTTCCTGAGGCTTGCAGCAATGAAACACACACATACAGAAGTGACTGTGGAACTGTATCATAAACCGATATAATTTCATCAGGGTCTTCTGATGCATAAAAACTGAACTCAGACAGTCGGGCACCAGAAGGAACTCTTGTAATACAATGCACTCTTGCATACTGCATTTGTTGTTTCTTAATAGACAAGCAGAGAGATTATTTGCGTGAAAGGCTTTTTAATAGTTCAGAAACAAGAATAAAATGGCCATCTGTAAGGCAGTTATTGCAGTAATGGGCTTTCACCACATCGTCCCACAGAAAGTGAAATTGTACATGTTTTGAGGATCCCTGGGTGAAGTCATAAACTGGAGGTTCAGGTCTTTGGCATTTGGGTTTTTTCTTAGCCTTTATGTGTAATAATATTTGGGCAATAGCTCCTTAACTGTGCTCAGTGTTTGGTATAAAACTGTCTGGATTTTATTATACATAGCCCTAGGGAGAATCTAGCTAGGGTTTTCAAAAGCATTCATTTGAGTCAGATATGTAAGTCCCATCAATATTGGGACTTCATTCCTAAATCACGTCCACCTTACTTATGAGATTGCTACTATGATAGGACTTGAACCTCTGTAATGAACTTTATCCTTAAAAGACTCTCTGAGCCACAGACATTTAGTCACTGTCAGTGCACAGGTGGGGAACTCAGATGAATCTCAGTTGATGCCAGACTCATTGCCCCAGTTTACACAACTCTCCAAGTGTGGGTAATCTGATCCCAGGTCTTCCCTTGAGAACAGCTGTACACTAGTACAGACATAGCCAGAAAGCATGTCATCATTCTGCTAAGGAAGAGGTTATGGCATGGCTTTGTCTTCTCAGTTTGAGTATCAATGCTAAGCAATTTGTGTTCCTTACAGCTCTGTATGATCTTAGCTGCAAAATACTTGCAGCCTGTTCTGCAGCTTGCTAGATGAAAGCTGCCTACCCATCCTCCAGTCACATTTCCTAGTTATACTGCCTAGGCATGGTTGAAAGGAAAGTATGCAGCAGCTTTGCATGGGAAGAGCAAACTGAACCCAGGCCTCCCTTGCCGCCAACAAGCAGCTTACCTGTTGCTTCTGCCTTCATTTTTCAGTGTCCCTTCAGATATAATTATTGAAAATATATATTCACTTTCTGTCTTTCAGGGTGAGGGGATTCAACTCAGATGCATCCGCCCGTGCAGACAATTTTTCCCTCACTGATGACTGTAAGTGCAGAAAAGTCTAGCTTAGGTGATTAAAAATGTTTGATCTCAATGCCCTCTTTCAGCATAAGTATGTTTTAAGGTGTGAAAAGGTGTACTCCCCCACCTCTCTGTCACAGGGAGGCCTATGTTGTATGTAGCAGCACGAGAGGATGGTAAAGAAACAAACCCTAGGGAAGCCTTTCCTCATAGGGCAAATGTGGTCTCCCCTAGTAATTGCTGTGCTTTAGTGGTGAGAGGGGAGAAACCCAGCAGACCACAACCCAGCCTCAAGAAGTCATCCTGTGGTGGACTCCCTCTGTCCTGCTGAAAAATTAAAGGACACCCAGAGGGGTTTAAAAGATGTGGTGGCATTGTGCACACACACTGCCATCTGTGCACACACACTGCCATCTGTGCACACATACTTTACTTTGTGTTCGCACAGTTTCCAGATTAAAAAGTTGTTTTGAAACAGAAGTCCAGAGGGCTTCACCACTGACAACTAATGTTTGCAAAGCCTCCAAATGGGCAGAAGAATAGGTTTCATTTTTGTATTAGGCAATATACATCAACACTGTTCTCACTTTTTTTTCAGTGCAATATAACTGAAAACAGAGCACTTCTCTGAAAAATTACTTTATAGAAATGGGAGCATTTGGCCGTTGACTGCTGCCTCAAAAATTCCTGAATTAAATGAGCTCATTTTAGAAGTAAATGTCCTTGGGGCTGTTGTTTGGCCTTGTTTACTCCTACTGCCAGCTCCTGAATGGGAAGGTCAAGTTTATCTGCAGAAAACCTGAGAAAGACTCTTAACCTAAGAGTTAGGGCTCTTATTTTAAAATAGGTTTAAAATGGGTAACCTAATCCATTTTATTCCTAAATCTAGGTGCTAATCAGTGAGAAATATTCCACAACAATTTTCTGCATCATTTGAATGTGGTGGTGTCAGTTTTATCTGTTTTCTTTTCAGATATTTTTAATGAGAAGCCTTCCCACCTTACTAAGATTTTCCATTGATGGACTTATTTTTCAGTGTTGTTGAATAGTTAACTAAAGCTACAAATACTCAGATCGAGAAAGAGAGAGAGCTGTACACACTTCATGGAACAGCTCTTTTTTTTTTTACATGAGGGATTTTAGCTATCATTGAGGTCTTTACAGAGAAATTCTGCTTTTTTGCTAACGAGGGCCCAAGAATTGTTCAGGCTGATGTGAGACATCCACAATCTTGTTCATCAAGAGCTGCACATTTTTGTCCCATTGTCATACTACCACCTGAGGAATTCAGGTTCAGCAGCTAGTAAATTGAAATAACAACAGAAATTACACACTGGTACCGGTCATTATAAAGGACCTAGGGTTTCTTTGTAGCAGATACACTGCACCTGATTCAGAACTGCAAACATAAGAGAAGAAAATATCAGGTCACCGAAGAGCATGCCCTCTTTTATCTTTTCTTCACCTTCAGATGTGGATATTATGCATCTTCAGTAATCCTGCACACGCACGTCGTAACAGCTAGTGAACTGTGTTTTAAAGCTATGAAAGGCAGTGTTATCAGTGCTTCTCACTGTTTATTTTAATTTATTTTTTTTTTCCCTTGGTAACAACTGATTCTTATAAGATTTTTTCTTTGGTCATTTTTGCAGCTCTTACTCATAGAGGAAATCTGATCTGCTGCAGCACGGAAACATCAGCAGTGACCACGTCGAGACAAATTCCTGAGGGAGCTGCCTGTAAGTCTGATCCACATTTAAGATGAAAAGTTTTACTTTTTTTTTTTTGCAGGATGTTACATGCAGAGTTTAGCTGTATGAGGCAATTGCTGAGGCAATAAGGGAATGTTCAGGAACACAAGCCTCTGCTTTGAGTAGATGAGTAAGCACAAAGAAAGGTATCATCTTGATATTTTTTTCTTTTGTTTCCCCCCCCATAACTTCTCAAAAATACGATCAGTATTTGAGAGTCTAAATCATGCCCAACTGAAATCCTGTTCTCCTAGGATCCTGGGTACACTAAGTAGACCACAATTCTATTATACAATAGTTATGCAGATGAAGGCTGTGAGGATAAGCCTTTTGTAATCATGTTATTTCACTTTGTGACAGCCAAGTACAGCACAGATCAAAGGGAAATCTTGGAACTCAGGGAGTGTTGGGGGGGTAGGGTGGGAAACTCTGGATAAGCAGAGACAGAAAAGTTGAGGGAAAGGTTAAAAAAAAAAAGAGAGAGAGAAGAAAAAGTATCAGTACAAAATTGAGGTAGAGAAATACAAAGGTTGGTGTCTGAACAGCAGTTAACAGAAGAAAGACAGATTTTGGGTTACACACTACAGGGAATGTCAGTTGGGTTTGTGGAGGACAGCAAGGTGTGACTCTTTCAGTTCTTTTCCTCAAATACTCTAGAAGAAAATGTGAAATAGCCTGGTCTCTGTAACCTGAAAGTAAATCTTCAAGGCAAAGCAGGTTTGTTGGCAACCTCTAGTGGTCTAGACAGAAAATACGTTTTTACCCAACAGTAATTTTGCACCGCATCCATTTGCTGGGACCAGTGATACACTGGGTTTTATCTTATTTTACATGTCTGAAATAACTGTTCTCAGCCTTTGAAACATGATGTCTGCATCCAAACTCCTTTGTAGGAATGATCTTTGGTCTGTGCTAACTCCTAAACTACAAAAGATGATTGTGTGGGGCTCTAGAGCTGCTTAGGAGAACATCAGTTGGTGCGAAACAGAAGTGTGCCAGAACTGTAACAGCATGAGGAACTGACTTTCTCAGCCTAAGCCCAGGTTCTGACAGAATTTCATTTACTAATATTGACACATGCTTCACTCACTGCTTTGCACAGTAACATCTCCTCCTTACTAGGTTGCAGCACTTAAGATACGTAAGGACAAGCATAGAGCAGATGCCCATTTTGTAACTATGGAACAACTGGATTTTGGCAGGACTGAGAGGGCTGACCTATTGCCAATAAGGAGCATGCTTAAGGCACATCAGTGATTTTTCATTTAGAAGTACAAGTACTTTCATTTCAAACACAGTCAAGAAGCAGGAATTAATGTAACCCCTTCTCTGGAGCTCTCTTCTAGGAGGAAGAGCATGCACATTCAACACTCACTTTAGAGAGTACTTAAAACTATATACACCTCCTTCCTTACTAGCTAGCTAGTATGCTGGCTACCACAGCCTGGGCTGATTTGCACCTGGCCACTTAAAGCTGGAAGAGGAAGCCACAGTTACTGGACAAAAGAGGAGCAGATGCCCGTGGTATTGCTCAGATAAAAGGGAAAAGAGACTATTTCACATTTAGTAGTCACTGGATAATCCCAAAGGCCAATCTGGTGAGTAGGTTACCAGGACATGTCCACCACCTTACAGTTAATGACTATGCCTGTCACTAGGCTAGAGAATCTCTTGTGCTCCTGTATGATGTTTGTTGTCTTTCCCTGAGTTTTCATATCAATAATTTCTCATTGCACATGTTTGATGTGGAATATGTGAAGTACCCAGCGGCTTTGTGGTTAAAACAATCTCCTGCTCAGACCATAAGTCCCATAGTCATATCTGAAAGGCAAATTGAGGCATTTATTTCCTGAATTTAACTGCTACTGTATCATTTAGACAGGGAAGGAAAAGGTTTCTTTTCTATCAACCATCTTAAAAGATTGTAGCCAGAAAGAAAAGGCAACAGGGAATTTTCATAACAGGAGTCTTCATAAAGATGTTCAAGATTCAGGTCTCGCAGTAGTTTTCCTGTGAGACAAAAGATGTTGTGTGAAACTAAGATTTTTTTTCCCCCCCATGTTTTCACCCATAGTCTCTTTCAGATGACCTATGTGTGTGGCATGTGTAGAGTGATGATTTCACACTGTTCCTAATGTTCCTAATAATTTTGCTGACTACATCAGATCCCGTTCTGAGACATCTAAAATCTTCATTGATGCCTTAATTCTTCCACTCATGTGATGCTCATTTTACAGAGCCTGAAATCCTGTTTCAGGTCTGGCTTCAAGGGGTTAAGCTTTCAGACAGAGGCATCAAATCTGAGTTCCTCATTTTCAAATGCTTATTAAAAGACACCTGGATCTGACTCACAGAAGCACTGAGTAGTCACAGATCCAGATATAGTCAATAGAAAAGTGGCTTTGAAGGAGTACATTTTTTTGTAGTGCCATAGAAGTCAGGTCCTAGGCAACTCAGTGTCTCCATTCCTCACTTTCCTGTTTGTAATAGGGTGTTAAGTAATATTCTTATTAAAGGAAGGCTGCAAAGAAGACATTTACCAATCTGTTTGAAGCACTTTTATGCTACAGCACTAGAAGCCACAAAAATGCCCACAGATAATTTATTTATTTGGTATTTAGGACAAGAGTTTGAACAGTGCACTGTACATAGGCATAGTGTTAGTCATTGAACAAGGAGAAGAAAAATGCCTAAATCTTTCTGATGAGGCATTTTGCCTTTAGAAAATTGTTGGGAAGGCACTGGTTCCAACAAAGATATGGGCAGGCTTAAACTCATTCATTTTCCAAAAGGCTAACTTGTACAATTTCTTGGCAGCTAAACTGATGCCTTTCTCCAGCTCTTTGACTTCCAGCTTTTCACTAGCAGGATCATTAAACTGCAGAGCAACCAAAGGGAACCTGCTGATAGACTTCAGGCTCCCAAGATTTTCAGCTTTTTATTTGTCTAAGCTGCTAGAGCAGTAACCTTCCTGTGTTATATGTGCATTGTGAGTATTTTGACAAGAAAGAAAAAGACAAGATGTTTTCATAACAGACACCTTCCCCTCCCCTCAACCCCAGGTCTCTGCAAAGCCTAAGATCACTATTACACAGTACTTCAATACTCAGTGCATAGATCAGAGCTGTTGTGGTCATTGGAAACACATTGTTAGTTAAAAAGTTCACAGAATGGCTTAGGTCAGAAGGGACCTCTGATATCTTCTACTCCAACCTCCCCTCCATGGGCAGGGATTCCTTTCAACTAGACTCAACTGCTCAGGGCCTCATCCAACCCAGCCTTGAACACACCCTGGGAGGACACATCCACAACCTTCCTGGGCAGCCTATTACAGAGTTCCACCACCCTCATACTAAAGAACATCTTCCTAAGATCCAATCTAAACCTACTTTCCCTGAGCTTAAAACCATTCACCCTTGTCCTATCACTAGATACTCTTACGAAAAGTCCTTCTCCAGTCTTCCAGTAGGACCCCATCAGGTATTGAAATGATTCCCCCTGGACTCTCCTCTTCTCTAGGCTGAACCCCATCTCCCTCAGCCTGTCCTCATAGCAGAATTGTTCCAGCCTTTGGATCATCTTTGGCCCTCCTTTGGAGTCACTCCAACAGCTCTGTATCCTCCTTATGATGGGGACACCAGAACTGGATGCAGTATTTGAGGTGGGTTCTCACAAGAGCAGAGTAAAGGGGCTGTGGTGGGTTGAAAATTCCCACCCCCCAACATGAAATTTGCCCAGACCAGCTCAGCTAGAAGCAAATGAAGCTGTATTTACAAGCAAAACTACAATCTACAGTGAAATGCAATGAACACGTGAAAAAATAGACAGTATTTACAATATTTACAGGTATTTATAAACAGCACAAGAATCCCCCTGGCCAAAAACCAGGGCAGCTGCAACAGCTTCTCTCTCCCTGCCTTCTTCCTTACTCCCCTGTACACAAAGGGACAAGAGAAAAAAGCAGAGAAATTGTTGTTAATACCAGTCACAACACAGCAGTGCAGCCAAGGTCAAGCAGAAGCAAGTTACTATCTTCCAGCCCGAGGAAGTGAGAAGACAAAGATTGGTTTTGTACAACTACTTCAAGTCTGTTATCTCTCTAATGGATTGTTTAGAACTTATCATTATTTTCTGTTTTACACCCAGTAATGATTTATTTGCATTTTACCACTTTATGTTCAAGATTTGTGAAAAATTTACAAAGGCATAGCCTAAAACTACTACAGGGGCACAATCACCTCTCTTGACCAGCTGGCCACACTCTTCTTGATGCTGCCTAGGATAAAATTTGCCTTCTGGGCTGCATGAGTTCACTGCCTGCTCATGTTGAGCTTCTCATAAATCAATACACCCAAGTCTCTATGTTCAGAGTGGGTTGAGAGTGGCTTATTTGTGATTGCAGCTAACAGAGGTTGGCTGCTAGTACAAGAATCTGAGACAGAGTTAAGGTGAAGTCCTTAAGTGAACTGAACACTGCTTTCTACATCACATGCATCTTTTTATTAGCCCAGTTCATGACCTAACTCTCTACGTGCTTGTCGAAGGAATTCTCTAGAATCCACTTTTTCACATGAGGATGTGCCTTGTCGGTCACACATTTTCCCACGAGGCACATCATTAACCCCTCTAAGACAATGAACCCCTCTAAGACTGAAGTTTCCTGCTAGATGTCTGGTTCTCATGTTCTCAGCAATTCTCTGCTCTGTAGAGACGTAGCCTTTAAATCTGGTCTTGGTGGAAAAAATAGCCTCACAAACTCATCACTTAGATGTTTTGGATTCAGTGCCTATTAAATGTTTGTGATTTTAAATCACGTACGCTTTGAAAGCTTTCCCCCCCAGATTTTTACATTACGAATTTTCCTTCAGCAACATTTCTCAGAGAAATTAGCAATATGTCCTGGCTCACTGGAGAGGTCCCAGATGACTGGAAGCTGGCCAACGTGGTACTCATCCACAAGAAGGGCTGGTTGGATGAGACAGGGAATTACAGGCCTGTCAGCCTGACCTTAGTGCCGGGAAAGATCATGGAACAGGTCATCTTGAGTGCAATCACACAGCACTTAGAGGATGGCCAAGGGATCAGACCCAGCCAGCATGGATTTAGGAAGGACAGGTCCTGCCTGACCAACCTGATCTCCTTCTATGATCAGGTGACTGCCTGGTGGATGTGGGGAGGCCTGTGGATGTAGTCTACCTGGACCTCAGCAAGGCCTTTGACACTGTCCCCCACAGCAAACTCCTGGCCAAGCTGTCAGCCCATGGCTTGGATGGGAGCACACTGCGATGGGTTAGGAACTGGCTGGAGGGCCGAGCCCAGAGAGTGGTGGTGAATGGTGCCACATCCAGCTGGCAGCCAGGCACTAGTGGTGTGCCCCAGGGATCAGTGCTGGGCCCCATGCTCTTTAACATCTTTATTGATGATCTGGATGAGGGCATTGAGTCCATCATCAGTAAATCTGCTGATGACACCAAGCTGGGGGCAGGAGTTGATCTGCTGGAGGGTCGAGAGGCTCTGCAGAGGGACCTCGACAGGCTGGGCAGATGGGCAGAGTCCAACGGCATGAGATTGAACACATCCAAGTGCCAGGTTCTGCACATTGGCCGCAACAACCCCATGCAGAACTACAGGCTGGGGTCAGAGTGGCTGGAGAGCAGTCAGGCTGAGAGGGACCTGGGGGTGCTGGTCGACGGTAGGCTGAACATGAGCCTGCAGTGTGCCCAGGCAGCCAAGAGGGCCAATGGCATCCTGGCCTGCATCAGGAACAGTGTGGTCAGCAGGAGCAGGGAGGTCATTCTGCCCCTGTACACTGCACTGGTTAGGCCACACCTCAAGTACTGTGTCCAGTTCTGGGCCCCTCAGTTTAGGAAGGAGGTTGACTTGCTGGAACGAGTCCAGAGAAGGGCAACAAAGTTGGTGAGGGGTTTGGAACATAAGCCCTACGAGGAGAGGCTGAGGGAGCTGGGGTTGCTTAGCCTGGAGAAGAGGAGACTCAGGGGTGACCTTATTGCTCTCTACAACTACCTGAAGGGAGGCTGTAGACAGACGGATGTTGGTCTCTTCTCCCAGGCAGCCAGTACCAGAACAAGAGGACACAGTCTCAGGCTGCGTCAGGGGAGGCTTAAGTTGGATGTTAGGAAGAACTTCTATACAGAGGGAGTGATTGCCCATTGGAATGGGCTGCCTGGGGAGTTGGTGGAGTTGCCATCACTGAAGGTTTTCAGGAGGAGACTTGATGGGGTGCTTGGTGCCGTGGGTTAGTTGTTTGGGTGGTGTTGGATTGGTTGATGGGTTGGACGCGATGATCTTGAAGGTCTCTTCCAACCTGGTTTATTCTGTGTATTCTATGTATTCTATGTGGTGTAGTTTTACATGTTATAGTAGGTTGATTGATTTGCTTGACTCACATATCTATTCATGCTAATGTTTGTGGGCAGTCTTATATGAGTATCTGTAGCTCCATATGACAGAGGAAGAGATCATAACTGATATAGATATCAATACTATCAATGGTTTTTCAAACCTCAGCTTGAAAATGAGTAGGGTTGAATCTCTGCACCTCTCAAGTTTTGCTGCTGCAATACTGCATAAACAGTAGTGCCTGGGGATCACTTTGTTATATGGGGAACACTAGCATATGGAAGGATTATTCCTATGCCAGTTAGCAGTAGGAGAGCAGACAGAGACAAATTGTTCTACAGAAATATAGGCTCCTTTAGTTGCACCTAATCTTATGGCTGCTGTAACTTGTTTCTGAGACTAGTGTAACCCTGAGTATAGAAGGAAAAAGAGGTGGTCAGAAGCATCTTTGCTGTTTTCTAAAGAGCATAGGGGCACCTCATGTCTGAAACAAAAAATGTACTGTTGCAGCTTGCTGTTGCCAAGAATTTCATGGTTCAGGCCAACATGCTACAGGAGCTGTAAATGCTTCTCTACCCCAACCTGTCTGAGCAAAACAAAAGAGTTCTCACCTTTCATCTATCATCAGCTTAAACTTTTTTGTAAATATGAAACAACAAAATGCATAAGTAAAGGTTTGTTCACAAATGACTGGCCACAAATTCAGCGTGTACCAGGTGTTAGAAACAGTCATGCTTCTATAGCAAAGATATTTTTTGTGTCCAGCTGTGGGCCCAAGAGAGTCAAATGGTAAATATTCTTGCTTTGGAAAATAAATGTATTCACTGAGTCTTGGCCCATTCATAAATTGTCTGTTATGTGTTGAGTCAGTCAATATTCGGTGTAGGATTTGTGGAACAGTTTTTGTAACAACATGAAATACTCTTCCATTTATTCTGAGCTATGGTTTTGTTACTTTGATGCCAGGCTGAAAACTGGATGGGAGAGAACCATTTTGAGCAGTTAGCATGAGACTCACGGTGACATCCTCTGAAAGGGGACATAACACCAGCAAGCTGTCCAGTGGCTCTATTGGCAGTAGAAAACACTAATCAATTTTCTGTGCCTCTTGGTAGATGACTCTACAGTAAAGATTGTCATTATTGTCACTGCACACATCTACAGTCTTCTCTTGGGTTATTATTGAGGGAGGAAGGGCAAATATCAGCCTCTGAATACAGACCAAACATCCTTCTGCAGCCCAGCACTGTTGTGCCCTTCTACTTTCTTCTGGGAAGAAGACAAACACTTAAGCCTTGTCTGAAATAGATTCAGTCTTTGCTTTCTGTGTCAAAACTAATGCCTCAATGCTCTCCTCCTCCAGAGGAAAAACATGCTGCAGACACTGTCTTGTGGAGGCTTATTTCCTTTTTTGAGATCTGAGCTGAAGCACATTTTTCTTGAGGTGTAGCCATCAAAGGCAGTGAAGACAGACAAATTTGCAGTGATGCCGGTAAATAGAAGTCTTGCAGACTGTTACGTGCTCTCTTATTGCTGCATGCATGACTGTTAAAGGGGATAGCATAGAGAAAGGAGAAAGTTAAGCTTGCAGCAATTAAACTACTAAATAGTTGTGAAGATTAGAATGAAATATTGTCAATTTGCCCTGTTTATTTCTTTTATATCAATTTTATTTGCATTTATTTCACTTGTGAACTGAATTAATCATAAACCATCCCTAATCTAAATCCTTTTCCATAACCACTCACACTGGTGAGACATTTTGGCAATGAGCTACATATAGACATCTGCAAATGACAACACTTTTTTGGAAGACATATCTGTAAGACAAAGTGTCTAGTCTTGAAGCTTCTTTTTCTGTGTTAGGGCTACAAAGATTGTACTGCTGCCAAATGATGACTGTCCACTACGACAAAGGTCAAGAGTATTTCTGCAGTGGATAAGCAGACCGATATAAACATTATTTTTAGAAGAGACAGCTTATCATTCGCAGATCAGAAATACAGAGTAAGGAGATATTCTTTGCAAATCAGTTTGTAGCTGTCTTTTTGACACCAACAGTTCAGCTGTCGTTAGTGGCAAACCCCAAGGTAAAGTACTTTATGGCACTTGCCCCCTTTCATATACTTTTGATCCCATAGATCTCAAATTAAATAACTGGGTAGAAAAAAAATACTACTAGCCTATGCTGGAAGAGTTTGGAAATCAGCATCTTTCCTGATTAGATATAGTCCCCTCACTTCAAGTTTCAGTCTGGGTGGGCAAGAAACCTGTGCTTGTTCTTTGGCTAAAAATGTGGTTTCTATTTCTGAAGTTCCTATTACAGTTTCCACTAGTTCTGAACACACCTACTCCCCAGGAAAAAAACTCTTTGGGGGCTCTTCTGTGTTGTTTATACACTGTTTAAAATATTATCAAGACTTTTAAAAGTTTTTGTATGCTTAAAAGCAGATTGTTTCAACCACTACTTCCTCATTTCCCCTCCCTTCCTTTTAACTCTTTACTATACAACCATTTAGATACTTGCACTTCTTCATTTACAGTTTAAGAGTAAGTTTATCTATGCATCTTCCTAACCATCTGGGAGTATGAAAGCCTAGAAAATTTTCAGGTAGCTTCATGAAGAGGTGAAAACAGCTTGGGAGGTGTGGGGTTTTGCCAGGCTGTTTCCACCAACAATTTTACGGTCTTCCTGATAGTGTTGTATTCTGACAAGCCTACATCACACGCTGCATCAGAAGTATCAGGATTGCTTGCCAGCTGCCACAACATGACACTAAAAATGACCTGATCACCTGCCTGCTGCTTTCCTTTACACTGATGCAGCCACAAACCCACTGACAAGAGTTAGTCATATCAGCAAAGGCAGGATGTCACAAAGAGATAGCTGAGGCCTTGTGCTGTGTGTGAACTGCTTCACGTATGTCCCATGAGCCTCCACTCTGAGGCCAGCCCGCTCTGCGTTGTTAACTCCATAAGCCCAGTTTAAAACAGCTTTCTAGTTATTTCCCTGTGTAATTGCCCCTCTTGGTAGGTAAATATAGTCAGGGTAGAATATTGTTATTCTCCCATCCCATCTTGGGGTAACAGGTTGAGGAAAGGGGTTCAGGGGGATATATAAAGGACCTCAGCAAGAGGTAGAGCAAGTGGATATCTATACCACGGGACCCAAGATTCATCATCCTTCTCTCAACAACTAAGGAAATCAAGTATGTTTGTGCAACAAGAATCAGTCCTACTACTGCCTGTCAGTCCTGCCTGTCAAGAGTGAAAGAAACATGCCTGCTCAGCATGGTGATTTGCAGTAAAAGTACCATAATCACCTGCCAAACTCACCCTTGTCTGCCCCTACAAGTCCCTTGTATCTAGATGGCTTTGTCTGCTACAAAAATTCAGAGCTGAGCCAGGCAGCTTTTCTCTGTTCAATGCATTTCCTAGTCTGCTCCAAAAAGATAAATGGACACAGTATCTGTTCTCAAGGAGTCTGGCAAGGAAAAAGTTACATCTGCAGACATGTCATGATCTGGTAAGACTGACTAGCTGATTGAGTGGCAGTGCAGTATGAAACATCTGTCAGGGTTTCTGACCTAGAGAAAAGCTATTGAGATGGACATAAAAGCAGGAAAGGCAAGTACTTTGACTTGACTGACACCGAGGATTACAAAAGGCAGTGTAAGTAATCCATCCAAGATGGGACAATGCTCACTAAGGGACAAATTAGCTGCACAAGCCAAGCAGATATTCTTTGCAAAAGGGGCACATCCCAGGAAGTAGAGCAAGGCAAACCTGCATTGTGGCTTACATTATATGCCACATGTTAGGCTTCTTCATGTTCATAAACCTAACCTCTTTTTGGCATTCACCCCAGTCTCACACTAAAGGTGAAAATATTTCTTCATAGGTGAACTTTCCAATATCCAACCTTACGGCTAGCACTGAAAAAAGACCTTAGGAGCCAAAATAATCTGTTGTCACTGTGACTACTAAAACTCTTGACTGAAGTCTTCAACTGCTCAGCTTTTGCTAAGTGTGCCCAGCATCAAAACAATGAAGCCCAGTCACTAAATGTTCACAAGCATGTGTCTTAATACCCAGTTCAGACTGAAGGCCTGAAATGGACCACAGATGCAGAGTTTGGAGTCTGTTTCTTGCACTTTATCATTTTGAGGACTCAGTATACCATAAAGAGTCAAAGTACTTACTGGGGACTTACTGGAGGAGATCCTGCTTGGGATGCAGCCAGAAGAAAGGTGTCAATGCCATGTGCCCTTTAATTCTGTGGATGCTTATAGCACTCTCGACAGACTAGGAATGTTTATGCAAACTGATTGGAACCAGCCATATTTGTAGAAATACATGAACCACAATGTTAATATTATTTAACTACAAGTTATCTTTACTCTTGCACCTGAATTTGTTCCAGTTTGCAAGGTACATGTGGGGTATAAAGTCCATGTGTGAGAAAAAAAAAAAGACTAGTGTTTGTTCATGACTTGAGAGAAGACATCCAAACTTTTCCTTAAAATGAGTAACAGAAAGTCTTGTTTCTTGGTGGGAGATGTAGATTCGAATCTCACTACTCTGAAGAGGGAAATTAATTCCTATCTCTACTGAGTGATGTTTCAGAAATGTGAACAGTACAACTGTTGCCACTTTGGATCCTTCCATTTTTTCTGAGATACGACTAATGCAAGCATCTCACACCAGGAGACATTTTAGTTTTTGCTTTCTCACAGATCAAGGCCTTTCTTGTTGTCTGGCTTACTTGCTGCTCATTGTCCTGATTTTCTGGATCTCATTCTGAAATGCCTAAGTGGCCAAAAAGGTACAGGACATCTCAGCGAGGGTCATGGGCAGCAGCTTTTCAAAAGGCATCAAGCAAGTGAAAGAGAGAGCACTGGAACTGAAAACAATCTGACCATCATCCTCAAGGAATCACCTACACCCTTGTCAGCTCTTAGGAGTCCTGTTTCTTAAACATAGATACCTTTTGTTAATTCAAGGAAACTTTTTCACAAGAAGATACAGAGAATTCAGTAACATTTTCATGTCCTTAGTGACATGGGTTTTGGCAGGATCTCTACAACTACCTGAAGGGAGGTTGTAGACAGACGGATGTTGGTCTCTTCTCCCAGGCAAGCAGTACCAGAACAAGAGGACACAGTCTCAGGCTGCACCAGGGGAGGTTCAGGCTGGATGTTAGAAAAAAGTTCTATACAGAAAGAGTGATTGCACATTGGAATAGGCTGCCTGGGGAGGTGGTGGAGTCGCCATCACTGGAGGTTTTTAGGAGAAGACTTGACGGGGTGCTTGGTGCCGTGGGTTAGTTGTTTGGGTGGTGTTGGATTGGTTGATGGGTTGGACGCGATGATCTTGAAGGTCTCTTCCAACCTGGTTTATTCTATGTATGTATTCTATGTAATGAGGAAGTTTATTGTCGTCATTGTCCTCAGCCCATTTCATCACAGCACTTTGGAAGCGCTCTTGGAGTGCCAGAACTATCCTTTTACACAGGCATGTTTGATAAAGTGGATCTTCACTCTACTCTAGAAAGCCATAGTGTTTTGGTTGTTGTGCCATTGCAGAAAATTCACTGACATACTGATCTGGCCAAAGTACAGTTGCTACATTTTCGTTGACAGTATTGACAACAGAAAACAAGTTTGCCTTTACTTTGGATTTTGCAGAAAGGTTCATGGAAATCAGTCAGGAATGCTGCCGCTAAGGACTGATACCCAAAAAGAAAATATATGGATGTCTAACTCCTTTTGTAGTTAGGCCAAACATAGCATCTTTCCCAAATATTGTTTTATTGCAAGTGCTTATAGAAACAAGAAAAAAAAAGGGCAGTATCTATGAGGTGAACCAAAGCTTGACCTTTAATTAAACGTAAACTGTCTAGTTTTCACTCTGCTTCTGTCAGATTATGCATTTGAGTATAGCAAGTAAGAAGAAAGCAAGAATGAGGTATGATCCTATTTTTCATGAAGACTGCAAAACTTATTCCATTTATGATCAAAATACAAGGAATTGGCATGTGATATGACCTAAAAATAGGACACTAATGCAAACATACATTCAGCCTAAAAAGTAGTCTGTCTTGTGATTAGTGTGACCATTTCAAACTATTTCCTGCTGTGATTGTATAACCTTTAAAAGGAAATTATAGGTTTTAACTAATGAGTTGCTAGGTGTCTTCTCTTTCTACTAGGCTTGGTTAAAAAAAAAGAAGGGTAGATTTCTTTTGTATTAAAGAAACAGTGAAGCAAAACTAAAACACAAGCCCTTTTTGTGTGTGTGTAGGGTACTTTATAACAGGATTTGAGAGAATGCTCTAAAAATTGTCAAATTATGCAGTGCACATACGAGTAACTTTTATGTGTAGTTCAGAGTAAGCCTTGGAGCTGACCTCTCTAGAGGTGGTGTAGGAGTGGTGGGAGGGCTGAACTGAGGAAACCGCTTTTGCAATTTGTTTTCTTGTGCATGTGTGATTTTTTTTTTAAAGCATTTCAGAGAATTGAAAGGGGAACCTGCACTGAGCATCTAGTCCTAACTTGTACAAAACTTTCCACACATCATGTGATGAAACGTCTTTTATCACTGCATTCTTATCTTTGGTATCTGAGATGTTAGAGCAATACGGCTTTGATCACCTTGCATGGCTGGATGGGTGTTGCTAGAAGGGGTTGCAAGAATTTATTTTGCCTCTCCAGGCTCTTTTATAAAATTGCAATGCAAAAACTTTTTATAAACCCAAATCCTCATGAAACCAGACTTATTTTAAAGCTTAAACTCTGCTTTCCTTTTCTTCCTCTGTCCCTCCCTGTATACGTGTATGACAATGTGGCAGAGCAAGAGAGAGGGAAACACACACAGAAAAGGAAATTATACTAAAGCTCTCTCCTGGAATTTACATTGCATTTATGTTTTTATAAAATACTTGCTCAGGTGTTAGAATAAAAAGAACTTGGACCTGTTTCCTTCAGTTCCCTGAATGAGTTTCAAAACATTGTCTTTTCGCATCATTTGCTTGCCAAAACACATCAACCCCCACAGTGGGCTGTAACACTAAGAAATGATCACAAGCATTGGTAACTTCATCTTGCACACCCTGCTGGGACTCTGGATTGCCTGGCTGATGCTGCACAGAGAGGTAGGCTGGCCACCACATGCAAGTGCATAAATTGTGCCCAGGTGACTCCAGGTGATTTCAGCAGAGCTGGGGAGAGCACAGGCTTGGCAGGTCTGAGATGGCCCTGAACTTCCCATAAGCAAGCACAAGCTATGGGTCCTGACACAGAAGTGGGATCTAAGTAGTAGCAAAAAATAAATGACCTCCGCTATTCTCATAAAGAGAAGTGAGAAATGGAGCAGGAGGTTGAGTTGTGTTTTCAAAAGCATCATCCCATCTTTACTCCCAAGAAGATGAGGGAATCCTTGGGATTTTGGGCGAGAAGGTGGCATGTGGGGGGGCTGGATTGCCTTTCAACTACTGTCAAAGCATCCGATGCCTGTCAGCAAAGAATGTCCCAGAAGCAATTCTCCTTTGAGATCTGTGGAACTACAAGTGAGGTTTTGAAAAAGAGAACCAAAACCTTTCTATAGGGAAGCCCTCATGAGACCTCAGGTTTCAAGCTTGTTGTTTTCTAACCAGTCTCATTTCTCACCAGATACATCCATGCATTTCTTTGGGGCCAACACGGTGTATTTTTGTGCTACATCAATGCTAAGAGATTCACCAGGTCCAGGGAAAGTTTTTGGTCGCTGAAATGTGCCTTTCTACACTGGTAGCTCCCTGGTAGAGATTTGGTTTGTGCTAGCTCAGTCCTCTCTACTGTCTCTGAAACATAGTTTTACTGACCAGGACCATTGTAAGTAGGCAGATTGTATGCCATTGACCACCTGGAAAGCCTGACAGCATGAACAGAGGCCACCCCTGGCCACTCAGCCTCCACAGCAAGAACGGCCCTAAGTGCATGTGGTTTATCAGTACCAAGCAACGGTATGGGTACCAAAACCCTTCAGTCAGAGCAGCTGCACTTCTGGAGACAGAAGATGTTTTTAAGAAGAAAAGCGATTCTTCAGTGATACTACAATTTCCTTTGGTATTTCTCCAAGACCTAATTCTATAGCTATGTACAGTGCCAAGCTCACCAGTAGGTTCCCCTCTCTGACAGACTTCGTTGTTATTCAGTGCTGCTTGTATCAATGACCCAAAGAAACAGTAGGACAACCCGCTGATTACCTTCCAGCTGAGCACTTTAAGGGTCCAGAAAAAAAGAAAAAGAAAGAAAAAAAAGGGGGGAAAAAAAAAAAAAGGAGAAAAATAAAAAGCAAAGGAGGGACATATGCTCTAAACACAGGTAAGGTCAAACTTCACACACACACATGGAATATTTCTCTTTTTTTTTTTAATTAAGCAGTTGAAGCTGCAGAAATTTACTTGCTACAGGGTACAGACCAAAACTCTTGGGTTTCCTGATGGGGGAACAGATGATCCCAGGCTGGTGCTCCTGCTGCTGTGGAGGCTCAGAATGACTAAGGTCTGAGTCAAGAGTTGCTGCATTGTCTGAGGAGCATCCCTCTGGATCTTGAATGCCAAGTTTCCACAGGGAGTCACTCTTGCCTGAACACACACAAACACACACACACATACACATTACACCCTGGCGCATATGCCCAGGTAGTTTAGGAGTAGTTGAATGGCTTTGTTATTTCCATATCATTTGCTGTCACAGCTTTTTTCCTATCACAAACACATCACTGTCACGTTTACCATCTTCATTATGTGACTGATGATACACTCCCTGAGTTACAGCCTTCGGCTCATGGAAATTCTGTCTCATTTGTTGATGCAGATGAATTGTTTACATGATGTGACAAGAAGTTTCCTGTATGTGGTGGGTACACTAGCCATACACAAGTATAGGCTGGGTGAAGAGTGGCTCAAGAGCAGTCTTGAGAAGAAGGACTTGGGCTCTCAGCTGAAGAAAAACTCAATGTGAGCTGCACTTGCAGCCCAGAAGACCAACTGTCTCCTGGGCTGCATCAAAAGAAGTGTGACCAGCAGGACAAGTGAGGTGATTCTCCCTCTCTACTATGCTCTTGCAAGACCCCACCTGGAGTATTGCATCCAATTCTGGTGACCCCAGCATAAGAAGGACATTGAACTGCTGGAGCAGGTACAGAGTAAGGCCATGAAGATGATCAGAGGGCTGGAGCACCTCCCCTATGGGGAAAGGCTGTGAGAATTTGGGTTGTGCAGCCTGGAGAAAAGAACTTTCCAGGGAGACTTTATAGCAGCCTTCCAGTACCTGTGATTCTATGATCATTCAGTGAAGAGTCTGTATTTGCATGTACCCTGGTGATACCATTTCCAACAGATACATTCCCTTATTGGACTGCTCAGGTCAGATTCCCTGCTGAAAACTGAGACAACCTACCACACCATTTTTACACTTTTGATCTATCTGCAGAGACACAACTCTCTGGTCTTTTTTTCTGGATGTTTTACATGTTCTGTTTCATACACTTCACACATAGAAACTGTTTGTCCAGTTCCTTCCTGGAACTTTGTTCTAACACAGATGATTTAGTAACATTCTCAACCCTAAGTATGTGTCATCTTGAACTATATGCTTTTCTGCGTCAGTTGGTTTTCTCTAGTCTTTAGCTTAAAACCTATCACCTTAATTTTTAGTAAGAGGAGCCTTGCCCTTTTCTGATTTAGATCAAACCCCATTTTCCTGAATAAACACCATCTTCACCAAACATGTCCTTTATTTTTAGTGCATTTATATTATTTCCCTACGCATCTATTTTCAGTTACACACTGAACCTGCAGGAATGCAGCAATATTTCAGAGCACATCACTTAAAGGTCTTCAGAGGTACTAACAATACCAAATTTGCCTTCAAATATCTCTTAGTGCTCTATTGTTATTAATCTCTTGTCAGAGTATAATTGTACCACTGCTCAAAACTACTTTACAGTTTGCCTTTAGATGCCCCACAAGTTTCATAGTCTTCATCTCCAACAGGAAGTTTTCCCAGAAACAAATATGTATAAAATCCATAATCAGTACACCAGGCGCTAGAATTTCTCTCTTTGTCAGCTGATGTTTAAATGTCATGGACAGTGGAATCAGCGCACCCTCAGCACGTTTGCAGATGACACCAAGCTGAGCGGTGCAGCTGATATACTTGAGGTATGGGATGCCATCCAGAGGCAACTGCACAACCTTGAGAAAGCAAAGTCAAGTACAAGGCCCTGCACCTGCATCAGGGCAGTCCTCAGTATCAATACAGCCTGGAGGATGAAAGGATTGATAGAAGGAATTGCAGAGAAGGAATTTGGGGTTCTGGTGGATGAAAAGCTGCACATGAGCCAGCAATGTGAACTTGCAACCCAAGAAGCCAAGCACATCCTGGACTGCATCAAAAGAAGCATGGCCAGCAGGTCAAGGAAGATGCCCCCTCTACTCCATTGTGGTGACACCCCACCTGGAGTACTGTGTCCTGTTCTGGGGGCCACAGCATAAGAAAGCCATAGACCTGCTTGAGTGCATCCAGAGGAGGGTCCTGAGGATGATCAGGGGGCTGGAGCATCTTTCCTTTTGAGGGCTGGCTGAGAATGTTAGGGTTGTCAGCCTAGAGATGAGAAGTTTAAGGGGAGACCTTATTGCAGCCTTTCAGTTAATTAAAGGGGGCCTAAAGGAAAAATGGGGAGGGACCCTATCACAGAGTGTAAGTGATAGGGTAAGGGGTAACAGCTTTAAACTGAAAGAGGGTAGTTTAGATTAGGTATTAGAAGAAATTCTTTACTGTGAGAGTGGTGAGACACTGGAACAGGTTGCTCAGAGAAGTTGTGGATGTCCTTTCCCTGGAATTGTTCAAGATCAGTTTGCAAGCTGGTCTGGCGAAAAGTACTCATTTCTAGATGGTCTCTCAGGTCCCTTTCAATCCAAGCCATTCTGTGATACTACAATTCTATGATACTCTGCACCACTGAAGAACCTCCAATCTGTAGGAGTTTTTTCTGCCAGTCAATGTCCATTCTCCCCAGAAAGGCAGGAAGTGCTAGTCTGTGGTGGGACCACTCCTTCATGGTGTGTTTGAAAGTTTCTTCAGCATGTTTCTTCTCTGCTGGGTTATTGTTTTATTATACTAAAAGATTTTAGCAAAGCTAGTGTAGTTTATTTTCCTATCTCTTTTAAACTACTCAGGGGAAAGGAAGTGGGTAAGAAGATTGTATTTTCTTTTCCCACACCTGAATTCTTACCACAGTTAAGTTCTTCTCTGTCCTATAGGCTAATTTCAAGAGCTCATGCCACCCAGGGGCTCCCTTTTACTCTGACAAAGCCATACATTTCATTTGAGGTTAGACTCCAGCCTAGCAAGATCTCATCTAAACCTCAATAGTTTTATCCATGCCAAAAGATGGTTAATCAAGGGCAATTAACTAGTTGCCACAGTGTGTGTCACCTCACTAAAGACTGAGTCACACCACACCTTATGTATATAGCTACTTTTTGAATTGTCTAATGTTTGCATTTAAATAATGTTGGTTTTTTGTTTTATGATAAAACTTCAAAAGTTTTAAGTTCCCCAGTCTATGAGTTAAGCACATTTAAAAAAACAAAAGTTCAGTTTTGTGTATTTTTCCTTGGTATTGAATTTCACAGACTTACTGTATTTGTCCAGGTGACTGAATTTTAGTTGTCACCTTAGAAGTGAATTGTCTTTAAGCCTCGTGGAGTTCTCAAGCTCACATTTTTCTCTAGAGTGTTTTGGACCTAGTGAAACTCAAAATTTTAAAATCAGACAACACTTTTTACATGAGGTCTTGGAGCCCCTCTACTGTAGTACGGATTCCCTTTCTTTTAAAGGTTCCTCCTACAAACACTTAATATCCACAGGATCACAGAAACATTCAGGTTGGAAAAGATCCTCAGGATCACCAAATCCAACCAATAACCCTACTGTACAAGGTTCACCCCTAAACCATATCCCCAAGCACCACATCCAAATGACCTTTAAACACATCAAAGGTTGGTGACTCAACCACCTCCCTGGGCAGCACATTCCAATGCCTGACCACTCTTTCCATGAAAAAAAAATTCCCAATGTCCAGTCTAAACCTACCCAGTTACATCTTGAGGTCATTCCCTCTTGTTCTATCACTAATTACCTGTGAGAAGAGATCAGCACTAGCCTCTCCACAACATCCTTTCAGGTAGTTGTAGACAGTGATGAGGTCTCCCTTCAGCCTCCTCTTTTCTAAACTAAACAGCCCCAGCTCCTTCAGTTGCTCTTCATAAGATCTTCCTCCAGGCCTTTCACCAGCTTCGTTGCCCTCCTCTGCATTTGCTCCATCACCTCCACATCTCTCTTATATTGAGGTGTCCAAAACTGAACACAATTCATATAGCTGAAATTTTACTTGAAGTCATGAAAAATAATTTCCAAAGAGAAGACTTGTCAATTGTAGCTATACTATGAAAGATGAAAATATAATGTATCATTATATATGATGATGCAATTTAAGATCACAAAATGTATAATATTGCGCACTATCCATCATCAGTCCTGGCTCACTGGAGAGATCCCAGAAGACTGGAAGCTGGCCGACGTGGTGCCCATCCACAAGAAGGGCCAGTTGGATGAGCCAGGGAATTACAGGCTTGTCAGCCTGACCTCAGTGCTGGGCAAGATTATGGAACAGGTCATCTTGAGTGCAATCACACAGCACTTACAGGATGGCCAAGGGATCAGGCCCAGCCAGCATGGATTTAGGAAGGGCAGGTCCTGCCTGACCAACCTGATCTCCTTCTATGATCAGGTGATGTTGGTCTCTTCTCCCAGGCAGCCAGTACCAGAACAAGAGGACACAGTCTCAGGCTGCACCAGGGGAGGTTCAGGCTGGATGTTAGGAAAAAGTTCTATACAGAGAGAGTGATTGCCCATTGGAATGGGCTGCCTGGGGAGGTGGTGGAGTTGCCATCACTAGAGGTTTTCAGGAGAAGACTTGATGGGGTGCTTGGTGCCATGGGTTAGTTGTTTAGGTGGTGTTGGATTGGTTGATGGGTTGGACGCGATGATCTTGAAGGTCTCTTCCAACCTGGTTTATTCTATGTATTCTATATATATATGTAGACACACCTATACATATGCTGAATTAGTTTGAGAAATATTCTAGTACTTGGAGTGTTGATTATGGGGTTTATAGGTATTCCAGTTTGTGGTGCCGCTGGGGAAATACTTATGGTATACATCCATCTGATAAATTATGTTTAATATATAATATTCAATATATAGTATCTATAATAATATCTCATACATAATACTAATCTTATAAGTTGAATAAATAAGAATGCTTACTTGTCTTCATGACAGCTTCCCACCTCTTTTTTACTTTGCTGGTATACTCGGTCCTGAGTCACTGCCTCTATCAGAATCACACTAAGATTGCTCTTACCTTGCACATGGTCATATTTATATACCTTTATATACCTTATGCATGTGGGCAAGTAGACAACTCATGTCAGAGACAACGTAGGGCACAAAGTAGCCGTATATTGGCTGTATGTCTTGTGGTGTAACAGTAATGAACACACCTTCTGTTTTCCTATAGGGGAAAGCAATATCCTTTGACTGAAATCACATACATTGAGTGGCTGATGAGATAAGGCTTCACACCTTTGCTTACACTGCAAGAATGTGTTTGCTTTCCCATACACTTGAAAATAGCAGATCACATATATATGTAGTGGAAAAGATTATGAGATACAGACTGTTTATAAATGGAATATCCCAAATTAGCTCTATTAACTTCAAGCTAAAAACTAAAATAAAAACTTACCATTAAAAAAAATGATTATTTTTTAGGGTACAGGTCAATAAATAACACCCTTCAAAACACAGCATCTTCCCTTTCATTATTTTTTTTTCAAGATGGCAAGATGCCAGCAATGATTTGCAGAGCAGCAATGACCCTGATATCTTAGGGCACTTTGCTATCAATAAAGAGGAACTCCAGTAATATATGATGTTGCAATGTACTGTCTGTTAAGAGCAGAGACTAGCTACCCCAGCAAAACCAGCTGCAGAATACATTTGAGTTCTGTGATCATTTCATAGGTAACATTAATATAATAATATATCAGCATATATCTTGACTATAATCAGGGCACTCATACTTTTCAATGCAGAAAGAGCATGCTAGACAAGGATAGGATCAAATTTTTGTTTTATTTATGCATTTCAATTACCTAAGTGCAGTGAGGACTTGAGACGAAGACCAAAGCCTGAATACGAGGGCACCTCGAGTTCGGCTCAACTGAAGAGCTCAGCTTTGACCTTCTGTTTCACCTGCACTTGAAGACTTTCAGAAGAATGAAACAATAGCAGATGTGGATTCAGGGTTCTATTTTCGTTGTATCTCTTTGTATTAGTGTGACAAAGAAAACAGACAAGAGGTGAAGCTTTGTTGGAAATCTCCACTTCTTGTGCTATCAGTCATACCCCTAACTGGTATCGAATTGCCAAACTGAAGAGAAGTCAGGAAAAAAAGTGTTAAGTGTCAAGAAAAGTCAAGGAAAAAGTAATAATAACTTTGGCTCTTCTTTTTCCTTTTGTATGCTTTTAGAACTAGGCCATACTGTGTGTCTGCTCCTGTAGTTAGCTATTTCCAAGGTTCTATTACTTGTGGACTATGACTCTGGGTGTACAGTGATTCAGGCATGTGTGAATTTTTGCCATGTCCTGTGCCAGCCACAAGCAGTGCATCTGCAATTATTGATGATCAGCATAAGCCATGAGCTTTTGCAGAGAAGCCAACTTTCAGTTCTTTCAGCATGTGAACAAAGTGTTTTCTGAGCTCAGGCAGGGTGCGCTGACTTCTACCCACCAAACAAAGATCTCTGAGGTTCTGTACACACAGCGCACAGAGCCGTCACAGACTTCACTGGGAACTGCAAGAATATCTGACCTGCAGAACTGGTCCTAAGAGAAATGCATACTGGTCATGCCATCTGGGCTCCATAACGGTACTGCATGTGCCTTAGGTTGATCTTCTCAAGACAGATACAGCCTATACATGGCTGTTGTAGTGATATATGCCCTGATCGTGGTATGATCATAATTAAAAGGCAGAACCAGCCAAGGTACTCCATCATTTTAGCTTAAAAACTATTAACTGCTGGTGGCAATGTTGAAAAAAATGAAGAAACTTTCTCTTGTAGAGAATCACAATCACTTGTAAGACATATATATGTAAGCAACTAAACCACTCAGGAAAAATACAGTGGTATAGAACTCAGTACTACAGATATGATTCAGGGTTTGTACTCAAGCTGTGACTGTAAACAGTATGACAAACTGTGCAAAAAGAAAGAGTTGTGACAGTGCAAGGTTTATCGTAGAGATACTCAAGGTGAGCCCCAACCATTCCACTATTCAGGCAAGGCTGGAAAGCATAGTCCAGAGTGCTGGGGAATGAGCTCATATTTCCAACTGCCTTAGCCTGCATACATCGATTGCCCTTTGCCAGTTCATGCACATCTCTCCTTCTGAATACATGGTTTACCTATTTTCAGTGGGTATTGACAGGGGGTCCGGGGCAATGAATGGACACAATATCAGTTCCAGCAATATGAAAGCATTTCCAGCAGCCCTTTTATTTTGTTTTGGTTTGGGTTTTTTTGTGGGTTTTTTTTTGTACTACAGCCTTCCAGTAAGAGGCACAGTTTGACAGAAAGCAAGGCCCATTCTTTCTGTACATGTACATCTTCTTGCTCTTCCAGGAGTAGAGAAGAAGGCATGCAGGAAAGCTGTGAAGTGTAGGTCAGCGTAGCTCCTACAGAGTGCCCAATCTCATGTATTTTTCAACCAAGACTGTTTTCACTAATGCTAATATGGGAATCATATCTAACTGATGCACAAGCCAGGAGAATACCTGCTCTGCCAGGAGTTCATCTCCAATACACAGCAGAAGAGATGTGGGGAAAGAGCAGAGCAGTCAGTCCTGTAGGTGGGCTGTCAATGAAGGTTAAATGATATATGCTGAGGAATTACATCAGCAGGACCAAGAGGAGGCAAAATAGTTTTTATTCTGAGTCCCAGTTGTGGCACCTTTTCTACACAAGCAGTTTTACATTCATGTACACCTGACTGCAGATTTTGATGCCCAGTTGGAAGAATAGAGGTACAGGTGAAATCATGCATTTACTCCAATTCTGTAGCAATTCATGTTCATACAGTGTTGAAAATGATATAATATTTCCTTTATTACAAACTACATGGCAATATTAATAAAAATATTAATAACCTTTATTAATATGAAAAATGCCAAACATATCAAAAGGTTTGATGAATGGTTAGAATATATTTACGGTGGGAATGAACACTATTTGGGCAACTGCAACAATTTAAACAATTTTATGCAAACTGGGAGGAATATAACAGAAAGAGAATACCCTGGGAGCGAAATGGCTCTCAACCACAGTGGGGGAGGAGACTCAACAGAAGCCTTTATGCCAAAGAGGCAGTTAATTAATTACTCACAGCTGGTTGTACCCAGGAAGGGAGTACTGCTGCTGTGTATTAGAGACTTTGGGGTGCTCTCATGCACCAGGCATGGCAGGTTGCCAGCAGGAATGCCATGAGGTTGTCAATGGCTGGTCTGGCTTCAGCAGATGGCAGGCGGTTAACGATGCTTCTTGTGATGGGCGCTTGCTTTGTCCTGGGTGAATTGAAGCACAGCAAAATCCTGGTTGCAAGGGGAAGCAGGCTTGGCTCTGACTTCGAAGCTCATGGCTTCTCTCATAGCTTGTGGTGTGTATGTTCATGCCTTTATCCCAGCCGCTGGACCGGGCAACTCGAGGCTATGCAACTCGGGGCAGTTTCAAGCCAGACAAGGTCCAAGAAGGTTCAAGAATGCAAGGCTTGAACAAGACAAAGGCAAGGGTTTGTACTGGGGCTGTTTGGCCCTGCCATGACATACAGGAGCTGGCCAAATAATTTTAAAGTGTCAACTGCATGCTCCAAGAGTGAAAGGGAACAATTATGACAGAATCACAGACTTAACCAGGTTGGAAAAGACCTTCAGAATCATGAAGTTCAACCTATCCCCCAACACCATCTAACCAGCTAAACCATGGCACTAAGTGCCTCGTCCAGTCTGTTTTTAAACATTACCAGGGACAGTGACTCCACCACCCCCCCAGACAGCCCATTCCAAAGGCAAATCACTCTTTCTGTGAAGAATTCTTCCTAAAATCCAGCCTAAACTTCCTCTGGTGCAGCTTGAGACTGTGTTTTAGAGGACTACTTCAGATTTTGACCTCCAGGAAACCAGAATTGGAATCAACAGGATGTTTTAAAATGGGCTGGATTCAGCTTCAAATACCTGCATTTACAGTGGGAGTGACTACATATGAGCCTGTTAAGGTAACTGGAGATCCTTCCAACACAGTGGCATCCACACTTTCTAAATCACTCTAAAATAGACACTTAGATTTCTAGATATCGACGATGGAGATTGGAGTCAATACAGCTGACCAATATGATCGAGTATTGTTCCTTTATTGTTCCAGTATTGTAGGACTACAGTGCAAGCATAGTGAGTACAGCACAGTAAGGTAAAGCAAAGAAGAAGATGAGAAAGGAAAGGAAAGTGCATAGCAAGGGAACTTCTACAACTTACATAAACTCGGAGAGCCTCGTTGGCATAGCTTCATTGGTTCCCACGAGTGACCACACATCTCACTGTTACTGATTATTGGTCCAACTACTAGTGACACGTGAGGTTTGTTGGTGCAGGTGCGTGTCCTGTTGTCCCAAGATAACTTTCTGTGTTTATAGCTACCAGTGTCCTGCTTTAGTTACATGCTGCAGGCACAGCACTGTTTTGCCACACTTCTAGCTGGCTCTGCACTTGTGCTGAGCATGGCCTACCACTATGTCAAGCTCTAGGCCTACACTGCCAGATTGCTCACACTGCTTGTCGCTGCCATTGCCACATCTAGAGATGCTAAATCCACAGGTTTAGCAAAGACCAGACATCAAAAGTGCAAACTATACCCAAATCCTACTACATAATGCTACTGCTTTGGAAAAAAGTTGCCAATCCATATAGATCTTACAAGAGGAATAATAATTCAGCCTTTATTTACAAGTCACCAATTGGTATAGATCCTGCATAGGCTTTTGGGGACATGTTTATTTAGGAGGTAGTAAGAAGTTTGCACATACTGAGACCAACCAGTGGAAGTGGTGGAAAAAATCCTATTTGAAGATGGCCTACATGCTCAGCCAAGTTGTTTGATTCACCTCTAACCATATTGTTTCCAATTTCTGGTCTCAGTACATTACATGAATGTTAGAATTACTCTACATCCTTTGCTCAAAACATTTCCCCAATGCCATGCTTAATATCCTTTCAGCTACGCCTACAAAACTTTTTTAACTGTTGTGTTTATGGATTCTATCACATGTTAAATTGATCAACAGCTACAGACTTGTGGTAACTTTAGTGCAAGTACAAGAAAAAGCAATGTGTGAGGGTTTTTTTTATCTCTACAGATAATCATCAAAAATATGCACGTAGCACTACCTCAATTCCTTTGTGGACTGAAAAGGAAAGAAAACGTTCTTCACAGAAAAGAGAGATAAAAGATAGAAAGTATAGATTTCAAATAGTATGTATATTTGCACACACATGTGTATGTTTATGTGTGTGTGTTTGTGTATATATATACACACACATATACATATATATGTATGTTTACTGTACAATGCCACACAGACCATACAGATTCAGTGTAAGATTTCTGAAGATTGAGGAGTTCTCTCTTGGGAATCTGTCACAGTGCCTAGCACAAGCACCTTGTACAAACAAACTAGTACTACTTTTTCTGGCATTTCAAGTCAGAAGGGGAACAAACAACTACACTTTTCCCTTCTCAATAACTATGTAAGGCAATTACTTGTAGTAATGGAAAGTAATGGAAGACTGTAAGGCATTGTCTCTCCGTTCTCGCCACAGACAATATTTGAAAGATTTAAAGTTATACAGGAAACCAGTTCATGTGTTATTTAAATTTAGACTTGATCAGGAACTTTCTGTGGTCAAAGTTCTATAAAAACATAAATCTTCACCATCTTGCCATAATTCAAGGGCAATCTACCTGCAGTAGGGCCTTCTGGCACAGGATAACTCCACATTACCTGGGATGTCTGACAGAGTAGCTAAAAGGCACTTTACAAGCTGGTTATCCATAGCCATGCACCATCTCATAAAAATTTGGGTCTAATGAAGTCAGTATTCCCTGCCAGGCATCAGTAACTGCTTGTATGCATGGTCTTCCTCCATGATGTGCAAGACAGCGTTACTTCAACAACAGGCAAGTTACCTTGTGCTGCTGGAACATAAGACCATGCACATAGTCAGTGACTGGAAAGGAGCCTAAGTCCTGTAGAGTGAATTCCTGAGCAGTTATTTTGAATTCTTAGAAGGAATTGCCTTATCTTTGCTAATTCTTTTAAAAATACCTGCTTGAAAAACATTAGGCTTACAAAGCCTGTGTATGTAGAAAAGACCAACATATATATAATATTCTAGCTATTAGCTCATAAACTGGAACCTCTTTAAATTCAGTTTAGGATGCATACTCTGACTGAAATTTAAACCAACGTAGAAAGTCCATCAGTAGAGTTAACACAAGTTGGGTTTCAATTGACCTAAGGTTTTCCTCACAAAATTTTTAAAAGCTGGCTACCTTGCACATCGGTGAAGAAGACTGCAAGCTGCTTTATTTTGTAGTGTAACTAGCACAGTCATGGAATCACGCTTCAGATGCTGAGAGGTATTTGTCAGTACTGGCTCAGAGCCTTGCTATTTCCATAAACCTGACTACTGCAGAAATAAGCTTTTTTAAGACCACATTGTCTAGTTCCATTCTGAATGGGTTATTGACACAGATAATAGTGGCTGTGTTTTTGCAGACCTTATTTAAATTAAGGTGCTAACACCACGTTGCAACGTGTTGCTAACACCAGCACAGAATCCTGACTTTGTTAATTTGTGATTAGCAAAGGTGAAGGTTCAAGTGAACTAAAACTCAGCTATCAGCAAAACTGCATATTCCAGGACAGACATGGCAAATATAAAGTTAACTATGTACAGTTAATATTACTGCTTAGCTAGTTCTGAAGAATTGTGCAGTATTTCCTTGTGATGTTTCTTTGCTTTTCATCAGTATATTTAGATTTCACACTTAATAAGACTTTTTGTTTGCGTCTTGAAAACACCTCATTTGCACTCTCTCAGCCTGGACAAAAGAAGGACTCTCTCACAGGTAGAAATGATATAATTGTTTTTCTTCACTTTAGAATAAAGCTGTTTTCATCTAGATTGATATAGCTAACATGCTCCACAGTCATGTATTCCTCCATTACAGTAAAGCTGGTAATGCTTCTGCATTTTCTTACTGGAAAAACAGAGGGATCTTTTACCTCTAGGTGTGAAATTCTTGTGGAGAGAAGACAGTTTTCTTTTAATTTGTCCTATCTGAGGTCAGAACTATGACAACCATAGGGTTTACTTTGGGTAAATGTACTAAGATAAAGACTGAAGTTTGTCTCCATAAGAGTTTTTGATTAATGTAGTGCTTATAATGTAAGTATTTCACTGCAAAATATAAGCCATCTTTTTTTTCCACTGAAGGCACACACATGTTTTTCTTATATCTGAAAAACCTTTGGAGAAAAATACAGTTTTATTCTTCTAAAGATAGGAAGGACATTTAGGAAGGGCATCGAGACACTTGAACGTGTCCAGAGAAGGGCAACAAGGCTGGGGAGAGGCCTTGAGCACAAGCCCTGTGAGGAGAGGCTGAGGGAGCTGGGATTGTTTAGCCTGGAGAAGAGAAGGCTCAGGAGTGACCTCATTGCCCTCTACAACTACCTGAAAGGTGGTTGTAGCCAGGAAGGGGTTGGTCTCTTCTCCCAGGCAACCAGCACCAGAACAAGGGGACACAGTCTCAAGCTGTGCCAGGGGAGGTTTAGACTCGAAGTGAGGAGAAAGTTCTTCACTGAGCGAGTCGTTCATCATTGGAATGGGCTGCCCAGGGAGCTGGTGGAGTCACCGTCCCTGGAGGTGTTCCAGAGGCGATTGGACGTGGCACTTGGTGCCATGGTCTAGTCGTGAGGTCTGTCGAGACAGGTTGGACTCGATGATCCTTGGGGTCTCTTCCAACCTTAGTTATACTGTTATACTGTTACTGTTAATTATATAGGTCAGGGATACTGCAGCTAGTAGCTCGTTAGATGTTTTTCAGATTTGTTTTATTTGTGCAGAAGCACTTGTGCACACAGAGGGCAGAAGCCTCATTTCCCACATGTATTAATTCTAGAAAGAAGATAAGCTAAAGCCTAGTGTGAGATAATGCCTTTGTGATAACATAACTATAGGCTCAGCAACAGTTTCTGATCTTGCAATAGTCATACTCAGAGTAACGTAAAAAAAGAAATAAAATAAAGAAAAATAAGAGGGAAGACTCAATACCAAGAAGTTTCTTAGAAGATTTAGATTCAGATTTTGATTAAGTGAACCAAACCCTTGCTTTTAGAGATGAGAGACAAAACTCTCCAAGCTAAAATTTGCATGAAATTTTATTGCAAGGGTGAGAAAGAACCATCCAGACAAACCCCAAAGCCTCTTCCGGTAAAGCCCACGTTCATTTTAAGGAACATACAGTCAGAGAGACACTTATTTACATTCCGCAGTTTGGCGAATTTGAACATTTGCAGAAGTGTTTCTCTGAATGAAATCAGTGACACTTTAAGAACAATAACTGAGGCATGTCACAAAAGGGCACTTTGCCACAAATCAAGGTTTGTCACTTTTCCCGCAATTTAAGCTGACCGTCTGCTGCTCCTTGGCTTCTTGGCTCTTCTTTCTCTGTTTGCAACAGGAAGCATCAGTTTTCTGTGCTTGTGTAATATTCTTTCATCTCACTAGCAAATCAGACAGTCCAGGAGGAGTTGAATCCCCAGAAGAAATACTGCACACCAAGGATCCCTAAGTCTTCACTAGTGTGGTGGGTTGAAAGGAATGGCCCAGCTTTCCCTCCCCTCACTAAGAAGAAGTAAGGAAAAAAACTCCACGACTGGCCCAGCCGGTGTAGCGAAGGAAATGCTGTATTTACAAAGCAATGCCCAGCAGGGAAATTATGTACACAAATACACAGAATTTTACAATATATACAGAAATATACCGCAAAGAAACACAATCAGAAACCAGACCCCCAACAGAGGGGGCTTCCCCCTGTGCCCCCTTCACCCCCCTACCTCCCTTCTTCCCCAAAGAGGGTAGAGAATAGAAAAAAAAAAGGAGTTAGCAAGGCAGACAGAGGCCTAGGTACAGGAGGGTTAGTATCTCTTGTCTATTATTTGGCCAGAAGCCCAGAAGCAGTCCAGCTAGAAGGGAGAGCAAAGGAAGGAAACTAAACGAAAGTTCCAGCCACTCTGGGTCTTACGATCTCACCTCCCCCTTACGATCTCACTCCCCCATAATTCACCAATGAAATTCGTTTAGAATACAGAATGTTTATAAACATTTATCCAGAGTGCCCCTTCCTTAAAGGCACAGCCTCAAACGGTCACAACTAGCTTCAGCTACATTTAGGTAGACATAAACTATCCTCACCCTTTAGCTCTTGTTACAGCTGTGTAACACTACTAAAGAGAGGAAGTAAAGAAAAAAAAAATGTTAAAAAATACAGTATTTTAAGAAAAAGCAAAATAGATTCTCCAACCACATTTGTGTTGGTTAAAACTTGTTAATACAGTTTCTCTTAAGTATTTACAATAAAGGCTGCATCTTCATTTTGCTTCATTCTGCGTCTGCCAATCAAAGAATTTATTAAGTAAGACCTTTTTATTCTACACAATCATGTTTTGACAGGTAGTGAGCCAATAATTATAAACAGAATAGATTTTGGAAGGCTTTCTGCTACATATTAAGTTTTGAGTTTGTTGTTTGGGTTTTTGGTCTTGTTTCTGTCTTAAATCACAAACCAAATGACAAAACTTTTGATAAAATGCTAGTTTTAGTTTTTATTTGGCTCACAGACTTTTCAGTCTTTTTCACCAGTGCACTTGAGAGGAAGAGAATAGGTAAAAGAGAGGAAAAACATTAGTTTTATTTAGTAGTCCCCTAAAAATAAAATAGACACATCTCTACTGTTACTTTTCCGTTGCAAAGAAATAACCCAGTCCTCTTCTGAATTTTTGAGGTTTTGATTTTCAATATTCTCTTTAAATTCTCTTTAATTTGTCATCTTTTGTCAATTGAAGGGAAAGTAATCATCATGACTGTCAAAAAAGCACTAAGCAGCTGTCACCTTTGCTTGCAGTTACAGCTTGGATGAAAATCTGGCATTACTGAGTTTCGAACTGAGCAGTGGGTTATGAGGCAGTGAGCAGGAGTAAAAAATCCTACCTGGATTTGATGAGGGTTGCTTCAGAGGCTGTAGATGCTCTTAGTACCTAATATAAAACTAAAATAGATCCATACACTAAATGCTGCAGAAATGAGGCAAGCAACAAAGCTTAAGATTTCTGTTTCTGTCTCAGATGCTTGGGGACAGCAATAAACAGCAATAATACTCATTTCAGTCTACCTGTATATCCATTTCTGTGTTATAGTTTAAATACAGCTCTCCTCAAAACAAAAGCAAACCCATGTTTTTGTAACAGTGATATTTATGAAACAGAACTATATTTGTAACAGATTATGCATGTGAAACCTTAGCTGAGGGTCGATGTTTTAAAATTCTCCTGCAGCAAAGTTTCTCTTACAGGAAATCCATGCAAGCTCCACTGATCTGAATTGTGTTGGAAATCTGAAATGGAAAGGAAGCAACTCATAAAACACAAGAGGAATCTAATTCTAATCCTCATAAAGATTATTTTGTCTCTTAATTTCTGATATTTTCAAGTTAAACCACAAGACACAGACAGAGACTGTGGTTGGAGTGGGGGAAGGACCTAAAGTCACTCTGAACAAGATGAAAATATAAATGCAGTGTCTTTGCTAAACCCAAATAGACACAATAATGGAAGAGGTAAAGTATGTTGAAATGCTGCATAGTAGCTCCAGTGGCTTAACCTGGGCATTTAAAAAGCAAAGCATCACAAGTAAGGGTGACTCAGAGCAAGAATTTCTACTAGCCCAGGCTTTCCTGAACAAGGAATTCAGCATCAGACCCCAGAAGGAACTGGCAAAAGGAAAGGCAAATTTTAGAGGATTTTCTGTACTCCACTCTTCACCAGGAGGCTATTCGCCCTTGAGAATGACTTGCAATAGCATCTTGAGTGCTTTGCTTGCCCCCTCTTCCCCTGCAGAAGACTCTAGGAAACCATCACATTGTTCTCCTACTGCTCTTTGTGATGGACATCTTTCATACTGAAAACTATGCTAAGCTCTTGTAGACACCTAACCACAAAGTCTGGTGCCTTTCAACCCCTCTTCAAGAGATGCCTAAATCTGGGAGGCACTTGTGTTTTACTGACAATAGTGCTCCACAAGTGCAATTTGCCTGTAACCAGGCCACAAATTGTGATGCTGTTTTGTGTACTGCAGCATCTATGTGTGCATTTTTTTATCTCTTTCTTGACAGGATGTACTCTCTGAACAAGCAAGTTTAGAAGAAAATACATTTGTGATTAGCCCAACACAAAACCAAATGCAAGAGGCATTCAATAGCTCCATGACCAGTGCGACAGTGAAATTTTCACCTATACTCCTACATCCTAAGTACATAAATTTTCTGTAGGAATACCTTACCCTGTGAGAGTAAATATCTTTTATTTGCAAAGTGCTCCATACTTCAATATATTATTATTTTTCTGGGTTTTGTGGGGGTAGGTTTAGGGTTGTTAGGCAAAAAGGTGTGCCACTGCAGAAGGACTTTTAAGGTACTAGAGGTCATGAATAAGCATTTACTATTGGTAAGTCATAGATGGAAGAGTCTAAATGGATAGTATTAAGGATTTTTTCCAAGAGCTTTGTGTCAGTATGTGTTCTTTCAAGTTCCCCTGAAAACTGAAGAGTTGGTTTTATTCTTTATACAGCTTCACTGACAAGAACAGAATTTCATCTGCAATATATTTAGCTCAAAGGTTTTTTTGCAATTGTGCCTTTTTTCTGGACTTCCAGCAACTCATGTGGAAGCTCCTGAAAGACTGGTAACATCAGTCAACATCATTTGTTTGATTCTGACTCTCACTACTTAGGAATACTTTTAGCTAACATGTGAAGCACGATGTCAAATCTATCAGATCAAGAAACAATATAAATAAGCCCTCGCTGAGCTTCTGGCTGCTGTAGCTGTGCTGCAGTCAGTTTCTTTTTAGAGTTTAATGTCTCACTACTACACTACAGTCTTCAGTAGAGACTTCACCTTTGCCAGGTCACAGGAATGATCAATGGTCAATTTGTGAAAAGTCTAGCAACTTTTTCAGTAAGAGCCTCTGACACACCTCACAGCTTTTTATCAGAATGCTTTTTTCCAGCTAGAGATGGCCAGCACCTAGGGCTAACCTCTCAGAGGGACTGACTTGTTACATTGCTCATGGGCTACGACCTCACAATTAAATTCATGATCTTATTGAAATAGATCTGACACCAGCTGACAGGCACCTAGTTTTTTTTTCTTTTTCTTTTCTTTTTCTTTTTCTAATTATTTTTCTTTCTCTTTTTCTTTTTCTTTTTCTTTTCCTTTTTTTCTTTTTCTTTTTTAAATTTTATTTTATTATTAATCTAGCCTCCTACAGCAGGTGTGTCTTGCAAAGAGATGCCTGGATTAAAAAGTGTGGGTGATCAAAGTCAACAAGTAGGAACCTGCTCTCTATCTCTCTTCTATTGCCCACAGTTACTGGTTGGCTTGGCCTGCCACTGTTTTAAGGCCCGTATGGCCAGTCATCACAGAACTTACAGTTGCTCTCTTTGCTGCCTCTCTGGTCAATCATCATCATGTTTGCGTTTTTTGGACCCTGTACTGCAAAACTGCATCCCTGTACTTTCAGTTTAATGAAACTAAGCATGTGTGCATGTGGCACACTGAGATATGAGCTCTTGCTTGCAGCTGCTATATCCTGCTACGCTGTATGAAATAAATGTCTGCCAAGAAAGATCTATATAGGCCAGAGTGAAAGCATCATTTTGCTTTGCAGTCTGCAAAACTGAAACTAATTTTGCAGAGTTAGAAGTGATGCAAATAAGACAGCTGCGAAGAGAATATTTGTTATTAATTTATATCCTGCAGAAACTGAACCTCAATAGCTTTTCTTCTTGTCAGAAGCATGCTTGTTACTTCATTAGTTTGGTCCCTTCAGCCTGTAAAACATTCCAAGCAACTGTAATCTGTACCTGGTTCTCAATTATAGAATTATAAAATGCTTTTGGTTGAAAGGGACCTTTAAAGATCTAGATCAATCCCATCTTTAACTAGATCAGGATGCTCAAAGCCCCTTCCAACATGACTTTGCATCTCTCTGGATGACCTGTTCCAGTGTTTCACCACTCACGTTGTAAAAAGCCCATTCTTTCTTATATCTATTTCTTATTTGCTCTCTTTTAGTTTAAAGCCATTACCTTTTGTCCTATTGCAACAGGCCCTGTTAAAGAGATTGTCCCCATCTTTCTTATAGGCCCTCTTTAAGTACTGAAAGGCTACAGCGAGCTTCTCCCAAAGCCTTCTATTCTCAGGGCTGAACAACCCCAGCTCCCTTAGCCTTTCTTCAGAGAAGAGGTGTCCCAAGACCCTCATCGTCTTTGTGGCCCTCCTCTGGACCTGTTCCAATAGGTCCATGTCTTTCTTATATGGAGGACTCCAGGACTGGACACAAGTACTCCAGGTGAGGTCTCACCAGAGAAGAGTAGAGGGGCAAAATCACCTTCCTCAACCTGCTGGCTATATTTCTTTTCATGCAGCCTAGGATATGGTTGGCTTTCTGGGCTGCTGTGGTGGGTTGAAATTACCCCCAAAATAAAATTGCCAGACTAGCTCAGATGGAAGCAAATGAATCTATATTTACAAGCAAAACTACAATCTAAAATATGAAATGCAATGAATATGCAAAAAATATATAATATTTGCATGTATTTACAATTCATAAACAACACAGGAACTCCTCTGGACAAAACTAGGGGGTTACCAGTAACTTCCCCCTCCCTGCTCCCTTCCCTTCCCCCTGTACATGGGACAAGAGAAACACCCACTTGGACACCCATAAGTCCATGGGACCGGATGGGATCCATCCCAGAGTGCTGAGGGAGCTGGCAGATGAGCTGGCCAAGCCGCTCTCCATCATTTTCCTCCAGTCCTGGCTCACTGGAGAGGTCCCAGATGACTGGAAACTGGCCAATGTGGTCCCCATCCACAAGAAGGGATGGATGGAGGAACCTGGAAACTCCAGGCCAGTCAGCCTGACCTCAGTGCCAGGGAAAGTGATGGAACAGATTATCCTGGCGGCAATAACTGCGCACCTGAAGGATGGCCAAGGGCTCAGGTCCAGCCAACATGGATTTAGGAAGGGCAAGTCCTGCCTCTCCAACCTGATCTCCTTCTATGATCAGGTGACCCGTCTGGTGGACATGGGGAGGCCTGTGGATGTAGTCTATCTGGACTTCAGCAAGGCCTTTGACACCGTCCCCCACAGTAAACTGCTGGCTAAGTTGTCAGCTCGTGGTTTGGACAGCAACACTCTGTGCTGGGTTGGGAACTGGCTGGAGGGCCGAGCCCAGAGAGTGGTGGTGAATGGTGCCACATCCGGCTGGCGGCCAGTCACCAGTGGCGTCCCCCAGGGATCAGTGCTGGGCCCCATCCTCTTTAACATCTTCATTGATGATCTGGATGAGGGGGTTGAGTCAGTCATCAGCAAGTTTGCAGATGACACCAAGTTGGGAACAGATGTTAGTCAGTTAGAGGGTTGAAAGGCTCTGCAGAGGGACCTCGACCGACTGGACAGATGGGCAGAGTCCAATGGCATGGCATTTAATAAGTCCAAGTGCCAGGTGCTGCACTTTGGCCACGGCAACCCCATGCAGAGCTACAGGCTGGGGTCAGAGTGGCTGGAGAGCTGCCAGAGAGGGACCTGGGGGTGCTGATTGACACCCGCCTAAACATGAGCCAGCAGTGTGCCCAGGTGGCCAAGAGGGCCAATGGCATCCTGGCCTGTATTAGGAATAGTGTGGCCAGCAGGAGCAGGGAGGTCATTGTGCCCCTGGACTCTGCATTGGTTAGGCCACACCTTGAGTACTGTGTCCAGTTCTGGGCCCCTCAGTTTAGGAAGGACATCGAGACACTTGAACGTGTCCAGAGAAGGGCAACAAGGCTGGGGAGAGGCCTTGAGCACAAGCCCTATGAGGAGAGGCTGAGGGAGCTGGGATTGTTTAGCCTGGAGAAGAGAAGGATCAGAGGTGACCTCATTGCCCTCTACAACTACCTGAGAGGTGGTTGTAGACAGGAGGGGGTTGGTCTCTTCTCCCAGGCAACCAGCACCAGAACAAGGGGACACAGTCTCAAGCTGTGCCAGGGGAGGTTTAGACTTGAAGTGAGGAAAAAGTTCTTCACTGAGCGAGTCATTCGTCATTGGAATGGGCTGCCCAGGGAGGTGGTTGAGTCGCCGTCCCTGGAGGTGTTCAAGGGGAGATTGGACATGGCACTTGGTGCCATGGTCTAGTCGTGAGGTCTGTTGGGAAAGGTTGGACTTGATGATCCTTGGGGTCTCTTCCAACCTTAGTTACTGTGATACTGTGATACTGTGAAAAGCGAGGAGTAGCTTGTTAGTACTTAGCCACAACAAAGGAACACCTAGAATACATATACATACATAGAATAAACCAGGTTGGAAGAGACCTTCAAGATCATCGCGTCCAACCCATCAACCAATCCAACACCACCTAAACAACTAACCCACAGCACCAAGCACCCCATCAAGTCTATTCTTCTCCTGAAAACCTCCAGTTATGATGACTCCACCACCTCCCCAGGCAGCCCATTCCAATGGGCAATCACTCCCTCTGTATAGAACTTTTTCCTAACATCCAGCCTGAACCGCTCCTGAATTGCTCCACCTCAGGTGCAGGACTTTGCTCTTGGCCTTGTTGTACCTCAAGAGGTTCACATGGGCCCACTTCTGAAGCTTGCCCAAGTTCATCTGGATGGCATCCCATCCCTCTGGTGTGTCAACTGCATCACGCAGCTTGCTGTTATCTGCAAACTTGCTGAGGATGCACTTCATCTCACTATGTCACTGATGAAGGGATTAAACAGTGCTAGTCTTAGTATGGATCTCTGAGGGACACCACTTGTCATCAGTCTCCATCTGAATAGAATAGAATAGGCCAGGTTGGAAAAGACCTTAAAGATCATCAAGTCCAACCTAACACCAACACCACCTAATCAACTAAACCATGGCACCAAGTGCCTCATCCAGTCTCTTCTTAAACACCTCCAGTGATGGTGACCCCACCCTGAACAGCCCATTCCAATGGCAAATCACTCCTTCTATGAAGAACTTCTTCCTCATATCCAGCCTAAACATCCCCTGGTGCAGCTTGAGACTGTGTCCTCTTGTTCTGTCACTAGTTGCCTGGGAGAAGAGACCAACCCCCACCTGGCTACAACCTCCCTTCAGGTAGTTGTAGGGAGCAATAAGGTCTCCTCTGAGCCTCTTCTTCTCCAGGCTAAGCAACCCCAGCTCCCTCAGCCTCTCCTCACAGGGCTTGTGCTCCAAACCCCTCCCCAGCTTTGTTGCCCTTCTCTGGACATGGTCTAGCAACTCAACATCTTTCCTAAACTGAGGGGCCCAGAACTGGACACAGGACTCAAGGTGTGGCCTAACCAGTGCTGAGTACAGGGTCAGAATGACTTCCCTGTTCCTGCTGGCCACACTGTTCCTGATCCAGGCCAGGATACCATTGGTCTTCTTGGCCACCTGGGCACACTACTGGTTCATGTCCAGCCTACTATCAACCAGTACCCCCAGGTCCCTTTCTGTCTGGCTGCTCTCCAGCCACTCTGGCCCCAGCCTGTAGCACTGCATGGGGTTGTTGTGGCCAAAGTGCAGCACCCGGCACTTAGATGTGTTACATCTTATGCCGTTGAAGTCTGCCCATTTGTCCAGCCTGTCAAGGTCCCTCTGGAGAGCCCTTCTACCCTCCAACAGATCAATACCTGCTCCCAACTTGGTGTCATCTGCAAACTTACTGATGATGGACTCAATGCCCTCATCCAGATCATCAATAATGATGTCAAAGAGGATGGGGCCCAACACCGATCCCTGGGGCACACCACTAGTGCCTGGCTGCCAGCTGGATGTGGCACCATTCACCACCACTCTCTGGGCTCGGCCCTCCAGCCAGTTCCTAACCCAGCACAGAGTGTTGCTGTCCTAGCCATGGGCTGACAGCTTAGCCAGGAGTTTGCTGTGGGGAATGGTGTCAAAGGCCTTGCTGAAGTCCAGGCAGACTACATCCACAGCCTGCCCCACATCCACCTGGTGGGTCACCTGATCATAGAAGGAGACAGGACCTGCACTTCCTAAATCCATGCTGGCTGGGCCTGATCCCTTGGCCATCCTGTAAGTGCTGTGTGATTGCACTCAGGATGACCTGTTCCATAATCTTGCCTAGCACTGAGGTCAGGCTGACAGGCCTGTAATTCCCTGGTTCCTCCTTCTGGCCCTTCTTGTGGATGAGCATCACGTTGGCAGCTTCCAGTCATCTGGGACTTCTCCAGTGAGCAAGGACTGGTGGAAAATGGAGAGCAGCTTGGCCAGCTCATCTGCCAGCTCTCTCAGCACCCTGGGCTGGATCCCATCCAGTCCCAAGGACTTGTGGGGATCCAAGTGGCTAAGCAGGTCTCTAACTTCTTCCTCCTGGATCACAGGTGAACCATACTGCTCCCTGACTCCATCTGCCAGCTCAGGAGGGCAGTTGTCTGAAAGACAACCTATCCTGCTATCAATAATTGAGGCAAAGGAGGTGTTGAGTACCTCTGCCTTTTCCTCATCTTTAGTTACAATATTCCCCTCCATGTCCACCAAGGAGTGGAGGTTGTCCTTGCCCCTCCTTTTGCCATTAATATATTTGTAAAAGCATTTTTTGTTGTCCTTTACAGCAGAGGCCAGTCTAAGCTCTAAATGGGCTGTTGCCTCTCTATTTGTTTCCTACATGACCTAGCAACATCCTTAAACATTTCATGGGTAACCTTGCCTTCCTTCCAAAGATGATTCACCCTCTTTTTTCCCTTAATTTGTTCAGAAGCTCATTGCCCATCCAGGCTGGCCGTCTGCCCCGGCGGCTCATCTTCTGGCACATTGACACAGCCTGTTCCTGTGCCTTCAAGAATTCTTTCTTGAAGTAGGCCCAGCCCTCCTGGACCCCTTTGTTTTTCACAGTATCACAGTATTGCCAAGGTTGGAAGCGACCTCAAGGATCATTGAGTCCAACCTGTCACCACAAACCTCATGACTAGACCATGGCACCAAGTGCCACGTCCAATCTCCTCTTGAAGACCTACAGGGACGGTGACTCCACCACCTCCCTGGGCAGCACATTCCAATGATGAATGACTCTCTCGGAGAAGAACTTTCTCCTCACCTCGAGCCTAAACTTCCCCTGGCACAGCTTGAGACTGTGTCCCCTTGTTCTGGTGCTGGTTGCCTGGGAGAAGAGACCAACCCCTTCCTGGCTACAACCACCTTTCAGGTAGTTGTAGAGGGCAATGAGGTCACCCCTGAGCCTCCTCTTCTCCAGGCTAAACAATCCCAGCTCCCTCAGCCTCTCCTCACAGGGTTTGTGCTCGAGGCCTCTCCCCAGCCTTGTTGCCCTTCTCTGGACATGTTCAAGTGTCTCAATGTCCTTCTTAAACTGAGGGGCCCAGAACTGGACACAGGACTCAAGATGTGGCCTAACCAATGCAGAGTACAGAGGCACAATGACCTCCCTGCTCCTGCTGGCCACACCATTCCTAATGCAGGCCAGGATGCTGTTTCCCAAGGTACCTTCTGAGGTACATAGAGGCATTGATCACTACCCTCTGGATAAGACTATCCAACCAGTTATTTATTTACCAAATAGTCCACCCATGAAATCCTTACCTCTCCAGTTTAGAGAGAAAGATGTTGTAGGGGACCACATCAAAAGCCTCACAGAAGTTCAAATAGGTGACGTCCACCCTTTGTCCACTGATGTAGTCTCTCGATCATAGAAGGTTGCTTGGTTGATCAGGCAGGACTGCCATGCTGGCCGTCTTGAATAATCTCCCTCTTCTCCCTGTGTCTAAGAATAAGTTCTAGGAGGATCTATTCCATTACTTTCCCAGACACAGAGGTGAGACTAGCAGGTTGGTAGTTCCTGGATAGCCTCCTTTCTCCTTTTTTTAAAGAATGGGTACAATGTTTCCCTTCTTCCATCTGAGACTTCACCTGACTGCCAGGACTATTCAAACATCATGGAGAGTGGCTTGGCAACTACATCATCCAGTTCCCTCAGCGCTCTGGGATGCATCTTGTCAGGTCCCATAGATGTATGTGTTCAGGTTCTTCTCTTACTGTGGGAGGGACTTTGCTTCCCTGGTTCACTTCCTGTGGTCCATCAACTCAGAAGGTATCAGAAGTTGTGAATGAAGACCAAGGCAAACAATGCAAGGAAAACATTACATTTTTCTTTGATTTTGTCTTTATGATGAAGATACCAAGAAAAATTGATTGCATGTTCTCCTTTCCCTAACTGAAAAAAAAATAATGAAGAAATAAAAAATTCAGCAGTTATTTGGAATGGAATGGATTAGAGGAAAAAGGTCAGAAAACATTGTGTATTGCAAGAAGCAAGGTCATGACATCTACAGCAGATAGGATAGATGTAACAGCAGCTCCAGTTTAACACTTGGATGACACTTAAATTTACTGTGATCAAGCTGACTCGGCAAAGTACCCTTCATTTTTTTCCCTTGCACCTGTCTGTGCTTTATGGGAAAGATTCTTTTAATGAAAACTAAGTAGACAGCAGCTAACAAGAAGACTGAGGGTGAAGCTACTGCTCCACCACCACTTTTGCACCCATTCCAGAGCCGGGGGCAAGACCCTCACCAGCCAAGATACCACACAAAAGAGCTCAGCCCCACTAAGGAGGCCCAGCCAGCACCCATGGATCACACAGGAGGGGCCATCAACCCTCTTTCAACCTAACCAGGGGGCCAGTAGGCCCCCCAGCCTTTGTCACCATTACCCAACGTGCACCATGGGGATTCACCAGTGATAAGAAGAGGATTCCTCAACCCAGATGGGCTCAGCTTGGGGCTTCTGTCTTTCCTGGGGAGGATTAAAGAGGGGAGTGAATGGGGTGGGCCAAATGGCCACACCTGGGATGGGAGGAGACTCCAACAGAGCCCAGGTGCTCTGGAATTTGAGGGGGGGGAAAAGGGCAAAAGTGGGTCAGGTGAGGGACTTTTGGGGTGTCAGGTGGTGATGGGACTAGGGGGAATAGAAAAAAAGAGTAGAGATGGGTAGATTCAGATTGGATGTTGGGAGGGGGTTCTTCACTATGGGGGTGGTGAGACACTGGAGCAGTTTGCCCAGGGAGGTGGTGGGGGCCCCATCCCTGGGAGTTTTAGGGGCTAGGCTGGATGTGGCTCTGGGTTGCCTGGCCTGGTCTGATGTGAGGTGTCCCTGCCCATGGCATATCCTTGAGGTCCCCTCCAGCCCCAGTAATTCTGTGATTCTATGATTCTAAAACAATTTTGCAGTTTAGGCTGGATGTTAGGAAGAAATTCTTCACAGAGTCATTTGCCATTGGAACAGGCTGCCCAGGGAGATGGTGGAATCACCATCCCTGGAAGTGTTTAAAATAAGACTGGATGAGGCACTTAGTGCCATGGTTTAGTTGATTAGATGGTGTTGGGTGAGGGGTTGGACTTGATGATCTTGAAGATCTTTTCCAACCTGGTTAATTCTGTGATTCTGTGATTCTGTGATTCTAACTCATGGAGATCCTATGGCATCCTGTCCTCATGTAGACATTGATTAATTTCAATTTGTAATGTGTGACTTTATTTTACAATAATATAAGAGGTGTAACAATGAATAACTGCAAAAAGTATTAGAACACCATTCATCAGGGAAAAAAGTAGCTGTTTGAAGCTAGAAAGAAGTGAGATTCATAAAATATCATGATTCAAAGGGAAGAGGGGATTTTCAGGAGATAATTTTAATGGATTAAATTCACGCAGAGACAATTCGTCAAACTATGTAAAACTTTTTCTTAGTTTGATTAATAACAGAAGTATGTTCTTAATTTCTGTTTTGATATACTGTTTTTTTCTCTCTTGACATTTATGTTTTAGGTTTTTAAGCCAACTGTTCATGATATGATCCAGCTGGATTCTAAGAATCAACAACCCCCTTGTGAATAATGGTTAAAAACGGATCCCGCCTGGACTTTGAAACGCTGGCAATGCTCCAGAATAAAGCTATCTCCATCACCCTTCCAGTTGTGTATACATTGGTAGCTATGATCAGTATCCCTGGCAATTTGTTCTCCCTTTGGGTGCTCTGCTGGCACATCAAACCCAAAACACCTTCTGTTATCTTCATGATCAATCTAAGCATCACAGATCTCATGCTGGCCAGCTGCTTTCCCTTTCAGATTTCTTATCACATCCAAAGCAACCACTGGAGCTTTGGCAAGACCCTTTGCAGCCTTGTGACTGTGATGTTCTACTCCAACATGTATTCTTCCATATTGACTATGACTTGTATCAGCATTGAACGGTATATGGGTGTGGTATATCCCATGAAGTTGATCAAGTGGAGGAGAAAAAGATATGCCTTTGCTGCCTGCCTGGGTATGTGGATTTTCTTGCTAATAGCCTTCTACCCACTAGAAAGCACAGATCTGACCTATGAAGTGAAAGAACTGGGGATTATAACCTGTTTTGATGTTCTCAAATGGGATATGCTGCCCAACTTTGCAGCCTGGGTTGCCTTTCTCCTCACGCTATTTGTCGTGCTATTCCTGATCCCATTCATCATAACAGTTGGATGCTATATTGGCACCATTCGGAAGCTTATTCAGACATCAAGCAGATATGGTAACAGGCAGAAGACTAGATCCATATATCTAGCCATCATAGTCCTTCTGGTATTCATCACTTGCTTTGCCCCCAATAACTTTATCCTACTTGTGCATATGATCAGCCGCCTATTTTACAGCAGGAGTTTGTACCCTGCCTACAAGCTCACCTTATGCCTCAGTTGCTTCAACAACTGCATAGATCCGTTCATTTATTATTTTGCATCCAAAGAATTTTACCAGAAATTCATGCAAGTGTTTCGTCCTAAGGTACTGCTCAGTGACAGTCTGGAAACCAGAAGAGAAAGCTTATTCTCTGGCAGGACCATGTCGGCCAGGTCAATGTCAAGCGGACCTATGGATGGATTAGAGGGAGTAAAGGTCTATTTGCAAAGGCAGGAAAGTGTTTTTTAGCCTTAAACATTCCCAGAAGAAAGGCACCTGTGACATCCATAAGTAGACACAGAAAGCATTTCTTTTTGAATGGCTGCCTTCAAAATGCCTTCCTCCAGTGACAAAACTTGAGCCATACATAAATTGTGCATCCTACTTCAGTATTTTCTGTTAAGAAATAAGAACTGAGTTTATTCACAAAGGCACTGAAGCAAGTCCAAAACTGATAATTAGAGGTTGCCCTGGAATTAGTCCTACTGCATAAAATCAAGTGATAAATTTAGAATGGAAGTTATTTTCAAGTTGTATAATCTCAGGGATTAACCAAAGGCTCATGATTCTCTGTGAATGGGAAATATTACTATATATGAATTACAGCATACATTGAAGTTGGATTTGGGGTAAGGGAGTTAATTTTCTAAGCAATGTGTTGAATTTTTTGTTTTGCTTGGTTTCTTTTAATTTATTGCTTTCTCTGTTATTGCATTTCATAGTATCAGTCAGGGTTGGAAGGGACCACAAGGATCATCTAGTTCCAACCCCCTGCCATGGGCAGGGACACCCCACACTAGATCAGGCTGGCCAGAGCCTCATCCAGCCTGGTCTTAAACAACTCCAGGGATGGGGCCTCAACCACCTCCCTGGACAGCCCATATCAGGGCTTCACCACTCTCATGGTGAAGAACTTCCTCCTCACATCCAGCCTGAATCTCTCCACCTCCAGCTTCATTCCATTCCCCCTAGTCCTATCACTACCTGATATCCTGAGGAGTCCCTCCCCAGCTTTCTTGTAGGCCCCCTTCAGATACTAGAAAGCCACAATTAGGTCACCTTGGAGCCTTCTTTTCTCCAGAGTGAACAGTCCCAACTCCTTCAGTCTGTCCTTGTAGGAGAGGTGCTCCAGCCCTCTGATCATCCTCATGGCCCTTCTCTGGACACCTTCCAGCACCTCCATATCCCTCTTGTAATAGGGGCTCCAGAACTGGATGCAGTACTCCAGGTGGGGTCTCACCAGAGCTGAGTAGAGGGGGAGAATCACCTCCCTTGACCTGCTGGCCACACTTCTCTTGATGCAGCCCAGGATCTGATTGGCTTTCTGGGCTGCAAGGGCACACTGAGAGCTCATGTTGAGCTTCTCCTCCACCAGCACCCCCAAGTCTCTCTCCTCAGGGCTGCTTTCCAGCCACTCACTGCCCAGCCTGGATTTGTGCCTGGGATTGCCTTGACCCAGATGCAGGACCCTGCACTTGGTCTTGTTGAACCTCATGAGGTTGTCTTGTGCCCACCTCTCCAGCCTGTCAAGGTCCCTCTGGATGGCATCCCTTCCCTCTAGCGTGTCTGCTGCACCACACAGCTTGGTGTCATCAGCAAACTTGCTGAGGGTGCACTCAATGCCACTGTCCATGGCACCCACAAAGATGCTGAACAAGCCTGGTCCCAGGACTGATCCCTGAGGGACTCTGCTTGTCACTGGCCTCCACTGGGACATAAAAGAATGAGTAAAAACAGCTTGTAATTTTACCATTAATGCACAGCCACTGTGAACTCACCACAACACTCACCCAGCTGTTTATCAGAACCAAACCACACCAACCATTGAAAAGGTTAGGTTGACTCATACTATTTATTTCAATTTTATACAGCAAAACATCTCCTATGATGAAAGCTGTAACTGATAATATTTGAGACTACTTCAGCTGCTGAATGGATAACAGTTTAATTTCTTGAAATTACTAATTTCTGAGGACAGTGGGGAATGGTTTATTTAAGAAAACAGATGTTCTCACATTACCCTGCTAGAGTAACAATGATGCTGCTTGTACGTGATTGGTATCAACAAGCCATTTTCACCAATTCACTACAGGCTATATACAGAAGCACTCTCCCCCTCAGCAGAGAGTGCAGCTTATGCACAGACAGTGAATTTATCTTCTGTATGGTGGTGGTGTGGATGATTCATTAGATTTTCAGGTGTTTATATGAGAATTCAACCACAGACTGGAGTGACTCCGTATCAGCAGAAACAGATGAAAACTTGCCCCTACAGTCAGATATCAGAAACATTCTTTCAAGTGGGCAAACAGAAAGAACAGGAAAATTGGAAGCACGGTTTGACAATGGGAGATGTACCAAATACCCTGCACATAGGTTACAGTGGCTTCATTGTTCAGTCCTATGTTTGGGAATTCCCTCTGAAATATCATTCTTCATCTTCGTATATACTGTGTCATGTTTTAATTCTCACATCTCAACAACTGCCTGTGTTCTTGTAAAGACAACTGCTACAGAGTATATACTGGGGACAGACAAAGGCAAAATTTCTAAGTCACCTCATGTGTGCTAAAAGAGAGGAGCCTACTGAATATGTTCTTCTGTGTGTCCAGGGCTCTGAGCAACTGTGTCAGCTCATGGCCCCAAAATGCCTGCTTGCACCAGGATTTCCAATGACAGAATGATTGCTCTTCCTAATCCACCAGACAGAAATTCAGCTAATTTACTTACATTTTATAAACCTGTGTGTTGATATAGCATTGTTTCACCTTGATGGTCAAATCCCTTTACCATCCACTTTCACAAAATTTCAGCTTTCTTGCTACCAGAATTGTTTCCAGCATTTTGCTGTGGCAGAAACGTTTTTTGAGGTTATACTGAATTTTTCCTTTCCTTTCCTTTCCTTTCCTTTCCTTTCCTTTCCTTTCCTTTCCTTTCCTTTCCTTTCCTTTCCTTTCCTTTCCTTTCCTTTCCTTTCCTTTCCTTTCCTTTCCTTTCCTTTCCTTTCCTTTCCTTTCCTTTCCTTTCCTTTCCTTTCCTTTCCTTTCCTCTCCTTTCCTCTCCTTTCCTCTCCTTTCCTCTCCTTTCCTCTCCTTTCCTCTCCTTTCCCTTTCCTCTCCTTTCCCTTTCCTCTCCTTTCCTTTCTCCTTCCCTCTTTCCTTTCTTCTCTCCTCTCCTCTCCAAACCTCTCCTCCCCTCTCCTCCCTGAAACTCTCCTCTTTCCTTTCCCTTTCCCTTTTTCTTTTTTTTTTTTTTAATAATTAAGTATTTTTACAATTACAACCATCACTCCTACTAGCTGTAATGCCCATTTTCATTCTGTTTTATCTTAATCTGGTACTCAAATACCTCCTAAAAGGTGTTGCAATGTGCCCGAACTGTAACTGACACCAAAGAGGACCAAAAGGGCAGAAAGTGCACTTTGGACAACTCCTATAGCCTGAAAAATACTGAATTTCTCCTTTTGCAAGAGAAAAAAGACACAACTGACTGAAAATATTCTCTCTAGCCTCAAAGAGCTCTTTATAGTCATTGATCCCTCTTCTGACAGTCTAAAAAGGAACAGGAAGGATGCCTTGTTCAGGTAGCTCTTCATGCCGTTTTACTAACTAGCCTCTAGTAAGTTCTAGCTAGGCCATTTAGGTCAGCGAGATTGTTCCTTGAGAAAGGCATTCTAAAAATGAACCCAACAACAGCAATCTTCTGAGTCTGAAGGTGTATACTGAAGTTTTGAAAGGTTTCTATTTAGAGAGAAGTAGAAGAAATTATTTCTAAAAGCGGCCCAACATTTTGGTCTTTGACACTGGAAATGTCTGTTTGGGGCAGCATGAGGTAGCAAGGCTTCTACCCTCCTTGGTCACTAGGTGTGAGTTTACATACATACATACATACATACAAATATATATATGTAAGTGTAGAGTTCCATTTGAGAGTTTATTGTAAAGGTCATGTCTATATTGCCTTTGCTGTAGTGATATGGCTCCTGGGCAACATATTGACTTGATTGCCTCTGTGGCTAATGTAACTTTCATCAGAAGACATGAATGTACAGGCTTCTGTGTTTCAGGGGGGTTGGGGTTTGGTTTTGGGTTTGTTTGTTTTTTTTTTATTATTATTGCCACCAATTTAATCTGTGAATGTACTTGGACTTTTTTGTACATATAATAATAAAACCAAATACAAAAAGGTCATAATTTCTGATCTTTTCCTTTGTTTGCATATGTCCCCTGTGAGAAAGGTCAAGCTCAGAAGAGGGCGGGAGAGTTATGTTATGAAATAAAACAAATCCACTTCCCCTGCTGCTGGGGTGTGGGTGGGTAAGATTTTTTTTTTAATTACTGTTTTAAGTCTCTTATTTTTTCCAGGCACTTTGATTATTTTTTTTCTGTTTCCCTTTCTGTATATGCACGTATCTTGAAGCTGCCGTTGGCACACCCCCTTCAGGCAAATTGTAAAAGCAGCAATGCTTGAATGAAATACTGGCTAACTTGGGATCCTTCTCGTCCAACAGGTGCACCAAATGCATACTTTTTTACATTCTGATGCTTTTCCTGAGAGACCTGGCAGCCTGGACCTGTCCTGCCCCCAGTCAGGACCAGGACAGCTGAATGGCACTGGGGCAGCCCCAGCTTCCAGTACTGGGCACCCCTCTGGGACCACCTGGTGGGCCTGGCTTGGCAGAGCCCATGCCCAGACAGGGTAGGTGTTGCAGTTTGAGCTGGGTGCCCCCTGATGTGTTCACTTCCTGTGTCCAGAAGCCCAGCCCAGAGGGATGGACACAGGAAATTGTGTGTATTTCCTACCATAATTCTTTGCACCACTATAAGATCCAGTGCGGGGTCTGGCACTTCCTCTTTCTTCCTCCTCCACCAGCCGGTAACTGGGGGAGATGTCTGCTGGCTTTGGGCCTGGCTAGGCCCAAGGCCACGGGGGGGATGGGCAGTCTCAGACCTGGCCAGCTGAGACTAGCCCAGCAGAGGGAGGGGGAAGAAGGAGCCCTGAGGGTCTCGGGTGTACCCTCAGGTGGGAATGGGATGCCTCTGGGTTTGCTTTGGGATCTTTCTTTGTCACTGCGCTTTGGGTTCTCTGTAACATTCACTGCTTTCTATTTAAACTTTCATCACTTTTGCAATCCGTTTGTCTGAGTGTTTATTCCTGCCCGTGGTGGGGAGAGGGGGCTGCCTCAACCCAGCACAGTAGGACAGGGCTCTGGGGAGCTGAAGACTGGTCCCACTACAGCATCACTAGGGGAGGGGCTAATTGTCTCTGACATGCGATCCTGTGCCCTGAACGGGGCTGGGGGAGCCCTAGGCGGCTGGGCAGATGCAGTCAGGGTTGGTAGTGCCTTGATAAACATTCCCTAGACTGACTATGCTCCATTTTGGATTCAGGGTCTGTTTGGCTACATCTATGCTGGTACATGAGAGGGACAGAAATCATCCTTAAGCTACTCAATTATTTTTTGTCACTTTTATCCCTGTTCAAAGTGTTTAAAATAACACGTGGGCTACACTGACAACCGCCAGAGTGTTTTTTCTTTAAGGACATACTTAATGTACATGCTACACACCCATGCATGATAGCATGAATGTTTGAGGGTGAAATTCAGCATTGGAAAGTGTGAAGTAATGCACATAGAGACATTTAGTCACACCTTTGTGTACAAAATTATGTTGCTGGGCTATGAATTATAGTGCATAATTCCATGCATCAGCTCAGCACTGTAATAATCCATGGTTCACCCACTCTTTGTTTACTTTATGCAATTACTGGTCAGTTCATCCCAGATAAAATCTACATGAAGTGGAAAAAATTGAGAGAAGGGCATCTAGGATGATCTAAAGTATGAATTTAAAACCTTATGAGTTAAATAGTTTAGTACTCTTCAGACAAGAGGAGACAGTATAGGGTAGGTAGGAAAGAGGTCTATAGAAATGTAGAAGCTTGCTGAAATGAGTTATGTTGCCTTTGCCCAAACAAGAACTGGGGAACAACATGTTATGCTAATGAGATCCAAGCTCAAACCCAGCTCAAACACATCTAAGTGGCAAGTGCTAAACCTTGCCCACAACAACCCCATGCAGTGCTACAGACTGGGGTCAGAGTGGCTGGAGAACGGCCAGGCAGAAAAGGTCCTGGGGGTACTGGTTGATAGTAGGCTGAACATGAGCCAGCAGTGTGCCCAGGTGGCCAAGAAGGCCAATGGCATCCTGGCCTGTATCAGGAATAGTGTGGTCAGCAGGAGCAGGGAAGTCATTGGGCCCCTGTACACTGTATAATGTAAGTGTTACTACACAGGGAAAGATCAGCGGAAGAAAGATCACTTTATTTAGTGCCTGGGGAGGTGGCATGGCATGGCATATCAGGAATATTGTGGCCAGCAGGAGCAGGGAGGTCATTCTGCCCCTGTACTCAGCACTGGTTAGGCCACACCTTGAGTCCTGTGTCCAGGTCTGGGCCCCTCAGTTTAGGAAAGATGTGGAGTTGCTGGAATGTGTCCAGAGAAGGACAACATGTGTTGTCCTGGATGCAGGGCAGGCTGTGGATGTAGTCTACCTGGACCTCAGCAAGGCCTTTGACACCGTCCCCCACAGCAAACTGCTGGTCAAGATGTCAGCCCATGGCTTGGATGGGAGCACGCTGCATTGGGTTAGGAACTGGCTGGAGGGCCGAGTCCAGAGAGTGGTGGTGAATGGTGCCACATCCAGCTGGCAGCCAGTCACCAGTGATGTGCCCCAAGGATCAGTGCTGGGCCCTGTGCTCTTTAACATCTTTATTGATGATCTGGATGAGGGCATTGAGTCCATCATCAGTAAATTTGCTGACGACACCAAGCTGGGGGCAGGAGTTGATCTGCTGGAGGGTAGAGAGGCTCTGCAGAGGGACCTCGACAGGCTGGACAGATGGGCAGAGTCCAACGGCATGAGATTGAACACATCCAAGTGCCGGGTTCTGCACATTGGCCACAGCAACCCCATGCAGAGCTACAGGCTGGGGTCAGCGTGGCTGGAGAACAGCCAGGCAGAGAGGGAGCTGGGGGTGCTGGTCGACGGTAGACTGAACATGAGCCTGCAGTGTGCCCAGGCAGCCAGGAGGGCCAATGGCATCCTGGCCTGCATCAGGAACAGTGTGGCCAGCAGGAGCAGGGAGGTCATTCTGCCCTTGTACTCTGCACTGGTTAGGCTGCACCTCGAGTACTGTGTCCAGTTCTGGGCCCCTCAGTTTAGGAAGGAGGTTGACTTGCTGGAGCGTGTCCAGAAAAGGGCAATAAGGTTGGTGAGGGGCTTGAAGCACAAGCCCTATGAGGAGAGATTGAGGGAGCTGGGGTTGCTTAGTCTGGAGAGGAGGAGACTCAGGGGTGACCTTATTGCTGTCTACAACTACCTGAAGGGAGGTTGTAGTGAGGCAGAGGTTGGTCTCTTCTCCCAGGAAACCAGTACCAGAACAAGAGGGCACAGTCTCAGGCTGCGTCAGGGGAGGTTTAGGCTGGAGGTTAGGAGGAAGTTTTACACAGAGAGAGTGATTGCCCACTGGAATGGGCTGCCTGAGGAGGTGGTGGGGTCGCCGTCACTGGGGGTGTTCAGGGTGAGGCTTGACAGGATGCTTGGTTGCATGGTTTAGTTGATTAGGTGGTGTTGGATGATAAGTTGGACATGATGATCTTGAAGGTCTCTTCCAACCTGGTTTAGTCTATTCTATTCTATTCTATTCTATTCTATTCTATTCTATTCTATTCTATTCTATTCTATTCTAACAAAGCTGGTGAGGGGTTTGGAGCACAAGACCTATGAGGAGAAGCTGAGGGAGCTGGGGTTGCTTAACTTGGAGAAGAAGAGGCTCAGAGGAGACCTTATTGCTCTCTACAACTACCTGAAGGGAGGTTGTAGCCAGGTGGGGGTTGGTCTCTTCTCCCAGCACCAGAACAAGAGGACACAGTCTCAAGCTGCACCAGGGCATGTTTAGGTTGGATGTTAGGAAGAAGTTCTTCACAGAAGGAGTGATTGGCCATTGGAATGTGTGGCCCAGGGAGGTGGTGGAGTCACCATCACTGGAGGTGTTTAAGAAGAGACTGGATGAGGCACTTGGTGCCATGGTTTAGTTGATTGGATGGTGTTGGGTGATAGGTTGAACTTGATGATCTTAAAGGTCTTTTCCAACCTGGCTAATTCTATTCTATTCTATTCTATTCTATTCTATTCTATTCTATTCTATTCTAATTTCTAATTTTAAAAGTTAGTATCTCTTCTCATAACACATAGTATAATTGAGGAACTACCAAGGATGTTGCAGATGCACATAGTGCATGAGTCCACAGAGACTGGAAAGGTACCTGTAAAAAAAATTCATTTTAGTTTCCTAAATAGGCAAACTACAACAGAGGAAAACCCTAAAATCAAAATGGTCAGAGATTGGAGGAGCATTAAGAAGACATTACTTGATTGCCCTGTTCTTCTTCTTTCTTGAAATGCCAGTGCTTGAGGCAGGATAACATAAGCTAGACAGCCCCTTGGTCCCACTCTAGTCAGTCTCACGCTCCCATATAAAGCCTGCCAGAACTGCCTTGAAGCCTGGCCTCTTCCATACTGTCTGATGAAGTGCTGCCAATAGGGACTCAGTGGTGAGCTTTGCTTGCTACTGTTTTGGAAGCTATCCCAGAGTAAGGGAAGGAGTTACAGCTTGGAGAAGGGAAGGGGCACAAGCTTGGCTCTTCCCACTTTGACTTGTTGACATTACAAGATGGTTGAGATTGGAAAAGACATCTGGAGGTCACTTGTCCAACCCCCCTGATCAAGCAGTCCTTTCATGTGTATGATCCTTCAACAAACACCTCCCCTCCTGGTAAAAGCTAACCCATTTTGCTGCTGGAAGCAGCATCAAATCTCCAGACCTCTGCTGTAAGAAAAGGAATGTAATTAACAGACAAGTAAATACCTTATTAGATACAAACACAAATAAATAGATACAGAGCAAACACCTCACAGAGGGACTCAGATCTCTGGAAATGTGGGCTTGCCAGGCACAAAACATACAACTTATCAGATCAAAAGCAGATATCAAGTGTGGATCTAAGCATCTTACTGTTTGGTAGCATTCATGTTGACTGCCTCCTGTTTCTGAAATCTACATTATAGATGCTTTAGCTATTTGTTATGCTCAGACATCCAGATGTTGGTAGACTTGTGTTCCCACACCACAAAAGCAATGTTGGCATCCCAGGACTGTTACCACCTTAAGACAGCTGATTTTGCCACCTTCATTCTTGTAACAGCATTTTGTTCAGCTGGTGGAAAGCCATGTAGGCTTATGAACTGGGAAATATTATCCCTGGGCATCTCAGAAAACACTTAAATAGGCTGCAGGTCTTTCTCATCATCTCTCAAAACTCATATGGCTTCAGAAAAATTGGGAGAATATGTGAGTTAAATGACTGGAAGCTCCTTCCCATTTACTTAGTCTGTCCACCTTTGCAGTTAGAAACTTTCCATGGAGGTGAAATGTTTTTTCACTCCTTCAAAAAGTTTCAGCACTGTAACATGGATGGTTTAGTTTCCCCAGTTCCACAGTCCACAGGCCAACATTTTCCCTTTCCCTGTTTCACCTTGCATTCCACAATATATACAGAATGCATCAGTATCTCACCCCATTCTGATGAATAATACAAACCATTCTAAAAGGTCCCTATACTTGAGTTTCATTAACAAGAGAAATTTTCCCACATATTGCTGCTAAAACTAAATATTCAAAGGAGTACAAAACTCAGATAAAATACAGCAGATAACTTTTCTTCAGTTGATAAATCTGATCAGATTGACATGACAGAAGACAAAAAATAAGCCTGGCAGTACTTCCATTTTTACTTTCATATTCACTAAAGGTATTTGGGTCACATTTGGGTGGAATTATTGCTATTCTTACAACCATATCAATTTGCTCGTGGGGCCTTAAGCTCTGTTACAAACACATCTCAGTACCTATTAATGTGTTTATGATGTCTCTTTATAGCTCCAATCTCAATGCATCTCTTTGCCTATTGGTATTAACACCAGATCTGATTGTTCCTATATGTACACACACTTACATGCCTATTCAGTTATACTAAGTGATCCTTATACTTAAATCTTGGACTTCGAATATTTGTGGTGCATGGGCTTTAGTTCAGGAAAGTTACAGCTCTGGGAAATTTAAAGAAAATACTTAGGAAAAAAATGTGGGATGCGCTGCCCTCTTGTGGAGATTCAAATGATTTACAGAGTCTTAAGAGCTCCAACATATGCTTGACCTTGGAGCTTCGGAGTAATTTTCTTGAAAAACAGGGATTCCAATTTAGCTAATAAACCTCCCCTTCTCTGCATCTTATCTTCATTTCCCCTAAATCTGCACTGTGGTCTTTGCAGTAATTATTATACGGTTGTCTTAGTTTTAACAGTAGACAGAAATGATATCTTACCCTCCCAAAAGAAGTAAAATAAAGACACTCTCACACCAGATTCTAAGTGCACCCATGTCAAATCATGACAACTGTATGAGAATTCTGGAAGACTTGTTGTTCATACTTAGGCAAATATATATTTGTATCTTATCTTATAAGACATGCATTATGTATATAAGACATGCTGGAGGGAAGGGAGGCCATCCAGAGGGATCTTAACAGTATCACAGTATCACAGTATCACAGTAACTAAGGTTGGAAGAGACCCCAAGGATCATCAAGTCCAACCTGTTCCAACAGACCTCACAACTAGACCATGGCACCAAGTGCCACGTCCAGTCTCCCCTTGAACACCTCCAGGGACGGCGACTCCACCACCTCCCTGGGCAAACCATTCCAATGACGAATGACTCGCTCAGTGAAGAACTTTCTCCTCACCTCGAGTCTAAACCTCCCCTGGCACAGCTTGAGACTGTGTCCCCTTGTTCTGGTGCTGGTTGCCTGGGAGAAGAGACCAACCCCCTCCTGTCTACAACCACCTTTCAGGTAGTTGTAGAGGGCAATGAGGTCACCTCTGATCCTTCTCTTCTCCAGGCTAAACAATCCCAGCTCCCTCAGCCTCTCCTCATAGGGCTTGTGCTCAAGGCCTCTCCCCAGCCTTGTTGCCCTTCTCTGGACACGTTCAAGTGTCTCAATGTCCTTCCTAAACTGAGGGGCCCAGAACTGGACACAGGACTCAAGGTGTGGCCTAACCAATGCAGAGTACAGGGGCACAATGACCTCCCTGTTCCTGCTGGCCACACTATTCCTAATACAGGCCAGGATGCCATTGTCCCTCTTGGCCACCTGGGCACACTGCTGGCTCATGTTTAGGCGGGTGTCAATCAGCACCCCCAGGTCCCTCTCTGTTTGGCAGCTCTCCAGCCACTCTGACCCCATCCTGTAGCTCTGCATGGGGTTGCCGTGGCCAAAGTGCAGCACCCGGCACTTGCACTTATTAAATGCCATCCCATTGGACTCTGCCCATCTGTCCAGTCGGTCGAGGTCCCTCTGCAGAGCCTTTCCACCCTCTAACTGACTAACATCTGTTCCCAACTTGGTGTCATCTGCAAACTTGCTGATGACTGACTCAACCCCCTCATCCATATCATCCAGGAAGATGTTAAAGAGGATGGGGCCCAGCACCGATCCCTGGGGGATGCCACTGGTGACTGGCCACCAGCCAGATGTGGCACCATTCACCACCACTCTCTGGGCTTAGCCCTCCAGCCAGTTCCTAACCCAGCACAGAGTGCTGCTGTCCAAACCACGAGCTGACAGCTTAGCCAGCAGTTTGCTGTGGGGGACAGTGTCAAAGGCCTTGCTGAAGTCCAGATAGACTACATCCACAGCCTTCCCCACATCCACCAGACGGGTCACCTGATCATAGAAGGAGATCAGGTTGGAGAGGCAGGACCTGCCCTTCCTAAATCCATGCTGGCTGGACCTGAGCCCTTGGCCATCCTTCAGGTGCGCAGTTATTGCCGCCAGGATAATCTGCTCCATCACTTTCCCTGGCACTGAGGTCAGGCTGACTGGCCTGGAGTTTCTGGGTTCCTCCATCCGTCCCTTCTTGTGGATGGGGACCACATTGGCCAGTTTCCAGTCATCTGGGACCTCTCCAGTGAGCCAGGACTGGAGGAAAATGATGGAGAGCGGCTTGGCCAGCTCATCTGCCAGCTCTCTCAGCACCCTAGGATGGATCCCATCCGGTCCCATGGACTTATGGGTGTCCAAGTGGCTCAGCAGGTCCCGGACTAATTCCTCATGGATTTCTGGGGCATTACACTGCTCCCCGACCCTATTACCCAGCTCAGGAGGCCACTCATCCTGAACTCCTCCTGCCTTGCTGTTAAAAATTGAGGCAAAGAAGGCATTCAGGACCTCAGCCTTTCCCTCATCTTCAGTCACCATGTTCCCCTCCAGGTCCAATAAGGAGTGGAGGTTCTTCTTGCCCTTCTTTTTAGCGTTGATATATTTGTAAAATTGCTTTTTATTATCTTTCACAGAGGTGGCCAGCTTCAGTTCCAACTGGGCCTTTGCCTCTCTAATTTTATTCCTACATAATATAACCACTTCCTTAAACATACCTCGAGAAGCCTTCCCCTCCTTCCAAAGGTGATACAGCCTCTTTTTTTCCCTTAAATCCTCCAGGAGCTGCTTGCTCATCCAGGCCGGTCGCCTTCCCCGCTGGCTCATCTTTCCGCACATGGGGACCGCCAGTTCCTGTGCCTTCAAGAGCTCCTGTTTGAAGTAGGTCCAACCCTCCTGGACCCCTTGGTTCATGAGGGTTGGTATCCAGGGAACTTTCCAAATAAGTTTCTTAAAGAGGCTGAAGTTTGCCCTCCTGCAGTCCAAGGTGAAGGTTCTGTTGGTACTCCTCCCTATCTCCCTGCATATTGAAAACTTCACTATCTCGTGGTCACTGCACCCTAGGCAGCCTCCCACGGTCACATCCCCCACCAGCCCTTCCCTATTGGAGAGCAGCAAGTCAAGCAGAGCCTGTCCCCTGGTAGGCTCACTTAACAGCTGCGTCAGGAAGCAATCCTCTATCCGCTCCAGGAATCTTCTGGACTGCCTTCTCTCTGCTGAATTAAGTTCCCAGCAAATATCTGGCAGATTGAAGTCACCCATGAGGACAAGATCTGATGATCTTGAAACAGCCTCCAGTTGTTTGTAGAATAATTCATCAACCTCATCATCCTGGTTGGGTGGTCTATAACAGACTCCTACCAGGATGTCAGATTTGTTAGGCTGCCCTCTGATTTTAACCCACAGGCTCTCAATTCCCTCATCTTCCACCTCAAGTTCTGAGGCAGAAAGTGTCTCCCTAATATACAAAGCCACCCCTCCTCCTCTTCTCCCTCACCTATCCCTCCTAAAGAGCCTGTAACCCCCCAGTGTAGCACTCCAATCGTGCCTGTTGTCCCACCATGTTTCTGAGATGGCAACTACATCATAGTTGCCCTGGTGGATTAGGACCTCCAGCTCATCTTGCTTATTGCCTAGGCTGCATGCATTGGTGTACATGCACTGCAGCTGGGCTCCCGACCTCTCAGTTGACCCTACCTTGTGCCCTACTCTTACCTCTGCAGAGGGATCGATGTCTTCACCCAGGCTAGAGAGGTGGGCCCATGACAGCCTCATGAGGTTCAACAAGACCAAGTGCAAGGTCCTGCATCTGGGTCGGGGTAATCCCAAGCACTGATATATCCCAAGCTGAACAGTTACTGACTTGAGAGCAGCCCTGAAGAAAAGGACTTGATGCTCAACATGAGCCAGCAGTGTGCACTTGCAGCCCAGAAAGCCAACCACATCCTGGGCTGCATCAAGAGAAGCATAGCCAGAAGGTCGAGGGAGGCGATTCTCCCCCTCTACTCTGCTCTGATGAGACCCCCACCTGGAGTACTGCATCCAGTTCTGGAGCCCCTATTACAAGAGGGATCTGGATGTGCTGGAGCAGAGAAGGTCCATGAGGATGATCAGAGGGCTGGAGCACCTCTCCTATGGAGACAGACTGACAGAGTTTGGACTATTCAGTGTGGAGGAGAGAAGGCTCTGAGTAGACCTTATTGTGTCCTTCCAGTATCTGAAGGGGGCCTACAAGAAAGCTGGTGAGGGACTTTTTAGGGTATCAGGTAATGACAGGACTAGGGGGAATGTAACAAAAATAGAAATGGGTAGATTCAGATTGGATGTTAGGAAGAAATTCTTCACCGTGAGGGTGGTGAGACACTGGAACAGGGTAGAAGCCTCATCCCTGGAGATTTTCAAGGCTAAGCTGGGTGTGGTTCTGAGCAACCTGATCTAATGTGAGGTGTCCCTGCCTATGGTAGGGGAGTTGGAACTAGATGATCCTTGAGGTCCCTTCCAACCCTAATGATTCTATGTGTACAAGTGTTGTATATAAATACAGACATATACCATGTGCATGTTGTGTCTGTAACATGCACATTACATACACACATTTTCTGAAAATATTTTATTAACTAATTTATGTGCTTTTCAAATATTAAAAACAAATCAGGCACAGTGGTCTTCATAATGTGATAACCAATTTATTTTTTTCTAGAAATTATGTAAGCATTAACAGGAGTGAGACTGGGGCAATCCTGAAGTTAAAGGTGGAACCACCCAAGCAGCACAAGCCAGCCATGGGACTTTAAGGGAGGTTCAGGGCTTTGATATAATCTGCTGTCCCTCAAACGTACAAACACACTAGGGATGTTGTCAGTAAACACTCTTCTCTTCCAATAATTACAGAGTTATTTGGCATGGTCTGGTCTTCCCCTCTGTACTGACTGTTGGCCTCAAGCTAAAAACATAGAGAAAGCAAGCTCCCAATAACAAGCTGTGTCAGAGCAGTCATCTGGGAAAACAACAGTGATGGAAGCACATGTAACTGTGGTGTTGTTTCAGTATCATATGAAGTGGGATGTGCCTGCAGCACACTGTTTCATCCTGGAAAGGGCTACACCACACCTTTGATATCAGCCAGAAACCAGCAGGATGGAAGCGTTCTTTTCTTTCTTCTGCCCTGTGTTGCTGCTGTGGACCTGGCAGGTCATCATCACCTGTCATTCTGTGCTCCTTTCTTTCAAGTCTCTAGATTTCTTCACCTTGCAATACTTTCTTTGTGGCAGAGACCAAAACCAAAGCAGTTAGTCTGAAACCCTGGCACCCCCACTTTAATTATTCTTCTAAGGAAACTACACTATTTAAACATGCTGGCAAAGGATGCTACAGGGAGGCTTGGCTAATCATTTCTGTATTGCTAAAGGATGCTTTACAAATGGACACACTCTATAAGGGCATTTCTACGTCCATGAACGTGAGCCTGCAGTGTGCCCAGGCAGCTAAGAGGGCCAATGGCATCCTGGCCTGCATCAGGAACAGTGTGGCCAGCAGGAGCAGGGAGGTCATTCTGCCCCTGTACACTGCACTGGTTAGGCCGCACCTTGAGTCCTGTGTCCAGTTCTGGGCCCCTCAGTTCAGGAAGGAGGTTGACTTGCTGGAACGAGTCCAGAGAAGAGCAACAAAGTTGGTGAGGGGTTTGGAGCATAAGCCCTATGAGGAGAGGCTGAGGGAGCTGGGGTTGCTTAGCCTGGAGAAGAGGAGACTCAGGGGTGACCTTATTACTCTCTACAACTACCTGAAGGGAGGTTGCAGACAGACGGATGTTGGTCTCTTCTCCCAGGTGGCCAGTACCAGAACAAGAGGACACAGTCTCAGGCTGCGCCAGGGGAGGTTCAGGCTAGATGTTAGGAAAAAGTTCTATACAGAGAGAGTGATTGCCCATTGGAATGGGCTGCCTGGGGAGGTGGTGGAGTCGCCATCGTTGGAGGTTTTCAGGAGAAGACTTGATGGGGTGCTTGGTGCCATGGGTTAGTTGTTTGGGTGGTGTTGGATTGGTTGATGGGTTGGACGCGATGATCTTGAAGGTCTCTTCCAACCTGGTTTATTCTATGTATTCTATGTATTCTATGTATTATGATGTAGCTGCTTCTCCTTGTCCCATGAATTCTGAGAGACAGTTGGTACTCCTCTGACACTAAGTATACTGCCTTCCCTCAACAGCTAAGAAGTTTCTTCACATTTGATAATTATGTGGAACAAACATCTTAAAATTAAGCATATTGTGAAAACATTATAGGGACATTGCATACTATGCAATACTATTGCATACTAGCAGCTTAGACCCCCACAAGTCCATGGGACCAGATGGGATCCATCCTAGGGTGCTGAGAGAGCTGGCAGATGAGCTGGCCAAGCCACTCTCCATTATTTTTCATCAGTCCTGGCTCACTGGAGAGATCCCAGCTGACTGGAAGCTGGCCAACGTGGTACCCATCCACAAGAAGGGCCGGTTGGATGAGCCAGGGAATTACAGGCCTGTCAGCCTGACCTCAGTGCCAGGAAAGATTATGGAGCAGGTCATCCTGAGTGCAATCACACAGCACTTAGAGGATGGCCAAGGGATCAGGCCAGCATGGGTTTAGGAAGGGCAGATGTTAGAAAAAAGTTCTATACAGAAAGAGTGATTGCACATTGGAATGGGCTGCCTGGGGAGGTGGTGGAGACGCCATCACTGGAGGTTTTCAGGAGAAGACTTGACAGGGTGCTTGGTGCCGTGGGTTAGTTGCTTGGGCGGTGTTGGATTGGTTGATGGGTTGGACGCGATGATCTTGAAGGTCTCTTCCAACCTGGTTTATTCTATGTATTCTATACAGCCCATGTATTTAACTTAAAATCTTATTTAATCTGACTTCCTGTGGTTTTCCCAAAATACCTCTATGAGCTTGTAACACAACTTTACTTCAAATAGAAAGTAAATTCTAGGAAGTGATCATGCAGACACACTAAGCTATTGCATGCCTTCCAAGCTGGATAGAACTGAAGATAGAACTGAACTGGATAAAGCTGAAGAAAACTGAATTGACAGGGGTTCTTTAAAATGGTGTATGAGAACACAGAGCTAAATGTTAAGACTGGTTAAAGAAATCTCTTATCCATTCTGAAAGTACTCCTTGAATCTGGAAAAACAGCTCTTGAAACGCTTACAATTTTCTGGTAAAACTTCATCAGTATTCTGCAAGAAGCAATGACAATGTGAAAGTTAACGTATTTCCTAGGTCTAAGGTTGGAAGAGACCTCGAGGATCATTGAGTCCAACCTGTCACCACAGACCTCATGACTAGACCATGGCACCAAGTGCCCTCTTGAACACCTCCAGGGAAGGTGACTCCACCACCTCCCTGGGCAGCCCACTCCAATGACGAATGACTCTCTCTGTGAAGAACTTTCTCCTCACCTTGAGTCTAAACCTCCCCTGGTGCAGCACAGTGTGATACTGATACTGTATTTTCTACATGAAAGTCAACTGTTTTCTATACCTTGCAATGATCTGACTTTATTTTTAAAATCTAGAATCCCTTTCATAGCCCACAAACTTAGTCAACTGTGTAAAGCATTCTTAGCAGACCAAGCAGATAGTGTTACATGGAGCAGGTAATGTATTATTTAAAAGACTGCTAGCTAAATACCAGGTGTGTGTATAAAAAGATAAGAATAAAACATAGCAGATTTTGTTAAATTATATAATTATGTTTTAAAGCAGAGGAAAGTTCCTAATAACTAAGAGATGAAACAGAATCCATCTAAACCCCACTCATATTCTTTTTCCTGTATTAATAGAAACTAGAGATACTAATTATTTCATGAACTGTGAAGACACTGTGAACTATGACTACGATTTCAAAGGCAGAAAGAGCATTGTTAAACAAGCATAAATCTGAGCTCTTGCCGTGAATGAGGTTATGCCAGAAAATCCAAGCTGCCTTGTGAAAGGTAAAACATGCATTTCTTCCATAGCAATGTCCCTAGGATTCACTAACTTCTTCACAAAGGAAATGTGTTGCTCCCCAAACAAGCTGATCTTGTCATTGCACAGGTGACTCAGCCAAATAATACATCCAGGTTGAAGGTTCCCTCGTTGCAATACATGCAGAAGTAGGCACTAGAATTTGATTATCATAGTGTTCTTTGTATACTTGAAGGTATTACTGTGATGGCCATCACAGAAATACAAATGCAGGAAAGTCCAGAACAACAGGGGCGTGGGGGGCATATATTGAAGAAAGAATCATAGAATCAATAAGGTTGGAAAAGACCTCAGAGTCTCTGCAGTTCAGAGCTCTAACTGTTCTTTAGCTTTTGTTCAAAATACCTTGGATATTTGAAAAAGTCAACAGTTTCATAACTAGCCTTGGGCAAGCTAATCTTTGACTAGCACAGACAGCCAAGACAAAAACCTTTCTGGTAACTGCTGGTGTCATTGATTTTCACTTCAGTCAGCTTGCTGCAGCCTCATACTTGTTCTGCCTGGCTCTTGCTAGGCTGCTATGGAGCAGTTAATAGTGAATAGTTGTCAAACCTCTCCCAGCTGTAATAGCTTACATGATGTGGTTTAGCATTTCCCACTGGGTTATTTGGATTAACATTTACACCATTTACAGTTATTTACATAAATGACATCATGGTAAATGAAAACATGTATGTCAACAGCTTCATGGTTTTATCTTTTAAATAAACTAAATCACTTTTTGTCATGTAAGTTTATCAGAATACCCAATGTAGTATTACCACTCCTTACAATCAGTAAAAAGCCACAGCTCATTTTCTTCACATAAAAAAAAAAAATCAGTGGTTTATATTTTTGGACATTGTCTGAACTTTCACGGAAAATTATCTATATGAATTACACAATATTGATTTATTTAACCTTCAAAAGATCTGTTGTGCAAATCAGAGGAGCAGCACCCAAACAGAACTCAGCCAAGGGAGACAAGTCAAGCTTTTCTTACTCTTAAATTAATAGGATTCAACATGTAAGAAAGATGACTTGCAAGCATCTCTATAGACTCTAGAGATGACTAGAGACAGATCTGTGTCTATCCAAACAAGCTGGCAGGAAAAGGTAAAGTCTGTTCTTTATGTGTACACGTTGGGTCAGAGTTACAACTTCACTGCTTTGTTTCTATGCCAGTGAAAAAAATACTGTATAAAATGACAAAAATAAAATAGGGCCCATTGGTTTGCGATGGAAAACTCTGCACTACTGTCTTCCTTCTCTGGAATGTCTGAATTTAGTTTGTCAGTCTTGCCTGCATCCCACACAAAGTAAGGCATAGTATAGAAAGATGATTCTGTATAAGTGTGTCCCAAGTACTAGAAGCATTCATGCAACTGCAATTTTCTATTCTTTGGTTAGTATTGTAGCCATGTTGGAGATGCAAAAGTACTAGAATTTACAATTATGTTAAACTTGCAAGCATTAGGGACAAGGATATAGTATTTTTCCAAGAGGAGTAACTCCACATCTTTGTCCTATGTGTGTGAGGAAACAGTTCTGTTAGTTGATGACATCCTTGTCCTTTTATTCAGTCAAAATTTGTATTAGTATCACATGATACTCGGTTTTCCATTTCTGTAGTATCTTTCAAACCTCCTTATTTGTAAAAAGCAGTGTCACAGTTCTCAGCCCTCAAAAAGGACAGTGATAAAAGACAAGCTCTGTGACAAACAGACTACTTGTCTGTTTCACACAGGTCCTTTCTGCCTAGTATGCGCTCTGGTTATCCCCAAACTATTTTCAGTATTATGGTTTTGCAGAGTACACCTGTCTGCAATCACAGTTGCACTTAATGTATTTTCTTTCTGTTTTGAATTTAGTGTAATTTCCCTAGGTTCTTAGTACTTTTTGAGGAAGAAATGTCTCTAAGGATAAATTTTCAATTCTGCCCTCAAATCACTGCCACCCACCCAAAAAAAAAAAAAAATTAAAAATTCTGATAGTTGGGATGACACATAGCCTGCTAGGTTGACAAGTAGCTGATTCATGTGCACTACGACAAAGTAGTAAACCCAAGGGTAGAGGCAGCCCCAGCAGCACCACAAAGGAGAACAGAGCCCCCTGTCCCAGCAGCACCACAAAGGAGAACAGAGCCCCCTGTCCCAGCCCCTCCTTGATGCCACAGCAGTCCTACGGCTTGCTGCTGGCAGTGCCCATTTTGCAAAAAGGTAGGTAGGTGTCACGGGCCAGTGGTCAGTAATTTGGCAGAAGTTACCCCCCCGTTGCGTTCCAGCTGGTGCTGGGTGCGGACGAGTTTAACTCCTGATTGACGCCGAGTTGTACCTTTAATATGACTAACGTTACGTTCTCGGGAACGGAATTAACACTCAAAGGGACTCAAGCGCCTAAGACGGTTTATTTGGCAGATTGCAAACAAATACCGCGGTGGTGACGCAAACAGGGAGCGGGGCCACGCCGGGTGGCAGCGGTTTCTCTGAGGCAGCTTTTCGCTCTCTGTGTCAGGCGGGGCAGAACACGGCAGCGAGGGGTCTTTCCCTCTCTCCCTCCAGAGCACGCCCGGGCAGGGCGGCAGAGCAGGTACGGCAGGCAGTGACCCTCCCCGTCTCCGAGCAGTCAGTTCTCAAGCAGCTCCCCAAGTAGCTCCCTAAGTAGCCCCCAGGCAGCCTCCTAAGTAATCCTCTAAGCAGTCTTTCATAGTTTCACACCTTGCCGCCAGGCAGTCGCCACCCGCCCTGTCAGCGGGGCGCGCGGCTAAAGCACGCTCCAGCGCTTCAAACCCTGCCCCTGTGCCTCCAGATGTCTATGCTGCCTTCGCAGCCAGGGAGTCCCCAGGGTCCTAAGTCCCACCAGGGAGTGTCACGAGTTCAAAGCCCTTTATTTGACCCCAGGGGGCCAAGTGCCAAACTCCCGTGTACCAAACGATTATTCCAAACTATTCTCCCAGCGATGTTAACCCATATATATATTTCCGGTTCTATACGGTAGGTAGGGGAGGCGTATTTTTCACCAACACATCATCCCGGGCAACCAACCAGGAAATAGAGACCTTTGGTGCCGTTTCTGTCTGAATGCTGAATGTGCCTGCCTGTGTTGCTCTACGTGGCTTGCCATGCATCCACGGGTACATAGAATCATATAATTGTTTTGTTTGGAAAATCCCTCCAAGATCATTGAGTCCAGCTGTCAAAGACGCAGTGTGTGTGTGTGTGTGTGTTCCTGCTCGGCCCCACTGCTGGCAGCACCTTGGGGCATGGAACAGCAGCACTCTCAACGTCTACTGGACTTCTATTTGGCAGCCCCTAATACACGCAAAGCAGCAGACAGACCACGAGATAGGTATCAAGAGACCGAATTATTCAATGCGATCTGCCATTTCTATGACTGGACATGTTTTAACACCAGAGTATGTATTTCACTTTCTTAGTAAATAACAGAAAACACATAGCATCATACTATTTGTAAATTACTGGGAATAAATCTTTCTTGCATTGACCTTTTTTCCACTCTTAAAAGGCCAGAGATATCTAAAATGTGCACCAATCAGATGATGGTTATAGCTCGTTCTGACACACACACCCCCCACCCCAAAAAACAACACCCAAAAAGGCAAAAAAAACCCAACAAAAACAAAACACCACCAACACCCCCCAAACCAAACACCCCAGACAAACAAACAAACAAAAACCCCACAAACCACAAATACACCAAAACACAATTTAAAAAAAAGGCTCTTTGCTGATATTCAGGAATTACAGGGTTGTGTTAAACGTGGCTCACACGACACAAAGCCTGCCTGTGTTCTCCACTCCATTTAAGCCAACAGCCGTTCGTTAGGCAGTGTACAGGTAATTACAGTTGCCCTACCTCGCACAGATACCGCATTGCCTACTTCGTGAGGCTGCTAGAGCCCACAGGCAGAGCGCCGGGGGCGGGTTGAACCACCCCTTCCCCCTGACCAGGCTCCGCGGGATACCCGCCCGGTTTAGCCCCGCGGGCACTCCGCAGCTCGCCGGGACGGTCCATGTCCGGCTCCGCCCCGCGGCCTCGGCGCACTATAAGGCCGCCGCCGCCACCCTCCTTCCTCCCCCCCCACCCTCGCCCCAGATCTGCGCGGAGCGGGAGGCTGAGGTGTGGCAGCCGCCATGGTGTTGAACCCGGTGCTGGGGAAGCTAGTCAGCAAGAGGGTGGTGCTGGCCAGCGCCTCGCCGCGCCGACAGGAGATCCTCACCAATGTGGTGAGTGCGGGCGAGTGACTCCGCTCGCCGGGGCAGGGGAGAAGGCCGGCGGTGCTGCGCCTCCGATGCCTCAGCCCGAGGCGCAGGCGCGCAGGCGCCGAGCGCGGGCAACAGCTGAGTGGCGTCAGGCAGGGTCCGCAGGGCCTGCAGCCTTCTGACACTCCAGGCCGCTAGCGGCACAGGGTGGGCAGAAACCCGAACCGTGCCTCCTGCATCAACAGGGTTCATTGCGTTTGGGGTGATAGCGGAGATAGAACCGCGGGCTTGCCCGCGCCCGTGCCTGGCTGCTGGCCTGGGCAAGCGGCATGCAGAGCTGGGGGCTTCTGGCGCTCCCAGCCAGCCGGCTGCCGTCTCTTTTCTGCCCTCTGAGCTGCGCCCTACCTTACCTCCCCTCTCCCCCCCCCCCCCAAATCCAAATTAATCTTGGTCAGTTTTCCTCTCTATGCAAGTACGTGTGCATTAGTTTTGTGTATGATCAGATTGATAAGAGAGTGGATTAAAGTCCTCTGCTGACAAGGAGATAGTGGCATTTAAAATAAAATCAAATCCTTGCTCTGGCTGAAAAATGGCAGAATAATTACTTCTGACATAGTGGAAAAGTTTGGAAGGTCTTCAAATGGACTGATGTGATTAAAACTGCACTTCCATTGCCCTCACTTTAGATACTTAATACTGAAATGTCTCGAAATTTGACCCGAGCTTCTGAAACATATGAAAGCTTAATGAGATTAGTATTCTGCTCAGGAAAGGGGGGCTAGCAGGAGAATAAGCTAGCTGTCTCTTCTTTCTGAAAAGCACTTGTGAAGTGCAAAGGAAGCCCTAACTCATCATTCAGACCATTTAGCCCCTGTGGAGGAATATGCCGACCTTACTGGGCATGCTGCAGGATAGTTTTGAATGGCATTTGCATGTTACAATGCGTCTAATTTAGATTGCTTGTAGTGCAGCTGTTCTTCATGGGAGACGAACTTGAGTGGGAGAAGGCCTGTGCTTTTCAAAATACAGAGATAACGGAGATGCATCAAGGTTCAAGTGTGCACTAAATTGTTAGAACATAACTAGGTGCAGTAAATGTATGGGTGTAAATATGGACAAGAAGTAGGAAGAATAGATTTTCTTTTTATACAAAACCATACAGAAACTGGCTCTTGTATTCTGTTTGTCATATGTGTAATGACACATAAAATCTGGGTGGTAAAGCTCCTGTAAAAATGTATTGCAGCTGCACAAGTAAAGTGCTATGGAGAGATTTATTTATTTTTTAAATCTAGCAGTCTGTTTATATATGTTTTATACTGATAGGTATTTTTAATAGGAAAAGAACTATGAAATTACTAGTGTAATTGGGCTCTAATACTAAGAGTAAAATCAAGTAAACACAGCAGTTTAAGAATTCTGTTGGGTATTTGGGGGTTTTTTGTTTGTTTTTTTGGTGTTGTTTTGATAGTTTTTGTTGTTGGTTGGGGTGTTTTCTGTGGTCGGGTTTTTGTTGTTTAATATGCAGCCTTTGATAACAAGACTGGGTTGCATTGCTTTCCTTTTTTACAGGGGCTGCGGTTTGAAGTGGTTCCATCTTGGTTTAAGGAGACACTTGAAAAGTCATCTTTTGCAACCCCTTATGAGTATGCCATGGAAACAGCAAAACAGAAAGCTCTTGAAGTAGCAAACAGAATGCATGTAGTAAGTTGCGAACAATTTCATCAGTGAGATTTTTGCCTCTAAGTGGTGCCTGCTACTGTGACTTAATGTGCATGTACTTCTGAAGTGGTCTCTGAGTACATTCATTTTCCCCACTGAAGTCAAATGGGTGTTCTTTCATTTGTGAAAGATAGCTTCCCAAAAATTAACTCAATTAATAATGAACAAACAAAACAACCAAATAAATGCCCCCCAAAAAGACATCTTGTGCCTGCAGTTTGGGCTTTCCACAAACAGAAGTGGCCTGCACCTTTTGTCAGCAAGGATGCCTCTCATTTGTGACAGATACTTGGTAGTTCCTTCCAGTAGCCAGGTGTGTGGCAGGACAGTTTTTCATTCCAGGTGTTTGTTTACTGTGGAGGTAGACTATATGGGAAAACACTAATGAATTAGTGCTTTGCTGCATTTTCCATTGAACATTTTCCATTCACCTGATCAGTTGTGGCAAGAGAACAGGTCACAATTTGTGACTATAGAGGTGCCAGAGCAGAGCAGAAGAAGAACACAAATTCTGTTTTAAAGCATTCTGGACAAAGAAGCAATTTCATTTTAGGAAGGGAGAAGCTGACGATACCATGTTCTGTAGTCAAGGCATGCATTTTGTATCCTAAATATTATCATTAGTGATGCAGCTTACACTATCAGTGGCATAATTGACTTCTGCCCTTGACCCAGATCACTGTTTCTGAGCACATAAGGCTGTTCACTACAAGAACCTATTTCAAGTTCTAGCTGATTAGATCTCACAAAATGTACTATAATAATTTTTTAATGATACATCTCTGAAGGAGAGGAGTATGTTTGTTGAGCCTATATTGGTGGCAGAAAGGGAACACCAAACACTTAAAACCAACAATGTTGCCAGATGTCCCCATTTTTCAAAGCAAATATTGCATTATCTCTGGTGTAAATTGTTATCCAGGTTTCTGTCAGAGAATGGTATGACATTTGGAGAGTGGATTTTAAACCCAGCCCTGCTAACTGACTTATGCTGGACTTTCATTGCAAAACAGTGTGCTCGTTCAGTGGATTTCAAAATGCTTCTTCACACAGGATTTTTTTCAATTATAGCTTTAATTAATTCAACTAAAGCAGATCAACAGCCTTCCTAGTATTACCATTAAAGACAAGTTTGCTGTTTTGCTGTGTTAAATAATAGCTATGTACCTCATAACATACAAGTAAATCAAACCTCATCTGTATGGACAAGAGGTTTAAAATTAACAGTTTAAAGCCAAGAAAGGGCTACAAGGAATCTCTATATACCCCCACCTCTCAATTCCACAAAACGGGCTGCATGTGTTCTCTTTGCTGAGGAATAAGCCAGGTGCAGATGAAGAAAGTTGGAGTGCTGTTTTTTGTGGGTTTTCTTCAGCAAAACCTGACTTGGTAAAATGATCCTAGAGGGTTCAAAATTCCTTGCTTCCAAATCCTGGCCACTTCCTTTAAAAGAATTCTGTCTGCCGCCCTGAAGACCAGAATGACTTTAGAGAGCATAGTTAGTTCTTTCCTGGTTACATTTGTTAATCAGTAACACATATAGGCAGAATTTTGACCTGAGGACGGTCTGCTCAAGCCTTTGTTGCCCTCAATTTTATGGTGATACTTAAAATCACTATTTTACAGAAAGTGTGAAAGGGGAAGCAGTGTCTTGGTTTCAGGTCAATGTACAGCCCTATTTGTAAACCAGCAAGTATGTTTTCTTACCTTAAGTTTAAAAATGCTTGCTTCTTTTACCACTTTTGAGAAATACCTTCTTTCTTTATGCCTTTGCAGAAACACTTGAGAACACCTGATGTTGTCATAGGAGCAGACACTATTGTGGTAAGAAGTCTTCTGTGGTTTGGCATAATTTGACAAGAAAATACTTGTATCTTCAGGTTTGAAGTTGGAAAGTTCATAGAATCATAGATTCATAGAATCAACAAGGTTGGAAAAGACCTCAAAGATCATCAAGTCCAACCTGATCCCCAAAACCTCCATGACTACTAAACCATGGCACCGAGTGCCATGTCCAGTCCCCCCTTGAACGCCTCCCGGGATGGTGACTCCACCACCTCCCTGGGCAGCCCATTCCAATGGCTAACAACTCTCTCTGTGAGGAACTTTCTCCCCACCTCAAACCTAAACTTCCCCTGGCACAGTTTGAGATTATGTCCTCTTGTTCTGGTGCTGATTGCCTGGGAGAAGAGACCCACCCCCTCCTGGCTACAACCTCCCTTCAGGTAGTTGTCGACAGCAATAAGGTCACCCCTGATCCTTCTCTTCTCCAGGCTAAACAATCCCAGCTCCCTCAGCCTCTCCTCATAGGGCTTGTGTTTGAAGCCTCTCACCAGCCTCGTTCCCCTTCTCTGGACACGTTCAAGAATCTCAGTATCCTTAAATTGAGGGGCTCAGAGCTGGACACAGTACTCAAGGTGTGGCCTAACCAGTGCTGAGTACCAGGGCACAATGACTTCCTGCTCCTGCTGGCCACACTATTTCTCATGCAGGCCAGGATTCCATTGTCCTCCTTGGCTACCTGGGCACACTGCTGGCTCATGTTCAGCCAGCCGTCATTCAGTACCCCAAGGTCTCTTTTCTGTCTGGCTGCTCTCCAGCCACTCTAACCCCAGCCTGTAGCACTGCATGGGGTTGTTGTGGCCAAAGTGCAGCACCCAGCACTTGGACTTGTTGAATGCCATCATGTTGGATTCAGTCCATCTGTCCAGCCTGTCAAGGTCCCTCTGGAAAGCCCTTCTACCCTCTAAACAATCAACACCTGCTCCCAACTTGGTGTCATCTGCAATCTCAATCCCCTCATCCAGATCATCAATAAAGATACTGAGCAGGATGGGCCCCAGAACTGATCCCTGGGGGATGCCACTAGTGACTGGCTCCCATCTGGATGTGGCACCATTCACCACCACTCTCTGGGCTCGGCCCTCCAGCCAGTTCCTAACCTAGCACAGAATGCTGCTGTCCAAGCCATGGGCTGACAGCTTGGCCAGGAGTTTGCTGTGGGGAACGGTGTCAAAGGCCTTGCTGAAGTCAAGGTAGACTACATCCACAGCCTTCCCCACATTGACCTGGTGGGTCACCTGATCATAGAAGGAGATCAGGATGGTCAGACAGGACCTGCCCTTCCTAAATCCATGCTGGCTGGGCCTGATGCCTTGGCCATCCCTCAGGTGCGCTGTGATTGCCCCCAAGATGATCTCCATAATCTTGCCTGGCACTGAGGTCAGGCTGACAGTCCTGGAGTTTCCAGATTCCTCCTTCTGGCCCTTCTTGTGGATGGGCATCACATTGGCCAGTTTCCAGTTATCTGGGACCTTTCCGGTGAGCCAGGACTGTTGGAAAATGATGGAGAGCGGCTTGGCCAGCTCATCTGCCAGCTCTCTCAGCACCCTTCATCCCATCCAGTCCCATGGAGTTGTGAGTGTCCAAGTGGCTCAGCAGGTCCCTAACTAATTGCTCATGGATTTCAGGGGTACTACCCTGCTCCCTGACCCCATCTACCAGTTCAGGAGGCCAGTTATCCTGTAGTCCTCCTGACTTACTGTTGAAAATGGAGGCAAAGGAGGTGTTTAGAACCTTATCCTTTTTCTCATCTTTAGTTACAGTGTTACCCTCCAGGTCCAATAAAGAGTGGACGTTCTTCTTGCCTCTCTTTTTAGCGTTCTGTTACTGCTCCTCCCTATTTCCCTGTATATTGAAAACTCCACTGTCTCATGGTCACTGCACCCTAGACAGCCTCCTACCATAACATCTCCCACCAGCCCTTCTCTATTTGAGAACAGTAGGTCAAGCAGGGCCTGACCCCTGGTAGGCTCACTGAACAGCTGTATCAGGAAGCTGTCCATACACTCTAGGAACCTTCTGGACTGCCTCCTCTCTGCTGAGTTAAGTTCCCAGCAGATGTCTGGCAGGTTCAAGTCACCCACAAGGACAAGATCTGATGATCTTGAGACAGCCTCCAGTTGCTTATAGAATATTTCATCTGCCTTCTCATCCTGGTTGGGTGGTCTATAACAGACTCCAACCAGGATGTCGGTTTTGTTAGTCCTCCCTATGATTTTAACCCACAGGCTCTCAATCCTTTCATCCACAACCTCAAGTTCTGAGGCATCAAGAGATGCCTCACTCTTCTCTTGTCTTCAGTGAGAAGTTTTACCTGCAATATGATGCAACTTTTTAGGTTTTGTGGGTGTGAGTTGTAGGGTGGTTATTTTTCCAAACAAGGCACTGTTTCATATCTTGAATGCTAGAAGTCCTGCTGCTGTTTTTGCAGAGACACCTGTATAAGTGTTGCCTTTGATCCTCTACTTTGTAATGGAAATTCTGTTCTCAGGCAACTGTTGACTGTCAAGAAGATCATGTGAACTCTTCAGTGTTGTGCCTTGTACCAGGCATTGCTTTATACTTGTCATCTCCACAGAGACAGCGAACAGTTAAGGATGTGGATGCCATGAATACTGCACTCTTTACATTCTTGATACTAAATACCTATTCTACTGAAGTATCTGTTCTTGCTCTACTCAGTTCACTCATATTTGAAGCCCTGGCTGATATCATAGTTTAAATGTAACACTCACTCTGTCTTTTTGTTTTAGTCTGTGGATGAGGAGATCCTGGAGAAACCAGTTGATAAGCAAGATGCTTATAGGATGCTGTCAAGGTCTGTAGTTTTATATATGTTTGTTTGAAAAGGTACTGTATAGATTCCTTGATATTTATGAGAACTCCATAATTTATAATGTCAGTTAGTTTTAAATAGTGTAAGCCAGTTCTGCCACAGAAAAAGACCATAAAAACATTACCCAGAGGTTCTTGCTTTTGTCCCTTAACTTTAGGAAGCTGATCAGGGACATAATAGACCATTTTGTGTTCACTTGAACTAGTTTTCAGGGTTACATACAAGACTGTATGTATGATGCAACTGGCACAGGACGGGGAGATGAAGAGAAAAATCATGATGGGAAGGACAAAACCATCATAGAAGTCATTGAGGCTTGACATTTAAAGGAATAATCTGGCATGTACAAGACAGTACATGGTGATACGTGTTCATGGACAATTGCTTTAATTTCTACTAACCAAGGAGGCATTGACTTCTATCAATGATAACCATGGCTGGTGGGCTGGTGGGTTTTGAGGCTGCTGCTTTTTTCCCCTGCAAGCTTAATGAATCTTAAAGAAACAAAACATAAGTAATTCTAGGCACCCCCTTTGAGAAGGGTGAGATGTGATGAATCCACTGCTCTGGCTTCTGATTTAGGAGGGAAATAGAGAAGAGGTGCGCTGTTTGTTTCACCAGTTTGTTTTAACTCAGGCATCCCCTAAAGAGTGAATGCAAGTGGCTTGGTAGTTTTTTGAGTTTGATTTTTAGATTTAGATTTTTTCATTGATGACTCAGGCTGAATTTTTTTATCCTTTGGCATGTTACTAACTCAGAAGTAGAAGTTTTAAAATATTTTTTGGTTGTTTAAATGGTAGCAGCATATATAATTAGTAAGAGGTTCTAAAAGGATTCTGTCTGGTGAGATTTCTCAAGACTGCTTTTGTTTGAAGTTGTGGCAAGTTGGAGTAGTTCAAAAATAGTACCCTTTTTTTGTTACAGAGCTTAGTCTACTTCTAACACATTCAAATGGGTTGGGGTTTGTCTTGTGGTGGTTTGTTTTAGTGTTTAAATTCAGTATGTCAGTCTGTTATTCATGCATATGAAATACACTTAAAATTTAGCTTCTTAGAACTCCTTTTAATTTTGTTACATATGAACAAGAAAAAACGCAGTTGAAACAAATATTTGCATGTATGCAAGTTGTCAGGTTAAAATTTTCACATACTGTTTCATCTTGCAGTTAATTATATAGAACCTTGTGGAGGATAGTAAGAGTGTGAGATGTTTCTGATCGCATCAAATAACCTAGGCAGTCTTCTAGGAGACTATTCCTTGATTAGTGTTTCCCAAGATTCAAGTTCTCATGGTAGCATTTTGTACACGTTAATAAGCTTAATGCCCTCAAAATTAAACAGCCACAGTGTAGCGCTGTGGAGCCACTACAAGAGAGAGCCCATGGGTGTGGGGTAAGAGGGACTTCAGGCTCTCTTCCTCTACACTCTACCATGGGTGCCTTGGGGCCAGTCTGGACAAAGCAGGTGCCTAAGCTCGAGCTGCCGATCACTTATTTAGTCTAATTTGCATCACCTAGCTATTTATTGGCAGCTTTAAGTGAAGATGCCTGTAATAGTAGTGTTTATGCTGATTGGATTTTTCTTATGCATCTGTAATAGTTGCTTCTGTCTATGTACAGTTAATAAGCTTATACCATGGACTGTGTGTAGATGTTGGTACAAATGAAATTTTGGAGTCCTGAAATGATTGCATCTCTTGAGAGTATGTTCTTGATTATTTGTTTCGCCAATATCTTTTCACCTACAATGAAAAAATAAAATGGAGTACATTTATTAAGGATACATGTCAGGAACATGATAAGAAATTTCATTAAACTGTTCATTAATCTGTACTTTTTTTCCTGACAGGTTGAATGGGAAAGAGCACAGTGTCTTCACAGGAGTGGCTATTATACATTGCAGCAGTAAAGGTACATCTGTCATTTTATAAAAACTTGGTATTTTCATTAAAAATTACTGTCCTAAGGGCTTGTGCAAGTGAAGAAACAGGATGGAACTTTTCATATACAGTCTGACTTGGCTTCATACTCATGATGGGAATTACATTATAAATACATAAATTAAAAGCACCCCCACAAAAGCCAACCTGCTTACTGTATTCAGTTTTCACACAGGAAGGAGAATGGCAAAATAAAATGGACTTTAGAAATACTTCCTCTGAAGGCTGTGGGACTGATTAAAAGACAACTGTAAACTCTGGGAATATTCTAAATTAAATTCAAGTAAGTCACTACAGACTGGGGGACCAAGCAGGATCTGATCTGTATTAACTTTATTCCTGTGTTCTGTTTACAGTGGCTGATGAATACAAGTAGTTGCAGCATCTGTAGTTACTTCATTTTCCAGTCAATAACAGACACTTAAAAGCCCATTTTTAGGGGATGAGTGTGCCTCAGACTGTAGGGAGCAGTAAGTCAATGCTCTTTATCAGATAGTTTATATAGTAAGTGGGTTTTATGAGAACTGTACCATTAATACCATTTGAGGAATTTTTAGTGTGAAGGACTTGCTCTGATAATTATGCCAATAATCTTTCAGTAGAACTTTTGCAAAGATCATTAGTCTGACATTTCACTGTCCATAGTCTCTGCAGGAAAATCACTTACAGCTTTTAATCTTTACTGAATGGTTGCTCTTAACTTTTCTAACAGAAATAGTGATCCAGTATAGTTAACATGCTAGCATTATAGAAGGAGAGCTGCTGCTGCAAAAAAACCCCAAAATAACTGCATGTTATCAGGGGTTCTTGTGAGCAATCCAGCAAGAACAATAATGCCTTTGTTTGGGAAGAAAGTAAAAGTGCACACAACTGTAGCCTCAATACTATGACAGATGAGAGCACATCTCATTTAAAGTTTACAGATCTTAGCCATATCATATTCAGATTAATAAAATGATCAGAAGTCTGCATATCTCCCAGTGCAATCAAGGGAGGGGGAGCTGATCAATTTTGTTTGTTTGGGTTTTTGTACAGTACTGGAAGACAGAGTAATCTGTCTTCATATGAAAGAAGTTGTTATTTAATCAGGATTGCTAAATGTTTGTTCAGCACTAACACCATTAGCAGCTGGTTAGTATTCTTTCACTAGTCTGTACTGTGGGGTTTTCTTACTCCTCAAGAGTTTCCTCACTATCAAAACAGTGGTAACAGGAGCTCTGATCTTTGTATTTACAGAAAAGAGTAGAGAGAACTAATCCATAACATGCCCACTCATTTGTGCAAGGCTGTTTCATTTTAGAAAAGCCTCCATCTAGTGTGATACCAGATTCACAGTGTTCCACATACAGCACAGTTCCATGCCCTGGTGTGCATACTTTATTGCATCTCTGGCCTTCTCTCAACCAATTCTAGATAAAGAAGTCTGAAATAATCTTATTTCTTGAGACATGAGAGGAAAATTACACTGGTTACTGATGGGACTGTTGGATACCTGAACCTGCAGTGCAGATGTTCACATGCACTCATTTAGAATAGATAAGTGTTTAATTATGAGGTGGTGTTACGAATTCTTTGACAGCAGTCATAAAGTTAGAAGGGTGTCTGTAGCCTTTTTTGTACACAGTTCTGAATGTGTATGCTAGCACTCCATAAAAAGCTCTACATAAACATCTCAACCCACCACAATATCATTAAGAGTGCATTTCACATAGGGAGATCAATGTTAGCCCAAAGATGGGACTGCAGAGGTTGAAAACACAAGCTTTTGCTCTTTTAGTGAAGTTAATGTCTATCCCTAAAGAGCATTATTAGTCATTTGATGTATCTGTGTAAGTAGACTTGTGGTTTTGTTTGGGAATTCAAATTAATACAAAATGAAACTGAAATGTTATGCTCCCTAAACTACTGTTCCCATTTCTAATAAGACCCCTTCCTTTCTGTAGATAATCAACTAGAGACAGAAGTCACTGATTTCTATGAAGAGACTAAAGTAAAATTTTCTGACCTGTCTGAAGAGCTCTTGTGGGAGTACATTCATAGTGGGGAGCCAATGTAAGTAAGACCATGAGCTATCAGGCAGTACTTGGGTGATATCATACAGCCTAATAGGTCTTAAGGTACATAGTAGCCAGCATCATAAAACACGTTCTGCGTTCTGAGAAATTTTGCTGTGATATGTGATGAATCACAGCATGGGTGATGCAAGGTGGGTATTCTATTCTTCCTGTCCAGAGCTATCATTCCTCCAGGGAAGGTGAGTTACCTCCTTATTACCCTAATAAATTTGAAAAGTGAAGACTGTTGAAATTCTCTGGATTATAGCAAGCACTCTGCAATGCACAATTACCTCCCTGTTAACAGAGGCATTCAGGGAGCTTGGATACCTGACACAACAGATCTTCTTATAATAACAGGTGAAGAGAATGAGTATTGGATAATCAGGGTATTGGAAAACTTCTCTGAAGGAAGCTAGAACTTGGTTTATTTAATCAAAATTGCACTGATGTGATGGCAAGGAACACTGACCTAATTTTCTCTTAAAATTGTGGCTAACTTCCATGTGTTCATGTGCCATAACTGTCTTAGCTTGTAGCTACCCTTGTAATTTACTAGTTACTTACAGACAGTATGGATTCCACAGAAGAAATAGTGAAATGCCTAACTAAGATGAAGTTGACTAGATTATTTGTTTTTTAATTAATTAAAAATGTGCTGCCCAGAGAGGTTGGGGAGTCTCTCTCTGGAGACTTTTCAAAACCCATGTGGATGCATTCCTGTGCAGACTATACTAGGTGATCCTGCTTTGGCAGGGGTGTTGGAGTTGATCTCTGGAGGTCCCCTCTAACATTCTATGATTCTATGAAAAAAAGTACTTCGAGACAACAAGGAGATGATTGTGACTTTGTGGAGTTTGCCTTTCCTTTGTGTTAGCTGAAACTTAGTAAGGGCAAATCAGGTCGCAGCACTGTGCACTGCATATCTGGTGATTACAGGTGAACTCTTGACTTCCTAACTTCAATTCTGACTGTAAGAACATTGTTCATGGTGGTTTTTAAACTCATCTGTGCTATAAAACAATGCAGTCATGTTTTACGGGGGAAAACTTTGTAGACTTTGGATTTAGGTGATGTGTAAGCGAGGCATACTTTCTGAATGTGTAAGGGTCCCAGCTTGTTAAAGACACAAGTTAAATTGGATTATGCAGAGAATAATATTTTGACAAAAATACAGTTTCCAATAGAAATGTCTAGTTAAGTTTTTGGAGGGTGATCTGTGTGCAGCTGATCATGAAGTTGCAATTTGAAGGAGATAGGACCATGGATTTGTAAGAAGAGCAAACAGGTTGAAAAGTATTTTGGAATATTCTGATTATATCCTCTCTAAGAAAATACACTTTTGAGTGTTGTGCTGCAGCAAAATGGCTCATCAGCAGTGCTGAGTAATTCTGTTGATTCTGCTGAATAGGGTGTGTGACAGCAAAGTTTTTGTAGGAACCAGAGGTTCAGAGAATATATTTCTGTAGTCTCTGGAGCAGAAGCCAATCAATCTTCACTCAAATAACTGCTCTGGCCTTGAAAAGGAAATATAAAGACAGCTTCCTATCAATTTTGCAAAACAGTAAGGAGAAGTCTTTCTTGGTGGTTTGGGTTTTTGGTTGGTTGGTTGGTTTTGTTTGGTTGGGGTTGGTTGGTTTGTTTGTTGGGGTTTTGTTTGTGTTTGATTGGGGTTTTGGTTCCCTTCTCCATGGCCACCCATAATGATTGCAGATTTATGTGCATGCAGGTTTTTCTAAAACCTGCTGCAGTTAAAATGACCATTTGTTTACTCTCTTGTACGTTTGTTACTCTCTTGTGCTGTTGAGGATTGGATTATTTAGACACAAAGGACAAAATTAGCATATAGTCTTTTAAAAGCCAGTCACTGGTGACAGGGGGACTAATTCTAGAAATACATAGCTGCCTTAAGGTATGAATATGGGAGGAGAGAAAGCACTATCTCAAGGTAAACTGTGATAAGGCTATTAAACCCTCAAATTTTGGCTGCAGAAAGGTGGCCTCTCCCTTTTATGTTTCATTCACGTCCCTCTTCCCAAACAAGGATATTCTGCCTGCTGTCTGTCTTGTTTTCTGACTCTCTGTAGAAAGAAGGCTGGACCATAGTAATCCTGACTGGTTTTGGCTTGTGTAATGAATAGACTTGGTTTCTGCCAGCCTCTTTGACCCAGCTTTTTATTTTGTAACCTTTCCCTTGTAAACTTCCAGCTTTGTCTCTGCTCACAACTTCCAGTCTGAAGATCCTATGTAGTTTTTGGTACCTCTGACCTAATTGGTGGCAGTGAAACCAAAGGAGCCTACTGCACTCTGGGAAAGAGGGAGTCTGGAGCTCTACAGTTTCAGACTTAACTCAGAAGTAATAAAATGTAGAACATAAATGTCTAACTTTCTCCCCTTGTTTATTTTTCCTCAAGAGTTACTTCCTTCAAAGCTATAGCAAATATATCTTTTAGATTTTGCAAGTAATTACAGTCTCCCAGCACAAATTAGCTTGTTATCAGCTCTTAGAGAGTGAAAGCAAAAACCTTCCAGGTGCAGGATTACAGAAGTAAAGGGAGCTGTGTTGTGCTTATACTAGAATTAAATTTGAATCTTGTTTTTTAATCTATCATGTTGCTACAGTTGACTCCTCTGTATAAAGTAGTTGTTCTTCATTCACCAGAACTCACTAGCAAGTCTTTCTTGTACCTGTCTATTTCTCTGCTTCTGGGCAAGCTCCTGTGCATTTCTGACTGATTTCATGATGTGTGTATGCTTACTGGGCATCTAGCTGTTGCCCTTCCCCAGGGAGAGATAACCAAATTCTGCTTTTCCTTACCTCTGCCACACCAGTCTCTCTCCTCTGTGGAACCACTGAGTTCATATTTAAAGGAACTAAAGGTAGGACTTACCTGATCCGTAGATATGTGAAGATACCTAAGTTTGGGTATCCAGTCAATCAACTAGTAGTTGATGCAAGAATTTAGTGCACTGTTTCTAATGAATTTTAAATGTGTGCTTCAGTAAAGGTGAATTTTGTCAGTGATGTGTGATCTTTCTAATAGTGAATCTCAATCATAAGCTCAGATGTACTCTGTCTAATGTAGCTAATATTTATCTGTACTTGTACTTATGCAAGTGTATGGACCAAGACACATATACAACTGTCATACACATATTCTTGCCTTTGAAAATCTACCTGAAACCCAACCAAGCCTCTCCCTTCATTTGTTGGACCAGTAATTCTTGTTAGTGCAACATTGATTTATTTGACCATTGGCTCTGCATTGGACAATTCAGATACTGTACACATGTATATACTATTTGTGGCATGAATAAAGTTAAAGGCCTATAGCTAATAAAGGCTGTAGTCCTCAAGAGTTACAGCTCTTTCTTGACATTTCTCCCATCACATTGTGTGGGTTTGGTTGTTCATGTTTTTTGAAAAAATACTCACTGAATGTTGCAGACATTGCTGCTATATTTTGTGTGGGTTTGTTGATTTTGAGGTTATTTGTTTGTTTTTAATAAGCGTATTTTGCACACATTCCCACTGAAAGGTATCCCTTACTACAGGCTGCTAATTAAAAAATGGTTTGGTGGCAGCAGTGATCTTACTGTTTGTCAAAAAGTCTTTCAAGTGAGTTTTTTTTAATTATAATGCAAATTAGCTGATGCTGTGCCTACTCTTATAAATTAGACATTAAAGTTAGTGCTGTGCTAATAAAAGTATTCAGTTACAGAAGCCAGAATAGCCAGAGCCAGTTTTGAGAGCTGTGTAAGTACTGATACATTCTGAGGTTTAGCATGGAAGACACTTGTTGAAAAATCAGTGGAACTAGATATATAGCATCCCACTTTTGGACTAAAAGCTGTACCTGAAGCAGAGAATCCTACTCAAGATCCAATGCCAGAATATAAAGTTCAATATAGCACTGAAAAAAAATTGGCCAACTGTGTTCATGTCTTTGTTTGGACTATGATATCACTGCTTTTGATAGACAAAGTGGTTTTTGCCTCCCTGCCAACATATACCAGAATAACTTCATCCTATTGGACTGTTCCTTCATTTAAAAATTAAAATATTTTTTAATCATTAGAATATTCCTGATTTAGATGCTGTAAGTCTTAAGTATGTTATAAAAGATAGCGTAATTGGAACAATAACAAAGCTATACGATGGTACTTAAAATGCAAGTTTAAAGAAAAAGCCCTGTTCCCTAGTTTATAGTAATATAAAAATTCCATTTGCTGAGATTCAATTCCTCCATTTCTCTTGGGAGACTACTGGAAAAGGAATCCATAAATAAGTTCTAAACAATGTGAAAATGTGGTTCTGATAAAATAAGAAGATGAATAATTACCATTATTTTTTGTGTAGTAACCTTGTTTTACAGGTCATATTTGTAATTCCATTCCACCTGAAGTTAATAGATCTGAGACTAACTGACCTTTGGTTTCAAAGCTTGCTGACGAAGGCTTTCAGATTATTGTGTTATCATGTAGTAGGCATACTTCTATAACTGCCTTCTTCCTTAAATCTGAACAGTAAGATTGTTGATCTATTGCAGCTTATCTGCCTGTATGCAATTAACATTCCACACAGTGGAATTTGCTTAATTACACTTCAAGACAAATTGAATTCCCAAAGTTAATCCTGTAAATATACATTCCTGTGCCAAATGGATTAGTTGATTAGATGGTGATAGGTTGGACTTGATGATCTCGAAGGTCTTTTCCAACCTGTTTAATTCTGTATTCTGTGTACATTACTAGTATTGCCCTGACATCTCAGAGCACAGTGTTGTGAACCACAACTCTACTATATCTCAGAGGGTTATAAAATAATTGCATAGTGTCAAATGGGATGGTATTGGATTTTACATTTGAATAGGTTGCTCCTCCCCAGGAAAGCCCTATGTACCTGATTCTCATTTTGGGTATTCCTATGGCTGAGATCTGCCAGACATATACTACGGTGGTTTGAGTTCTGAAGTGTCTTCATCGTGAGCTCCTTTTGGAGCTGTATCCCTAAATGCCCTTCAGCCTCTTGTGGCACAGAGCAAAGGTCACTATGCAGCTGGGTGACTCGGAAGCAAAGTTACGGCAACACAATCTGACTCTAGTCAGCTGATGTACCTCCTGCTTAGGTGACTATGGGACTTGGATTGTCTGAACCTTAGGTTGCTTACCCTTAGTAGAAATGCTGATCCTTATATTTGTCATGGGATTTATAAATTGAAGTGTTTGGTGTGACTAGTAGATTTAGTCTGACTCTGATTTCAGTGTTGAAGGGAATAAAGATTCCTGGTTCTGCAGTACTGGTGGATTATTTATGTTCTGTGCTACCTTTACGCTTGACCCTGATTAGATATATGTTGGTTTTGCTTTTTCTCCCCCAGGGACAAGGCTGGTGGATATGGAATCCAGGCCCTTGGTGGAATGTTAGTTGAGTATGTCCAGGGAGACTTCTTGAATGTGGTGGGATTTCCCCTGAATCACTTCTGCAAAAAACTAGCAGAATTGTACTGTCCACCCCCTAAACATAATATACACCATAAGAAGTATGACTCTATCCCTTCTGTGGACACTTTTGAGAACCTAAGTGATGGAGAAAGTGAATCTTCAAATTTCACAGAGCACAAAGGTGCTAGTAAGTTGGACAGCAGTGGGATGTGTTCCTTAGGAGCTATTTACAACTCCAAGAACAGTTCTAGTGCCAAAACTGGTTTTGTGGTACCTTTGGAAAATCAAAAAGGAGTGTCAAAAAGTGCAGCAAAACTTCCACCTAAAATTCTAGAGCTGATGGATGGATTTAGAGCTTCAAAGGTAAGGGGGAAAAATAAAACTACTCATTACATTGCTGACTGAGATGATTGTTTCATTGTACTTCAATAAAGGGAAGGTAATGCGAACTACTTGCACTGGGGTAGGAATGTATTAATAATTAGTATAAAAGGACTGCTGATGTACCAGGGAGTTGAAGACAGCTGAAACTTCCACTGCAGTGCAGATATTGGGGGGTTCTGTATTCATTCTTACTGGGTTTATGACATTTCTGATAAAAAATTTTGTCTCTTTTGTTGATAGGAAAGAAAGAAAGGTTGGTGTGTTGGCTTTTGTTGTTGTGGTTTGGTTTTTTGGTGGTTTGTTTTTGGTTTTGCCTTTTTTTTTAACTGATCACAAGAGCACAATTAAGCAGGAAGTTACCTTTACATTTAATACAGTTATCTGTTACAAACTGTGACAGGAATTGCATATATTATAGTTCTGTTCTAACTTTTAATGCATAGTATTAGAATTCTGTGGAAGATCTTAATTTTATTGTTCCCCATTAAGGGAGATTTTTGGTTTTAAACCTTGTTTTATGTTTCAGGTATGTTTAGCTGATAGTCTTCATGCAGTATCTGATGGAGACATACACATAACAGCTTAAAAAGGTCACACTGTGTAGCAGCCAAGTATGATGGGAAATAAGTAGCTGGACATCTTAAGTGCTGCAGCATAGTGAATAGTGAAAAAGGTGAAGGAGAAATGAACACAAATCATTCAAACGGATCACTGCTCTCCTATCAAGTTATTCATGGTTTAAGAAGAGGTGAAAATGCTGTTAAAGTGGCTTTGAAATGACAAACATAGAACTAAAGATACAAAAATTTGAGAGTGAGTGAAAGGAAACACACAAGATAGTAAACAACGGTTTTGCTGAACAGGCAGAAAGTTGTACTCAGATCTGAAGGAAAACCACAGTGTGGTCATTGTCGATCTGTGGGTGTGCTGCTTGTAGGCTTGCAAAGCAGTATTGAAATAGTTGAAATAAAAGTAGCCTTCAGATTGCTGTATTTGCAGACTTCCTCATGTGTCCATAGGAAGTGAGTTCTCATGTATTCAAATGGGTAAGATGATGCTTAGTATTTCTTCAGCTTAAAAAAAATACAAATTTGGAGAATTATCAGCATTTTATGTGACACTATCTACACTGTTTACAGTGCTGTGATGCTGAAATCTATTTTGTGCAGTGAAACAGTGGGGGCTGTAAAGAGAAGCAGAAGCTTTCTTTTCCCACAAATCCAGTATAAAGTCATAGTAGAAGCGCTGAGTTTCATGTTGAACTAGTGGGATTTTTTTTCCTCGGGCTTGTATCCTTATAAAATAAATCAATAGTTTCAATGAATGCTTGCTGTGATCTGACAAAACAGATCACTGTTCCACTTGCAGAATAGGGATAAGAGCACAAAAATATTTAATGTCATGAAAGCTCCCAAGTTCTATTTCACTTTGATCCTGGACTGTTGTTTCAAGGACTTCCTGCAGGTGAAGATGTTGGTGCCTGTTTTGCTCTGAACAGCTCTGTTGCAGAACAGGAGACCAGGGCTAGATCGTAATTTCTGAAACTGAGTATGTTCTGAATTTGTGTAGCCTGATCCATACTCAGACCTTCGGGGTTTCTTCTTTGTTGTTTCTTTTTCCCCCCTCCCCTCTCCTTGAATTGAGAATTACGTTATGTCAGAGAGTGATTTGGCTCAGCTAAGTTTTTAACCCTTTCTTCTCACCTTTCTCATTCCTGTTCTTAAGAGTTTTCAGGTGATACCAGTCCAAAGATTGAGCAGCTCTTTGAATCCAAACGGCTGTAGCGCAACTGCATTCATCTCAGTATTGTGAAAGCCTGGATTGTAATAAATCCCAGCTATACATTCTTAGTAGAATGTCAAAGGAAACTGGAAAAAGAGGATGAAGATGATGAAATACATAGACACATAGTAGTAGACCTTATTTTTCTCCATTTTGTTTTTATTAATCAGAATGTCCATTTGTTTCCTTGACCATCTTTGATTTAAAATACATTATAGTTGCCAGCAATTGCCAAGACCTGGATTCTGTGATTGCTGTGTATGCTTCCACTCTTGTGGTCTTGCCCAACTTCCTCGGGTTTAGGTGTTTTAACTAGTTCAGAATCCTGAAACTGCAGAATTGCAGATTAATTTCAAATTGAGAGGTATATATTTACCACATCTCACAAACTTTCTGGTTTGGTTATCTCTACAAGGTCAGTTAAGTTTTTCAGCTTAGACAACTGCATTGCTTGTGAGATTTTCTTCACCATGAGGCACTAGCTGTGGTCTTTTTTCCTATTCCCTGTGTATGCTCATTAAGGTGCCCATGTAGTGCAGTTGTGCTCTGATATTTTGTTCCTTTTTACCTCTTCAATTTTTATTAAACAAAGACCAGTGTTACAGCAGCTGAAGCTGTTGGAGTGCCTTAGTGGAACTCTCCAGTTCCTTATGTTTTTGGCTGAATCAAATGTAAAATCTGTAGGCTACATCCCAGAATATTTTGAGTTCCTTCTCTCCCAAACACCTTTGTTCAAAATTCTGTTACTTGACTAGGATAGTGAAACCCTCTGAAAGGGAAGGAAATGTATCATAGCAATTTTTAGTTTTGTTAAACCATGGTGCATTTTCAGTAATTTGATAGAGTAAGTCTGGGCAAAAGGTAAACTTACTTTGTTTCTTCTTTCTTGATAACAGTCTTTTAAAATCAGCATGCTCTTCTAATAACATTTTTTTCCTACATGCAGGCTCTGTTTGTAGCCTCTAAATTGAAAATATTTGATCATCTGAAAGATAAAGGACCACTGAATGCTGCAGATATTGCAAATGAGGTTGAAGCCTCTGTGTGTGGAACGGAAAGACTCCTTGATGCATGTGCTGCTCTTGGATTACTGGAGAAAACACCACAAGGTGACTAATTTCTTCTCCCTTCAACTGTGTGTAATATCGAAAGACATGCAGAACTGGAATAGGTGCTCTGTATGTTACAGAGTCTGACTTGATCTTGGGGGAAAGGGGAATGGGGATTGACGCTCTTTTGCTTCCATTATTAGTAGCTGGAATTGTTTCATTTGGGGGCAGGCTTTATCTAATGAACACATTCAGGTCTCCTTTGAGGAATCCTTAGATTGCTTTTGCATTCTGGACATAGTACCAACCAAATTTCTAACAAAAGGTTTTGTGGGCAGTGCTAGAGAGCAGCATAGTAACTCAGATGTATCATCTGCACTTGGGTTATAACAACCCCATGCATCACTACAGTCTTGAGGAAGAGGGGCTGGAAAGCTGCCCAGTGAAAAAGAACAGGAGGTGTTGATCAACACTTGAATATGAGCTGGCAGCGTGCCCAGGTGGCCAAGAATGCCAACAGCATCCTGGCCAGCAGGACCAGGGAGGGAATTGATTGTCCCCATATGTACAGCACTAGTGAGGCCACACCTTGAGTACTGTGTTCAGTTTGGGGACTTACACAACAGGAAAGAGACTAAGGTGCTGGAGTGTATCCAGAGAAGAGCAACAGAGCTGGTGAAGGAGCAACTGAGGGAACTGGGGTTGTTTAGCCTGGAGAAAAGATACCAAGGGAAGACCTTATCGATCTCTACAGCTCCCTGAAAGGAGGTTGTAGTGAGGTGAGTGTCGGTCTCTTCTTTGAAGTAACAAGTGATAGGACAAGAGGGAAACAGCCCCAGGTTGTACCAGGGGAGGGTTTAGATTGAATATGAGGAAAAAATTCTTCATCAAAGGGGTTGTAAAGCACTGGAACAGGCTGCCCAGGGAAGTGATTGAGTCCATGGAGCTATTTAAAAGGCATGTAAGTGTGGTGCTTGGTGACATGGTTTACTGGTGAATGTGGCAGTAGTGGGTTAATGATTGGACTGGATGATGTCAAGGGTCCTTTCCAACCTAAACAATTCTATGATTCTATCAGACATAAGGACCAAATTCCATTGCCTGCTGCAGTAACACAGAGTCAATCTTCAGCAGAGAAACAGGAAAGCCCTAGAGTGTGTGCATGCATCTTCTGGACTGGAACAGTACTTGGAAGTTGTATGTAGGTGAGAGAGTCAGTAGTGGGATTAATTTTTTTAGTCTGCACTATGTAGTTACAAGTCTCCATATGCATCATTTACATAGTAAGACTGAAGCAAATGCCAGTGACAGGAAATAAAGAAGCCTTTCAGGTCTGTTAGAGGACAAGACCAAGGACAATGCCTTAAAGGCAAAACATGCTGGAGAAAGCATGAAGTTACAGGAAGAAGTCCAAATCTAAACAAAAATGCAGTCAAGAATGAGGAACTTCTAATAATATTCTTCTGTATTAGGTGTCTGAGGTACTCTGCTTTAAAAAAATGTTTAAAATCAGTGCTTATCTATATCTTCCAGCATCTCAGTTCTTTTTTATAAACAAAGTACTTGCTCCTTTAAAGAATGAGAAGACCTTTAGAATTATTCATAGAAATCTCTCCAGTAAAAAGATACAATCCTACAATCAGGATTTGCTAGCTATTTAACAGCTATGCAGGAAAATGTGCCTTTGGATTTTAAATGACAGTGGTAAATACTGAAACAAAGCTCATTACAACTGGTTTCTTCCCATAAGGTTACAGTAATACAGATTCAGCAAATACCTACCTGACCTCAGATGGGGAATACTCAGTTCATGGCTATATTATCCACTCTAATGACCACCTTTGGCCTCTCTTCACAAATTTGGAGTCTGCTGTCAAAGAAGGCAGCAGGCAGAGCCATCGAGACTTTGGAAAGAAAGAAGATGATTTATTTAAGGTAATGTAAACGCTTACTAGTATCAAAACTAGCTGTGAGGAGTCCAGAGTTGACCCAGGAGCAAATGGGCGCCTGAGCTGAGAAAGCCAGTCAATCTCAGAAATAGGAGAAACATAATGAAACTCACTAGTCACAGACTTCTCTTACCTTTAAATTCAGGCTCTAAAGTGCTGGAGCAATGTACTGGGAACTTCAAGTGCTGATGAAAATGCTTTGGCTAAAGTGTTGCCCATCCAGCTAACATACTCTCAGAACAACCATTTACATTCCTGTGGCCTTTTTATAAAACCAGATAACACCTTATCCTACGTGTACTCCTTCCATATTGGATGCCAATCACTTGGTAGTCATGTATATCCAGTTTAATCTGTGCTATATAATCAAAGCTGTTACCAAAGTTGCTTTGTGTTGATGCAGTGGAGAAAGGATCCAATCCTTTCTATGAAGGTTTGTAGTTTTGTGTATGATTCAAGCCAGTATGTAGTTGTGACAAGAACTGTAATCCTTTCTTCCATCTGTTTCCATCTCTGTAGCATTCCTTTTGCAATGATAGCCCAGATGGATGTGTTCATACTAGAGACTCACACAGAATTGTAACTAGCCTAACTTGTCAATTATCCACCTGGGAAGCATGCTGGGGTCGTAAATATTTGTGCATGTTTGAGGTGAGGGCTAGTTAGAGTGAGCAGGACAGACATCATCTCTGACAGCAGTACTGGTTTACATTGAAATTGAGTTCATTCTGAGGTCCTTAATTTGTACTTAATTTCTAGGTCCTGATGAAGCCAGTCTCCTAAAGCTACAGCCCTCATTTACAGTTGATGGGAGAAAATAAGGGCCTTTGAAGACTTAAGGTCCTGTTAGCCTTATGTTAGTACATAGATTACTGGTGCTGGAACCTCCTTTAGGAATCCTTCACAGGCATTTTAAAGGGAGTTCAGATACTTTGCATTAGGAGAGATCCTGCAGTAGATGCTTACATTTATGTGCTAGTTGTTTGAATGTTGGTGAACTGGATCTCACCCATTCTTAACTATCTGGATTACCAACTTGAGGTTCCTTTCATGATGCTTGTAGCAGGTGTCACAACCAGTTCAGGCCTGAGCTCCATATGCGTACAGGATATGTCCAATATAGGCTGCCTATAGCACTCTGCATACCACTAGAGATAGTTCTGCTTCATGGTAGCTGTAAAGCCAGATGTAACTGATTAAGTCTGTACAAAAGGGATACGTAGAGGTGTTCATGCATAAGTTTTGTTTCAAAGGTAAAAGCATGGCATTCGGGTACTGAATGCTTGCATTTTGCCTAATCAAAAAACCCCACAGCATGAGGTGTTTAAGCTATGGCTCAGTCACCTACTTAGTTTCCTAATAGGGGAGAATAAATGTCAGAATTAAATGAAAGTAATTTGTGAGTATATCAAGATGAAGGAAGAACACGTAGGAGACTGAAAGAAACAGCTCTTTCCTTTCAAACAGTTTAAAGTCTCGAGATATCTGTTCCACAGCAAGCTGTGTTCCTAAAGGTGTATCAATGGCACAGCATTTCTTTAAAAACACTTTCTAGGTTACTCCTTCTTCCTGCTAGACTGCCCCAGCTTCAGTGGGCAGAAGTGCTGGATTTAATAGCCCCTGGGACATAACCAAGGACTCAACCAGGCTCAAACCAGTCAAATGTATGTCTGGTATGTGTGTATGCAAAATATGTCTGTGATCAGTACTTTGGACAGGATCCCAAAACTTGCTTATTGCTACAGTGAAACAGCAAAAGAGTTGGATGAGCAAGTAGTCAATGGCACTTCTAGCTGATCTTCTATTGTTAGCATTCTGATGTTAATGGTGTGCACCTACTGCCTTGGTTCTACATACTTTTAGTTATATAATGAAAATAAACTTGTGGGTTTTTCCTTTTTTAGGATTATTACCACAGCCAGGAGGTGAAGCAGCGTTTTATGGCTGCCATGCACAGCATTGCCCACCTGACAGCAAGGGACGTGGCTACAGCATTTGATCTTTCACAGTTTAGATCTGCTTGTGATTTAGGAGGTATTGCTTGCAATTGAACTTGTATACAAATTAAAGGGAGAAGTTATTTTGCTGGTATTGTAACATTAGAATATAAGGACTGAGTGCAGTTAACTGGAAGTGGAGTTACTTAAATGGTATCTGAGTAGTTTGACATAAGTGACTGTTTGCCACAATCAGTTGCATACTGACACAGCTCAACACAGAAAACAAGATGATCTGTGGGTCAGCTAATAGAATATTGGGCTGGAAACTTCATTTTCAAATGTGATGTTGATGTCCTTTAGCGTGTCCAAGACTTTCAAAAGTCCCTCTATATTGGAGTGTCAAACTTGATATGCTGCACTGCTAGAGTAAGAGGTTTTTTGATTAGTTTAGAATTGGTTCCTTTTGTATGTGGTTTCAATTACTAATATCTGAGAGGACCACCAAATGCTGAAGACCAATAACAGCTCTTCTTGTTAGTGTCCTTTTTTGCCCTGTGCTTTGAGTAACTGTACAATGTAAATGTTACTACACAGGGAAAGATCAACTGAAGAAAGATCACTTTACTCAGTGCCTGGGGAGGTGGGATGGCATGGCATATCAGGAATATTGTGGCCAGCAGGAGCAGGGAAGTCATTATGCCCCTGTACTCAGCACTGGTTAGGCCACACCTTGAGTCCTGTGTCCAGGTCTGGGCTTCTCTGTTTAGGAAAGATGTTGAGTTGCTGGAACGTGTCCAGAGAAGGGTAACAAAGCTGGGGAGGAGTTTGGAGCACAAGCCCTATGAGGAGAGGCTGAGGGAGCTGGGGTTGCTTAGCCTGGAGAAGAGGAGGCTCAGGGCAGACCTTACTGCTGTCTACAATTACCTGAAGGGAGGTTGTAGCCAGGTGCGGGTTGGTCTCTTGTCCCAAGCAACCAGCACCAGAACAAGAGGACACAGTCTCAAGCTGCACCAGGGCAGGTTTAGGTTGGATGTTAGGAAGAAGTTCTTCACAGAAGGAGTGATTGGCCATTGGAATGTGCTGCCCGGGGAGGTGGTGGAGTCACCATCACTGGAGGTGTTTAAGAAGAGACTGGATGAGGCACTTGGTACCATGGTTTAGTTGATTGGATGGTGTTGGGTGATAGGTTGGACTTGATGATCTCAAAGGTCTTTTCCAACCTGGTTTATTCTAATTCTATTCTAAGGAATTACACAATACTGGTGGTGTAACCTTTGCCATTTGTGCAGAGACTCCCAAGAATTTACCATCCCTATCCTTCACCATGCCAGAGAGTATTTGTCAAACTTCTATCAGTGTGTCATAAATAGTAGATAGTTCTAGTGCTCTTCATCCACAAATCTCAAGTCCTTGCCCTTTCATTACTGTTCTTCTAGCTCTAAAAAACCCTGTTGTGCGTGTATCAAAGGTCCTATTAACAATTCCATGATAGTAAGGAGTTGTGCCTGTGTTAATCATTGAGCTGTCTAATTCTGCTTCAATGTTTATTTTAATGCTATGTACAACCTTGTATTTTAAAGTGTCTGCAAATGCTGGGAGAAAAGACTTGATTTGACTTTTTTTTTACACTTCCAACAGGTTGCACTGGAGCCCTGGCTCATGAACTAATACAAATATACCCAAATCTCAAGGTCACAGTATTTGACCTTCCAGAAGTCATTACAAACATCTCTAACTTCCAGCCTTCAGGACAACATACAGCTTCAGTGACATATGTATCAGGTAAATGTCACATATGATCTTTTGTCTTATTTCTGTTATCCTGGAGCACAAGGCAGGCTCTTGCTGCAGAAAATGGTGTGCTATCATGCTCCAACCCCACAGGTGTGCCTTAGTACAAGGCAATGTAGACCCACCCATGCTAAACAGGGGCATTGTATTTCTCAGACTTGTGGAGATAAAAACAGCTTGGTTATGGTTGCAGAATGTGGCTATATAAAGAAGTATAAATCAGTAATTTTTGAGTGCCATGGGGAGTGGAGGCTGCATGTTCTTGTCTTAGACTATTCTTTCCTAGGAACCTGGTACCTACAAATTTCTTGAATGTCCTCTTCCTTGTTTTAGGCTTTCTCTCCATTTTTAAGTGTTACAGAATTCTTACCTGTGATCTGCAGTTCTCTTTAACTATGCTTTCTTTATCTGCAAATCAGTACATACCTATACCTGTTCATTCTTGTTTCTTTCATTACCTCTGCTGAAGTTCCTACCTCCTCTGCACTACTTTCATTTCATTTCGTAGGCGTGATCTGTGTGGTTTCTCTAGGAATGTAATAGCTCTGCTTTCCAACAGGTGACTTCTTCAAGGATAATATTCCAGAAGCAGATCTTTATATCCTTTCCTGTATTCTTCATGACTGGCCTGACACAAAGATACATGTGCTGTTAAGCAAGATATCAGCTGTTTGCAGACCAGGTAAGTTTATTTTCTCTTGTGGGCTTAAAGGTGCATATTAATACACATACCAGAAAAGCATATTTTTCTGTCCAATCATGGTAGCCTTTGCTTGAATGTCTATGCTGGCATTATGGTAACATCTACTATGAAAAACAAAAAGGCAAACAAAGCTGCTAATAAAACTATATAAAATAAGCCTTTATTATAGTTGCAGGTTTCACATACAACTATGTTATCCATTATAAGCCCTGTATCATCAAATACCTATGTGCTTATCCAAAGAATAGTCTAACTAGAGCTCTTTCAGGTTAATGAAGAAGCAGTTTGCTTTGCTCTCACTTTACTGTCTCACAACATGGTAAGCTCTAGTTCAGCACTACTTTATGCACAGATTTCATGAGAAATGTCTTTTGCTTTCTTCTACATTTGAACCATAGAATTATAGAATATCTTGAGTTGTAAAGGACTTTAAGGATCACCGAGTCCAACTCCCTGCTCCTCACAGGACTACCTAAAACTAAACCATAGGATTAAAAGCATTATCCAGATGCTCCTTGAACTCATACAGGCTTGGTGCTGTGATCATTTCCTTGGGGAGCCTCTTCCCAGTGACCAACCACCTTCTCAGTGAAGAACTTTTCACTACCTTTTAGCCTGGAGAAGAGGAGGCTCAGGGGAGACCTTATTGCTCTCTACAACTACTTGAAGGGAGGTTGTAGACAGGTGGGGGCTGGTCTTTTCTCCCAGGCAACCAGCACCAGAACAAGAGGACACTGTCTCAATCTGTGCCAGGGGAGGTTTAGACTGGATGTTAGGAAGAAATCCTTCGTAGAGAGAGTGATTGCCCATTGGAATGGGCAGCTTGGGGAGGTGGTGGAGTCGCCATCACTGGAGGTGTTTAGGAGGAGACTTGGAGTGCTTTGTGCTATGGTTTAGTTGATTAAATGGTGTTGGATGATGGGTTGGATGCAATGATCTTGAAGGTCTCTTCCCATCTGGCTTATTCTATGCTATTCTAATGTCCAATCTGAACTTCCCCTGAGGCAGTTCTATTCCATGTCCTGTTTCCACATGTCCTACCACTGTTCACCAGGGAAGAGATCAGCACCTCCTTGGTTGCCCCTCTTGAGGTAGTTGTAAATGGTTATGAGGTCTTCCCTCAGCTTTCTCCAAGGTGAAGAAACCAAGTGGCCTCAGCTGCTCTTCAGCTTGCTTTTGAGGCCTTCCACTGTCTTGGTCACCATCTTCTAGACACACTCTAATAGTTTCATGTCCTTCTTACATCAAGGCACCCAAAACTGTACACAGTACTTGAGGTAGGGCTGCAGTGGTGCAGTGCAGAGTGGGACAGTCACCTCACTCAACTGGCTAGCTGTGCTGTGCTTGATGCACCCTAGATACTGTTGGCCCTTTTGGCTGCCAAGGCAAACTGTTCACTCATATTTAGACAGCATTAAAGATCAAAGGAGAAGACAAAAAGTGGAAAATCATCTGATTCCTTAATCCAACCGAATTAACTGTAGCTGTGATTTCCTTCGTAGAGCATTCAAAATTAGATCTAAGACATGAAGTACAGTTCTCTATAAATTATGAAAGAAAATAGTGGGTGACTTAATCTTATGCAAAGATTGGGGTACAACAGGTGCTTAAAGGAGTTGTTTGGTTCAAATGCAAACAAGACTGACTTTAAGATCAGGAGTCAGGAAGCCACATGAACTTCACTGCAGTGAAGATCGTGGTCTAAACTCCTTGTTCCTTTTAACAATTAAATGGTTGCTTCCAGGAAGAGATTACTGAAAGTAAAGTTGTGTCACTGATGAATAAAGACCACTAGAACACCAGTCTGAGGGGCCTCTATAACCATCTCTGAACAAAACACTAAAATCTTGAAGCTAGAAATGCTTCACTGAACTGCTTTTGGTTGTTTTGGAAATGTAGGAAGTGCCCTGCTAGTGGCAGAAATTGTGCTTGACGAACAGAAGCTGCACCCTCCTAGAGCTGTACTACAGTCCCTTAGCATGACAGAAGGCAAGCAGAGAAGCGGCTCAGAATATATACAGCTACTGGAGAAATATGGATTCACAAATGTACAAGTTAAGATCACAGGAAACTTAGTAGATGCTGTTTTGGGCTTCAAGAAGGATCTGTCACCATAGTGTGCCCAAAAGCAAACTGGGATGCTGAATTTTTACAACGTGTGTGCAATGTACCTACAGTCAGCCAGCCTGTATTGTCCATTAGGATCATTTTGACCCTTTATCTGAAGCACTAATGTTACAGACCTTGAATAAAAGTTGTCCTGCAGCTTCTGCAAGACTTAAGTTCTAGACATTTGAAAAGTGTCTGGGGCTGGCTGAAACTTCTGTGTTAAATACCTTTATGTCCTGTTCTTTTGTCTAGTTTGCAGATCACATTAAGCTTAGACTTGACATAGCTGTATAGGATGGCAAGTTAAAGCTACAAGCTTTTATGACCCACATAAATACCTTACTTTTCTTGGACCTTAAAATTAAAGATAATTCTCCCTCTGCAGTGTTATTTTCTCATTTCTGCTCTTTTTTATCAGAATTAAAAAAAAATAAAAATACCATCTGTCTGGATTTGAGGATGCTAGTCCTCTTTTTCACTTTTCTTTGGGGCTTGCCCAAAAAAATCATAAAGATACTTTTTTTAAAGCACTTTTTCAACAGGCAAAAGTGAAAATAGGGCAAAGCTCAAACATGTTCCTGCAGCAAAGAGAAACTTCTGCAGCTTCTGACCTCCACAGAGGCTGCAGGTGAGAGCTGTTACCTATTGGTTCCTATCAGTTTCGGGGTTTTCTGAATATAGTTAAATGGCCATACATGCTTTCTGTCTCATTGCTTGAGATGAGTTTTAGGATTTATGTATAAAATTCTCATACAAAAATTAAAAATAGAAGTTTCTGCATGTTCCAGTCTTTAATTGGTCAAGTATCTCCAATGCTCTATCTCAACTCTTGGAGTAATTTGTCACTAATGTCACCTCTCCTAATGTTTACCTTTTCCTGATACTTCTTTGATATTTATTTTTTTTCTATTTAAAATGGACTTTGTACTGGAAACCTTCCTGGAAATTAAAGTTGTACTTTCAAACTTTTCTCTGTCAGTTATGAGTTTCTTGCTTGTCACACTTCTGTAATCCTAATAAGCTAGTGTGTAAGTGGCTGTATCTAATCTGAATCACCAACCTCAGCAAACTACAGAGTTGGTGAGTGAGGTCAAGAGGTAAGGTCAAGAGCTGCATCTTCCTGGTAGACTCTGACTAGTTAATCAGAAGTTACTTTGCTCTTTGAGCACTGAGTAAAGCGAAAGTGCCATGGTGGTTTGATTCATCATGAGAAATTTGCTTACTACAGAGCATTTCAGCAGCACAGAATCAGGAAAATGTCAGACTTCTACCACACTGAGGCTTTTAATTCTAAGCAAAAGGGGTTATGAATGGATATTTGATTTCATCTGTAAAGACATTTAAAGAGGTAAGGCAAAATATTCAGCAACTGAATAAACTGGTTTTCCATCTCGACAGATGAAGCTTGACATTATGCTTAATAGGTCTGTATTTTGAGCAGCAATTGTATGTTTCTCATCTCATAGTTATCCATAAAGTTCATAATACTGTTATTTAAGTTGCTCTAGGCTGTTTGAGTCAGAAAATTGCAGTCATAAAGCTGGCACATGTAACTCTCAGACTTTAAAACTGTGCCTCAAAGTGCTGTGTATCTGACGGTAAAGTCTGAATAGAATGTGCTTGGCTACCACACAACCTCAGTATACTCTGTGATTAAAGCACAAACTACACACTAAGCATTAGTCCATTGGGCATGGTGTCTGTGGTAATGCACCACAGCTTTGCACTCTCAGGGTAATTAAGCATTGGAGCAGGTTTCCCAGAGAGTTTGTAGAATCTCTGTCCTTGGGGAGTTTCAAAATCTGTGAACAAAGCCCTAAACAAGCTGAGCTGACTGTGGAGCTGCCCTGCTTTGAGCAGGAGGTTGGACTACAGATCTGTGGTCTATTTCAACCTAAGATGTAGTCTAGTCATTTGACATAAGCCAGTCACCTCTGAAATGATAAATCCAACTTTTCTCATTAAAGCACAAATTGAGTTTTTTCAGCTGGTCTGGAGAAGAATGGTATCTTTTCCTAGCTGCTAGAAAGGGTAGTAGATTTAATGGTGTTTCCCTGAAAAGATTTCTTAAGAAATACACATAACTGAGTTAAGTTTGTGCCTGTTCACTAACCAAGACACGAAGAACAAGGATTTAAAATCAAACTAACTTCTTCCAATAAAGCCTCTGTGCTGTGTTGCTCCTCAGGAAGCAACATTCAGCAGTGCTGTGCTGGGTTGAGGCAGCCCCCTCTCCCCACCACGGGCAGGAATAAAAACACTCAGACAAACGGATTGCAAAAGTGATGAAAGTTTAAATAGAAAGCAGTGAATGTTACAGAAAACCCAAAGCACAGTGACAAAGATCCCAAAACAAACCCAGAGGCATCCCATTCCCACCTGAGGGTACACCCGAGACCCCCAGGGCTCCTTCTTCCCCCTCCCTCTGCTGGGCTAGTCTCAGCTGGCCAGGCCTGAGACTGCCCATCCCCCATGGCCTTGGGCCTAGCCAGGCCCAAAGCCAGCAGACATCTCCCCCAGTTACCGGCTGATGGAGGAGGAAGAAAAGAGAAAGTGCCAGACCCCGCACTGGATCTTATAGTGGTGCAAAGAATTATGGTAGGAAATACACACAATTTCCTGTGTCAACCCCTCTGGGCTGGACTTCTGGACACAGGAAGTGAACACACCAGGGGGGCACCCAGCTCAAACTGCAACAAGTGCCTTCATCATGATGATGCCTTTTACCTGCATTCTGCCTTAATGGCAGTGCATGGGAAATGCGATGCAGATACATTTGTTGAGGTAGAGAATTGTGGGGGTTAACAAATTCATAGACAAATAACTGAATAACAGAAAAATAACTTCATCACTCACTCACTGAACACTGAGCAAAGAGTCCTTGAGGAAGACACAGGAGTCCGCGTAAATGAACAGATACAACTTGGTTGGCAGTCCCACCTCAATCATTTTCATCTCTCTTTTTTGCCTTGTTATAGCTATTAACAGAACTTGAGTCTGGAAAAGTATACAGGGCAGAAGCAAAGGGTAATGCATCGCCTCAGCCACTCGGCACAAAAGTTTGGGCTATTCAATGGCTAAACCCCTTTGTGTGAGCTCTCAGTTCAGTTTTGGATGTGTTACCTGACTCTTGGGTAGCAGAAGTATTCAATGTGGGCTTTTGTTTTGTTGTTGTTGTGGGGTTTTTAAATAACTTTTTGAAGGGCTGGTACTTTTTTCTTTTTTTACCCTTCCTGTCTTTTCATTGGTAACTACTTCGTTGCGAAACAATGATAATCTGGACTAAAGTAATTCAAACAGTTTAGACCATTAATTCTTGCCTCCCCTAGAACCATGGACAAAATTTCTTCCTTGAAGTATGCTTCCTGAATGGGTTGCAAGTTAGCTCTGTTTTGGTCCCTCTCATGAAGAGATTGCAATTATATTAGTAAATCTTGAGCAACTGTATAGAGATTTTTTTTTCTTTTTCCTTGTACTAACTTAATGTACTGTGTCTCATTTTTGAAGATAGATTTCCCATGTTGGTTGTGCTTCATGGATATATTTTTCCAGATTATCCTGGTGTTACCTGGCTGACTCAAATAACTTTCAGTAACAAATTATAATGACCACTCTGTCTGTGTCTTCCTTTCAAGAATGTACAAAATTTGGTCACCTTTAACCAGATTTAGAGACGACGGAGATGATGATTGGAATCAATACGGCTGACCAATATGATCGGGTACTGATCCTTTATTGTTCCAGTATTGCAGGCTTATGGCGCAGGCCTATGGTGAGAGCATAGCACAGCAAAGTAAAGCATGGAAGGAGAAGGGATAGGACAGGCAGAAGTGCATAGCAAGGGAAGTTCCCTATGAGTGACCACACATCACACTATTATAGATTATTGGTCCAACTACTGATGACATGCGAGGTGTGTTGATGCAGGTGCATGTCCTGTTGTCCCAAGATAACTTGCTATGTTTCTAGCTACCAGTGTCTTGTTTCAGTTACAGTGCTGCAAGACAGCACTGTTTTGGTACACTTCTAGCTGGCTCTGCACTTATGCTGAGCATGGCCTACCACCATGTCAGGCTCTAGGCCTGCACTGCCAGATTGCTCACACTGCTCGTCACTGGCATTGCCACAGTCACCCTCTCCCAAAGCTGCAGTGTAAACGGTGACTTAAAAATGACTGCTAAATTACTTTTCTGGCAACATTTGCTGTGTAACCAGGTACAGCAAACCCCAGCTCTCTGTTGAAGGCAAAGGAGAATCACATGGGAAGGAGGGGAGGGAATGGAAACCACTGAATTGTAACAAATGGGCTTCATTGATATAATGTGAATATCTAAATATTAGACATTCAAATTAACTAGTCACCCTGAGCTCTCCAATCAGCATGAAAACAAGGATTTTCAGAGGATGATTTGTCTCATCCATCTCTGAAAGGGAATTTCCTGGTTTTCCTAAGAAAAGTGATTTTCCTGCTGAATAGAGCATATTTAAGAGGGCTATCTGAAATTCAAGCATCTAATGCTCCTTTTGACAGTATCCCTCTCTTGTCTTCCCTTACGCCTCATGGGTCTGGAAGAGGCTGTGTATGAACAGGGTAATTTAAGTTCTGCTCACATCCCATGTCAGTCCCACCACAAAGACCTCAGTTTCCTGCAGTAATCACGTACCACAGTGACGACTTTGCTTCTGTAATGCTCGTGATCCACCCTTTTGTCTGCTTGGCACAATTTCAGTAGGAATGTGAAGCAACAACACATGGCAGAGATGTAACTACTACTGTCTTACTGTTTCTTATAGCACTCAGGCTATGTCTGCAGTAGCCATCCCCTCTTTCTCTGAAAACAGAGATGTGACTTACTCATTTGATCCCACCGTAACATGGCAGAGAATTTTCTGGCTTTTTTAGGAGGAGTAGATTATACATTTAACAGTGATGTAATAGTAGAGCAAATCCATAAAAGATACATTAAATCACCTGCATCTTGAGGTTTGCACCTTTATATATTGTAGCAGAAACTCTCTTGACCGATAATGGATTAGTTTTTGTTGCATGCATTTGCTTTTAAATTAGGCAGTGGGATTTTGCTGCCTGAAATGGTACGGGGTGATGAGAAGAAGAACAGGAGCACAGCTCTGCTGCAATCTTTGAACATGCTCCTGCAGACAAAGGGAAAAGAGAGAACTGGCTCTGAATGTCAAAGCTTACTGGAACAAGATGGATTCACAAATATCAAAATCAGATCAACAGGAAATCTGTTAGATGTCATTCTCTGCATTAAGACCTAGAAAAAATGGATTTTGTAGTAAAATCAGGATGTTTCTATATGTTCCTTGTTTTGTAATCATGCAAATACTTTCCTAGTTTCCCATCAGTATCATAAATATGAGATGTGCCAGCTTTCTGAAGTTACTTTAAAAAATTAGGAGAGATTGATTGCATGTACTTTGAAATTGAGTAAAATGATGCCAGAATCTTCTGGCATCATATTATGGCAGTAATACTGTGGCTGTACAACACAGTTTCTGTATTACACTCAGAAACAAGTCTCCAGCCACAAATGGTGTCAGCAGCCTCCAGGAGTGTCTACGTTTAGCCTCTTACCTGGAACTAAACTACAGCAGTTGCTCTATCACCATCTGACCCCTCCCCCAGCAGAGAAGGGGAATCAGGAAAACGAGAGAACATCCACAGGCTGAAATGAAAATAGACTTCATGAAATAGCCAGCCAATACAACATACATATACTTGTATTCAGCCTAGCAAAAGTGCAGCGGTCACAATATCCAGAAAGGCAGACCTCAAGATTAGCAGAGGAAAGAGGACCAAGAGCCCAAGCAGTAGATTCAGACTTCCCTCTCCTCAATAAACTTCTTCCTTTGTGCTGAGTGTGATGCTCATGGTATGGGAGCCAGCTCAAGTCAGCTGTCCTGGCTGACGCAAACTGCTAATGGCCTGCAGACTATGGCTGGCCTGGGAATCTGGCCCAGGAAAACCAGGACGGAATATTCATGTTGCTGAGAAATCACAGATTCTTCATACTTGGAGCAATTAGAATAATCCAGTTTTTAGACCAGCACACGTATTTTTGCTCCTATTTCAGGAGACTAATGCAGGTATCACTTCAGTACTCCATCACCATCCATTGTATGTTAACACTTTCTACTGTAAATAAATATTTTCCAATGAGTCTGGAAAGTGCTACTCAGTGGTGCAGTCCAGACTGGAAACTAACTGGAGCAGTAGCTTCTCAGAAGAGTCTGACTGCACTAAGATTTCTGGGGAAAGGCAGTTGCATAACAGAGAAATTTCATGTGTGATTATAACTGGAGTTTAAATGTGGGGACATCACATTTGGTTCAAGTACATTGTCCTACTCCTCTTTAGCCCTACTTGGACAGCTATTAGCTGAACAATACTTTTGTCTTAGATTTTTCAAACCCACAGTACATCGGAGTCCCAAAATACGAAGCTCCTTTGAAAGTAACAGAAAATATTAGGGTGGGAGAGATTCCCAGTGTAAGGAAAAATTCTCTCTACTTAGAAGTTCCTGTCACAACAGAGACAGAGGAGTGTAGTAAAGTTTTATTCGAATAAAAGGAGAGTCCACAGGACAATTCTGGGTGGGGTCTCTCAAATTGCTGGGAGCAGCAGCTCCCCTTTTATCCTAAATTCCCAGCTGCACATTTCCCTCTCCTTTTCCCTATTGGCTAAGGTACTCAGGATTTACAGTCTTTCCCAAAACACCTACATGTCCCCCCCCCTTCACATGCAACCTGCCTACTGCATACATTGTATGTTCATTTAAATTAGGTTCTTCATGACTCTGGGTAGAGAAGTTAATATTTAGTAGCCTACTAAGCCTGTGCTCTGGTCTGAAAGTTTAGGCTGTGTTCAGTGTCATGTCATCTTCTGACAGACTCCTTCCGATTTACCATGATTTGTAAAACAAGGCTATCTTGCAGATGCCTCGTTGTTTATGCACATGGATAAGGGGAACTGTCTGGTTCCCCTCCCTTCCTCTTCCAACCTGCCTCACCAATTTTTCCTTTGTAAAGACACCAGTTACTTTTAATCCTGTCACCAGCCTTGCACACGTTGTGCTGTGCTATGAGAGTATTCCCTTTCAGTTACAAGCCTTTTTAAACAGCTAAAAACCACAGTGAGCTGTGTGTGCCTGCCTAAGAACATGCACCTCAGTCAGGAGCATGGTATGTCTAACTCTGTATTGGCATGGGAGGAACCTCCCTATATCTGTATTACAATTTAGCACATAGAATAGCACACCACTTACTTTTTATATTTAGATGTGCAAAACAAAAATAAAAAGGAATAGTGACATTCTAATAAATACTGTATCACACCAGCAGGAACAAATTCTGTCTGGTATATTCTGTTCTCACAACACGGACTCTCAGATGCCTGATTTTGAAATCCTGCGAAGTACACACGTGTGTAAGTGGTTTCACACACCTCAACTACTGCAACTTTGTGGCTCACCATCATCTGTTTACAAAAAAGTTTGGATTTATTTAGTTTTGCAGGAAACATCCATCAACAATGGAAGTAGTAACATAAAGTGTGCATGAACTAATGGCCTCCAGCTAAAACAGTTTCAAAGACTTGCTTCTATAAAGAATAGGTGTAATTTCAGACAGAAGTTTGGCCATTAGGTGTAAAAATTCCCAGTAAAATTAGCAGAAATTACTAACAGAGAACTGTCTTTTTCGGGGCAGAGGCCCTGCTGTGGATACCTGCTCGGGTAACCTGCAAAAGAGTTTTTCACAGCATGAAGCCTGAGTACCCAAACAAGATGTGAGAAGCGAGCTCACTGATAAATTCTAAGTAAGGTTTATTATAAAGGCAAAACAGCGCTGGGCACATAGCAGATTCGCTAGAGGTGCGCCATAACAACATGAGCTTACATAGACGTCAAACACACATATTCATAAAGATCTCCACAAACCCCCTTACATTTCCCAAGCACACCCCTCCTTTCAACTTGCCTGTTGACTGCAGTCTTCAGGGCTGGGATAAAGGTTTGCACTCTTGACCCGGCCAGTCTCTGACATCTCGACACCTGACCCTCCCTCCAGTTCTCTCCCAATACACATCCTACATAACACAAACAGCCAATCAGCTTAAGGATCGAACCCTGCGGTCCCCAGCAACGCCGGCACCCACCAGCACCCACCTTCCCCTTGCGAAAGCCAAATGTAACAATTTCTCACATAGTATGCTGGGGCACTTTGCCGTTATCCCTCTAGGAAGCCACAGATACGTTCTTTGGCATCTCCTCAGATCACTTCAGTAATGGACTGAACCTGGAAATCTGATGCTTAGCATCACAGCGGTGAGAAGTACATGGGACAAAAGCACGCAAATGAGAATATGCCTTTAATTAGCATTACTCTGAAGGTGGCGAGGAAGGAGCAAAACCTTCTGGTGCTCCAACAGTGTCTCAAATCTCCTCCCTTCCACCTAATGGCTGCTGCTGCTGCTGCTGCAGCCACTCAGTGCCCTGCTCAGAAAATAGCGCCTTCATCCTATACTGGCTTCCAATAGTCACCAACAAACAAGCTTCCCAGTTCACTTGGCTGTCCTACCCGCTCATTGGCTAACCACGCTCCTAAACCCATAGCCCAAACTCGGTGCTCCACCACCTCGCACTCCACGTAGCACACCGTTTCTGCGAGGTGTAACCCGTTAGAAGCCACAGACTGTACCAAGTGTGCCACAGAGACAACGCAAAAATTCTTCACAAAGCGACTGTTGCGTAAAGAATTGTGTGAGCAACGGCGACCTGGACGCCGCACTGTGAGGACGGCCAAGCACGCCACGCTGCCCTGTCGGGCTGCGCGCAGGACCCGGGCTGGGGCGGAAGCGAGGCCCCTCGTCCTTCGCAGGTGGCGGCCGCGGGCGGAGAAAGTTAGCAGGCCGTAGGGCCGCCCAGGCAGACGCGGCGCTGCGCCACTGGCGCCGCAGGGGCGGGGGGAGGCACTTCCCGGCCTCGTTGGGCGCTCCCAGCGGTCAGCCGCACACCACCACCCGCCGAAACTGCCGCCCTGCGCCCGCCCGGCCCCGCCTGCCCCGGGCAGTGAGGCCCTGCCTCTGGGGCGGTACAGCCAATGGGGCACCGCGGGGCGGAGCCGCCGGGCCCCTGCATTTAGCTCATGCGCGGCAGCAGGCCCGCCTTTTCGGCTTGAGCGGTAGTAGCGTTTCTTTCCCGGCGGCTCCGGCGCGGCGTGAACATGGCGGACCAGGCCATCTCCTTCCTCAAGGACTTTCTCGCGGGCGGTGTCGCCGCTGCCATCAGCAAGACTGCGGTGGCGCCCATCGAGCGGGTCAAGCTGTTGCTTCAGGTCAGCGGCGTGGCAGAGCCCGACGGGAACAGAGAACAAGGGCAACCCGTCACCTTCCCACACAGGCGCCCCCTGAGGCTTCCGCGGGGGGCGCCTGGTAAGGAACAGCGGGAAGGGAAGAGAAGAGGGCGGGCGGGTGCGTGCTTGTTGTCCCGGTGGAACAAAGGGCGCGCGCGAGGCAGCCTTGTGGCGGCTGGTGGGGTGGTCACGTGGGCGGTGGGCGTCCGCCATGGTGGCGGGGAAGCCGGTTCCGCTATGCGGGGCGCGGCGAGGGGTGGGCCGCAAGGGGGCAGGAAGAAGGGTCGAGGGGGCGGCTCCCGGTGTCACTTCCTCCCATCGCGTTCCTAGCGCAGAGGGCGAGGGGAGGGCCGCAGTGTGCCGCCATCTTGGTAACCTTCACGTGACTGCGCGCCCGCGCAGCTCATTGGCCGGGGCTGGGCCTACGTCCGGCGTGCGGGGCCCGTTGTGACCCCTGCGGGCGGGGCTGGCGGACCAAGGTGACTGGTGTGACCTTCGTGGCGGCTGCCGGCGGGAGCAGCCGCGCCCTCGCCGTCGAGGCGGGGAGGCCGTCTCCCCATTCTTGTCCACTTGCATCCGCCCCGCTGTCTGCAAGTCCTCTCGACGCCTTAAAGCTCACTCAGGCGGCCCTTCCGCCCGCAGGCTCGCCGCTGTCAGTAAGGGTTTTCACGCCAGATCGTCTGGGCTGGGCGTACTTACCTTGTGCTTGCCCTTATATCTCATAGCTGGCCTTGTTTTGTGAAGTCCTGAGCTCTTACGTAGCTGGGAAGCAATTTTAAGCTTTTCTGCCTCTTATCATTGTACGAGAGTTCCCATATCTATGTGGGGGTTTTTTGGTGTGCGTTGCTTAGTTTTGTGTGTAAAACCTGGGTTCTTAATCCTTGACAGTCGATGTTCCCCAAAATACAAATAGATTCCATTTTTTAGTTTTAAGACCTAGGCTGACCCAGGTGAAAGTTGCTATCACAGCTGTTTTATTGTATTTAGCAGGCATAATTGCTGCGCACGACTGCCATCAGGCATTCAGGCTTAGCAGCTCTTTGTTTTATAGTGGAAGCACAATTAAGTCTAGCGGTAGTGCAGTACAGTCAAAATACTTTTTTTTTTTTTATTTGCAGGTGCAACATGCAAGTAAACAAATTGCTGCTGATAAGCAGTACAAGGGCATCATCGATTGTGTAGTGCGTATTCCAAAGGAACAAGGGGTGCTGTCTTTCTGGCGAGGCAACTTGGCAAATGTCATCAGATACTTCCCAACTCAAGCTCTCAACTTTGCCTTCAAGGATAAGTATAAGCAGGTGTTCTTGGGAGGTGTAGACAAGCACACTCAATTCTGGAGGTATTTTGCTGGTAACCTGGCTTCTGGTGGTGCAGCAGGAGCCACTTCTCTCTGCTTTGTCTACCCTTTGGATTTTGCAAGAACCCGTTTGGCTGCTGATGTCGGAAAAGCTGGCGCAGACAGAGAATTTTCTGGTCTAGGAGACTGTCTAGTCAAAATTACCAAGTCTGATGGTGTACGTGGCTTGTACCAAGGGTTCAATGTCTCTGTCCAAGGCATCATCATCTATAGAGCTGCCTACTTTGGGATCTATGATACAGCAAAAGGTAACATTTTGGAGAGGATCTGATAAACCTGTTTTCAGAATTATGTTGTCTGATTATATCTGTTCTTGGATGTTGCTCTCTATGCGTCTGTAGGAACTGAGCATGTTTGGGCAGGGGTATGTTCGTGCCATCAGTGACATTAAAGTGGTCAAGGCAAAACTGAGACGTGTTGATGGCAGCAGGCTGCATTCAACTGCTGTTGGTTTTGTAGTTACAGAAGTTTCTCCTAATGCCAACCAAGCGTGTTGGTAACCATACACAATTGCAAAAGGTTTGTTCTTTTCTTCACTGCATTATTGTAGTTATATTGGGCTGATTCAAGTGTGTTTAAATGGAATGGGATTGAGAAGTGTTTTTACAAAGCACTTTGTTACTCTTGACATTTGGGCATAGACATCATTGATGGTTTGTAGTTTTATAAATTTACAAATATAAAATTCACAGACAGTGACTTAAGTTATATCTCTTTCTAATAAGAGTAGAAAATAGGTTTCTGCTGTCAGTCTGAGAAGAATCCTGGTGCTCCAATGTTACCTCTTTTGATTACCAAGAAAAAAAAGTCTGACTTTCTTTAAATGTATTCTATATTGCCTCAGCATGTTTTGAGTTTCTCGACTTGTTGCAAAGTATGGCTTTGCAGTGGTTCGTAATCATTTCTAAAGTAGCTGTCATGCGCTGAGTGAGCTGGAAGAGAATAAAATGTTAATTACTTCTTTCATTGCAGGCATGCTCCCAGATCCCAGAAATACTCATATTGTTATCAGTTGGATGATTGCCCAGACAGTGACTGCGGTGGCTGGTGTGGTCTCCTATCCTTTCGATACAGTGCGCCGTAGAATGATGATGCAGTCAGGACGCAAAGGAGGTATGCTGTTAATTTGTGCAGTTCTTCTAGCAGTATTAAGAAGATGAAATTCTTTATCCTCCTGGTAGTTGTCCCTCAGCACTTAGAGATCTTTGTTCCATACATTTTAAGTTACTACATGTGCATGATACAACAAAATGTAGTAGGGGGCACAACTTGAGTGTTAAGAATTGTGCTGAGGATGTTTCTTTATAGAATATAAAACAGGTAAATGGACTGCCTGTTCACAATCACAGATTACATGAAGGTAATTGGAGGACAGTATAATTACAGAAAAGAAGGCATAACATTTTTGTGACTTTGCTTTTAATAGCTAGGCAAGCAGATGGGGAGCTTTTCTATTACTTGATCCAAGTATTGTGTTACAGTCTTAAAATGTGTTTTGGGACATTACAAAGTAGCCAGAGAAGTGAATCAGGGCAATTGTTAAAAATACTTTGGATACAATTACAGGAGTTAAGTCTTTGCTCTTTTCCTACAGCTGACATCATGTACTCTGGAACAATTGACTGCTGGCGGAAGATTGCAAGGGATGAGGGAGGAAAGGCATTCTTCAAGGGTGCATGGTCTAATGTTCTCAGAGGCATGGGGGGTGCATTTGTGCTTGTGCTGTATGACGAGTTCAAGAAAGTCATTTAAACAGCCTAACTAGAATTGGAAATCAAATTGAGCAGATCATGTAGAATAACAACCATTATGGACCATTGACCTTCAAGAAATTCCTGTGAGTCTTATTTATCAGAGCCCGATGATACTTGTAGATGGGGCTGGAAACTGTCAATAGAGGACTGATCCATTTCTCAGTAACATGCATGAAGACACTGAATCTGGCAGTTCAGTGTGGTTATTTTCTATTTTTTATTTTATTTTTTTTTCAGCAATGACTGATGTTGGTTCTAGGTCCAAAGTGGCTGGGTCCAATTTAGGCAGGAAAAAAAAAAAATGTTTGCCTGTGGATCAGTCCCCAGTTTCAAGTCCTATCTTCTAGGACCATAAAATTGTATTTCAAAGTACTTGCTAACAAATCATGTTCTTTTCCACTTGTACTGAAGCACTATATACCATTTTGCACAGCCGAACATCTAGCAATTTTGTTCTTAAATTGGGGCATTCTGCTGTAAAACAATAAACATACTTAACTCTGTGTTGAAATTATTACATAAAAGCTTCAGGAAAGCCTCTTTTGTTTGAAAACCTGTTTCAGATAATGGTTCCTCTGATACACTTAAACACTGCACTCTGTAACTGAGTAAGTTGACTTTTTAAAATGAAATAATTGAATGTGAGAACTTTTCTCGGGGGCAGCGGGGGAGGAGGGCAGGGAAGCATGGGTCATACTAATAGAAATTACTCCCAATCTCTGTGCCTGATCAGTATATGATGGGCTGCTGCTGCAAGTGGCTTTTTGCATGATTCTTAGAAATTGGTTTGCAACTTTTTATATTACTTTAAATTGAGGGTTTTCTGTTGTAGTACTAGGAGAACCCAAAGTCCTAAGGACAGTCAAAAAGTAATGCTTTTGCCCTTGGTAAAATAGCTTAAAGTGAATTTTTCTTTTTCTAATAATCAGTATAGAAAGCAACATGGCATTCATGCAAAAACCCAGGAACCTGGAAAATGCCTTCAACTTCTGAATAACCTGTGTATTGTATTGTTGCTGCTATTTGGAAGTGCTGATTGTGCCATACAAGATACTGTCTGACCTGGTTCGTAGCAGTGGTCAGTCCCTCTGGATGGTGAATTTAATCTGAAATAATGCTCATTCCAAGAGGTGAAGTTCATGGGGGGTGAGAGGATATGTATGCTTCTGCGTAGCTGTAAAACACAGATCTAGGTAGGTCAGTCTTCAATATTAAGAGGACAGTGTCTGCTTCTGGGGAAGAACTGAGTAATTTCACACACGGCTGTTGGAGATAATACCTACGTGCCGTTCTTCATATGTATGTAATCTTTCATTTGTACTTTGTGATCTGCAAAGACATAGAGGGACCAGTAAAGGACAAGAAGGTGTTCATCCTCCAGTCATATTTTTAAGAACTCTCCCTGTATCTTGAGAAAGAAACAGTGTCACTGTATGAGTCATTGAAGGCTGGCTGAGCTGTCGAGTTCTTTTGTGTGCCTTCTGATGTTGCTATTCAAGATGAAGTATTTATATGAACTACTTGGCTTTGGCTGATTATTATCCTCCTCAGACATAATTTACCTTTTTCATTTACTGTCACACCAGCACTGCTTTTAACACTGTATCTGAATGTAAGTACATAGCTGCTTTGTACAGTAGCTTGAGGCAAACCTCATGTACCTACTGCAGGTGGTTTTATCCAGTTGGGTAATGCTAGCTCCCTGGTGATACTGGCAGGTCAGGTGGTGCTGCCTTTGCCAAATAGTCTGCAGTTTCACTTGTGATCATTGGTTTGGGAGGAGAGGGGAAGAAGTTTTGTCTATAGAAATACATTGTTTAGGTTTATCTTCAATGTTGTTGACTTGAAAAGTAGAGATGATGGTAGCATACTGTGTGGTGGACCAAGCTTTGTGAGGAGTAATCAAGGGACAATTGATTACTTGAGTAATCGTGTTACAATTGACTACTTGAGCAGCCCTGAAACGGGTAGGACACTTTTCATCTTGCCTTCTCTTTTTTCAGAACTGGGGTTTTAACCACAAGAAATAGGAAAATAAATTAATGCAAGTGTAGGTGTGTGCCCTTTTTTTTTCCCAGTGGAACTGCAGTTTAGCTATGCTGTGCTACTTGGTGGTGTTCAGGTTTTTTTAGTCTATGGCTTCCCTTTGTCATGCAGCAGCAACTTAATGTGTGATTATGCAGTGCTGGGAACGTGAGGCAAACAATAAATAAGACATTCTTAAAAAAACATTGCTTTCTGCCTTACTGAAACAGTCATTGAAATATAAATACTGGCATCTAAGTGCTGTATTTTTAGAAGGCATTAGAAATAGGGCTTGCACACTTTGAAGGGAATAAATTCATTAGTGTGAGAAAATCTTTATATTGAAAATCCAGTTATTAAATCCCCTTTCTGGTTTTTAATCCAATTCATAACATTTTGCATTGGGTTTTTTCTTACTGTGATTTCAGGACTACTGAGCTCATGAAATGGCTAGATGGCAGCCCAACATTAACACTGGCCAATTGACAAATGTCATTTTATTTCCTGTTGTCTGTTTCACATAAAGTTTGTTGAGCAGAGTGACCATTTGGTATTCCTGATTTCAAGGGTGAAGGGTGATTTTTAAACACTTTAAGTAGGTAGTTTCTGTTTCAGAAAATGCCCTTGAGTATATATGAATGATAAGCTGAGAAAATGTACCACTATGGCATTCTTAAGCAGTCCTGTTGTAGGAAGTTATATTCAGAGCAAAGAGGCATCATGAGAGTGGGGACAGGAAGTAAGTTCTGTTGTAGATGAGAGGCCTTGTCTCACCTTGTGAAGAAAATCTCAGCAAGGTTTAAGCAAGTGTTGACAATAGGTGACAGTACAATAGCTTAGCCAGCAGGATTTGTGGCTTTGAGCAAAACATATTTTATGGATTTTTCTCAAATGTTTCCACCTGCCTCCTGGCTTCAAGTTAGATGGATTTTTGTGGTGTAAGTAGTTTTATAGGTGTTCATTTTGGAGTATTCATTAGGAGGATCCATGGTTTTCTTTCATATTGAGGAATCCAAGTGTCAAGTCAGGTCATTTCTTCAACTATAGTTATTTCCTCAGTACAGTTCTTTTTTTGTAGACTTGCATATTCTAACTAAAGAGAGGGGAAAAAAAACAAACCATGCAATAAGCTACAGAGTCACTGTTGAAGATCAGAGACATTTCTAAGTGTTAGATACACCAATACCAAAAGCACCACGTGTTGCTATGTTAATGCAGAAGACATGCTCACAATGCAAGGGAAACGTTTTAAGGAGAGTTAGGATGATTTAACTTTTCATGTGATGATCAGTGCTATCTCTTTATCAGCAGAAGGAGAATAGGATAAAACTATTTTAATGCTGGACAACTTTAACTGAGACAATAGAAAAAACATTAACTGATTATTGGCTGACTTATCTGGATTTAAACCAGTTTGGTCATTATCATACAATTTATACCATGGTCAGCCTGGAGTTGTATGAGACTGGAGGCAAGATCATTGTACTGATACAGTGGAGCTTAAAATAATGTGGGAAGATAAATGAGATTTTTTTTAAGTGGGAGAAAAAGTACTGGTGGGGGGTAAAGTTTGCTGTTGTGTTGAGGGTATGCTACAGAGCATCAAACCAGGATGTCATTTTGTGGTGTTTTGTCGTAGAAAACTTGTAGGATTGCTAAATGCTGCAGGGCTTTGTGGTCATGATGTTTTATGCTACTTGGCTATTCTTTGAGGAAAACTTCACCAGCACAGAGTTTCTCTTGCAAGTTTTTATAATGGATTTAATTCAGGGAAAGCAAAAAAAAAAATATATTTCTCAGTGAGGGTGAGAATGACCAAAAAGTGAAAGAAGGTGACTAAACCAAAATGGATTAAAGAAGTGCGAGGTGTCAAATTCACTGAGTGAATTGTTTGGTAGGTTCTTGTCCCCACAGCAAGTACACACTCAGTGTGGGAAGGTTAGGGTTGTGAATCATGAGATTCTTCAGTCATTAAGGAAAGGTTGTATTGTGCAACGTGACAGAAAATGCAAAGAGTCTTCAAGTAAATGGGGACAAAATGAGGAAATGTAAGCTTTGAAAGGATGTGATTAGCAAAGAATGCTAGGTCAAAATAATAAATGTTAGTACGAAATGCCAGGAACAGCATTCCTGGTATTCAGTGGAGAAGGGGGACTCCCCTGGGTTTATTATCAGCTTTGAAAAATTAAAAGCATTCAATCAGTGTTAAATACACCTACATGTGGAATGAATAGATAAAATAAAACTAGGCTTTAAGACTAGATTAACGTCGGCAAAGAAGAGTTTGAAGAGCTCTGAGACTTTCAAATTGTCTTTGCAGAGCGTGGTGGCAGGTATGAGGCAACTTGAGGGCTTCACTTGAACTCTTTGACAATTACTGCTTCTAAGTCACTGCCTGCATGGAAGTCCTTGTGCCACCATTTACAAGACATCCACAAAGGCTTCAGGATTGTAGTAGACTTACTTGAGTCATTTTGATAGTGTACATACCCGAGTTTGCAAGCACCTCAAGCTTAGTGAAGGCAAGCAATTCAGAATGTCTGCAATTTTTGAAGGACTGCTGCTGCTCTGCAGCCTTAGCTGCAGCAGCCTGATAGAAGATCTCAGGTACTTATGACTTAACGTGTAAGGAAATCCTTCCAATTTACATCACTACGTGTCTTCTATTTAAGCCAAAGACGTTAGGACCAAAGACAAAGCAGGGCAGTGTGCTGGTATAAGTTGCCCAAAACACAGACTACTAGTAATAACAGCTTTGACTTTTTTTGTGGAGGAGTGAAGGCAAATCTGTGTCACTTTAGAAAGTCTCATAGAGAGGATGGTGTTACCCACTGAAGAGTTACAGGCAATAAGTAACTAGTACGATTTGCTGACTCAAAGTACATCTGTGCTTTAGCCAGCTGATACAAAGTGTTCCCTCACTCTGCAGACTCTAAATAATAAACACTGATTGTGTGGACAAATTTGCAGACAAACCTAGAATCATAGAATGTTTTGGGTTGGAAGGGGCCTCCAAAGGTCATTTAGTCCAACCTCCTTGCAGTCAGCAGGGACATCCTCCATTAGATCAGGTTTCGCAGAGCCTTACTGAGCCTGACCTTGAGTATTTCCATGAATAGTTTGAAGCATGGCTGCCATCATGTGATGAAAGACTGTACTGGGCTTGGCTGCGCTGGAGTTCATTCTCCCCAGAGCATCTTTCTAGTGATGTGTTTTGCAGTGCTGTAGCTGGGTGTTGATAACACAGCAGTGTTTTGGTTACTGCAGAGTCAAGCACCAAAGCTGTGCTTTCTAATGTTCTCCTGCCCCAAGAGTATGCTGATGAGTGGACAACATCCTGGGAGGGAAGACAGCCAGGCCAGATAACTCCCAACTGACCAAAGGAGTATTCCATGCCATATGACATCAGCTTAGATGTACAATCTAAGTGGAAAAAAGGAAGTGTGGGGGCATTCATTGGTGGTGTCTGTCCTCTGGAGCAACTGCTCTGCATCTTGGAGCCCAGCTTCTGGGGAATGACTGAATATTGTCTGGATTGATGGGAAGTAGAGAATAACATCTGTGTTTGCTCTTGCTTCTGCATGTGGCCTTTGCTTTGGCTTTACATTTTATTAAATTGCTTCTATCTTTACTCCTGTGCTTTTGTTATGTTTCCCCTCTCCCTGTCCATCTAAGAAGGGGAGCAATAGAGTGGCTTTGGAGTGTGTCTGGCCCCCAGCCAGGGCCAAACCACCACAGACTGGAAGAGTTAGTTGCTGTTGACAATGTGCAAATAATATAGGGCATTGTGAAGAGGAAAGGAATAAGGATACAAAGTAATCCATTCTAAGTGCAGTATATTAAAAAAAAAGCTTTCTATAAGTATGGATAATTAAATGCTAGAATAGACTACGCCAGGATGCTACAGAGTATTGGTCAAACATCATTTACACAAAACACCTGAACTGTCCCAGGTAATCCTACACTGAAACAAAGCAGAAGGCAGATTACACTGTTGAAACTTCTCAGCCCTGTTGATTCCATGATTCCACACAACAGGATTTTTACAGGAGTGTAGGTGAGATTTATGAAATACATATGTTACTATCATTGGTATTTGAAAATGCTAATGAAAGGTGCTTCCTTCCTTAGGTTATTTTCAAAGTATGAACAGCAACCCAGCAAAACTGGTGCACACAGAAATCTGGGATCTTGGTTAAAGTGATAACACTGGTCTTAAAATATGGCTGCAGATACATACAGGATAATCGCTGGCATAAAGCATTTCTGTTTCAGGGGAGCATACTTCAAACAGCATACATGAGAGAAAATTGGTTATTAATGGACCAAATTCAATGCTCAGCTATATATGCACTTTCTTCTAGCCTCTGGCCTGTTGTGATTGTAACAAGCAGTTAACAGATTCAGCTGAATTGAAAAAAAATCATACCTGAATATCTTCATCAGCATTAAATTTGTCTCTTGGTTGTGGTATGGGAGAAAATAGGCTCTTGACACTGCAATACCTTTGGGTAAGAAATGGGATTGTGAAGAACTTGAAAATACTATTAATGTAACTTAGACAAATATTTTGATGTGTTCCTTAAGGACATTTTTTACTCCAAAGTCAAATAGCTGTTGCTATGAGAAATAAATGTTGAGTATAGACTGGTGTGTAGCTATTACTACACCTATCACTAGGGTAGCTAAAAATTATGTTGTGAGAGACACAGTGAATAATGTATTAAGCAATTATTTTCAATAAGTCACATAGCACAACTTCATCCCACCTCTAAGTGATTCTTTATCCAAATGCTGACGCATTGATTTGTCTTAGTTGTCCGCCTTGTCTGGAGCTGTGTGAAGCCAATGGCTTCAAAGCTCTGTGGTTGTTAAATGCTTGAAAATATGAACAGAGTTGTTTTTGCAGGATCTGGTGGAATCAATTGCTTACTTTGACATCCTTTTCCCCTTCTTCACTTGTCATGATTTTGTGTGCCGAAGTGCCACGCACAGCAATACCAGTAATAAGATTTAATGTCATTGCTAATTGGATTATTTAAGTTTGTAGGTAGGAGACAGGAGGAATGTATTTCATAGAAATACTACTCTATCAATAGTTTCTACAGTGCTAAGGTCAATTTACCTTTTAAAAATACAATATTGGAGCAGTGCCACTGAGATTGTTCCAAGTGCTATCAGAAATAAAAGCACAAAGATAAAGTAGTCTTCTCCTTGACCTGAAAAATCCAAGAGAGAAGTATCTTAGCATGCCAAAAAGCTGCCTTTGGGATTGCCGGTGATGAATGCAAATTTCACCTAATTTTTTGAATAATCTAAAGGATTTCAACAAGACTTCTTATAGAGCCTTGTTTAAAAAAATCAGATAAACTTGAAACATTTAAAACCTTTTCAAACATTTGAACTTTAGAGAGTTTTAAAAATCCAGAAAAGCAAAGAAGAAACAGCCTAACAGAAGTGGTGGAACTGTAAAAAGAGATTTGAGGAAAGGGTGAAAAGGAAGGTGCCGGAGGATGGAAGTGGTCAAAACTCGAACTGAAAGGCAGCAGCCTCTCAAGCACTTCAGACTTGAAAACCAGACTGGGTCTATCTCGGCCTGATGCTGTAACTTTGACATCTGAGAAACTGCTGCCTTCACAGTCCCAACTAACCAAAGGCTGGTGTCAGTCACCATTGCCAGACTACTGCAGCTTCCCCACAACAGTAGTTTCCACCCAGTTCCTTCCATGCTATTGGATAAGAGTAAAGATTTATCCATGTCAGCATGAGGGAGAAGGTGAGGTAAACAGGGTAGTTGAGGGGGAAAAAAACACCAATCTGTAGTAAAATATTTCAGAGTCTTACCAAACTCGATGGGTTCACTCCATTCCCCCCATTCTGAGCTTACAAGACAGGATTTCCCTCGTGCTCTGATTTGCAGAATATATTTTTTTTTCTCATTGTAATTTTGGAATTCATATATGTTGTTCCTTACCTAAAATCAGCATAATCAGACTTTGTATGTCATCTCATAGACAAATATTCACAAAACTTGGTGGTTAATTTCTTGATACTGTTTCTATAAAAAGTGAATGAATATGATTTTGTAGGTATGTACTTGCTAGCTCCTCCACCACATCTTTCTGCTCTGTTTGTTGGCTATTTTTTGTTAAGTTTGTAGTTGGATTTTTAAGCTTTCTGAGTTTTTAGTTCATTATCACAGTATCACTAAGGTTGGAAGAGACCTCAAAGATCATCGAGTCCAACCTGTCACCACAGACCTCATGACTAGACCATGGTTTAAGGACACTTTTTCTCCTCTTTCATGTGTCTTAAAAAGCACAGAAAACTGAAACTGGAGAATTTTCCCTGTAAATTCACTCCACAACCTTTACAGGGATTAATCATGCAAATATTCCCTAGTTTGTGTGTGTCTTTGCTAAACAGAATGAATGTTTCTGAGATAACCTGATAACAGACATGTATGATGTGGCCTCATGATACTTTATGCAAGGCCTGGAATCTGCCAATTGTAAGATGCTTCCAGGGCTGAGACCACTCATTTTGCAGGTGTGCATTAACTTCTACAGGTTTTTGAGACCTTCACATACCTTTCATAGCTGTCCTGAGCTACAGTGGTACATTTCCACCAACAAGTGTTAGAAGGAGAATGTTTCCACTTTTTACTAAGCAAAATGTCACGTCTGTCTGAAGCAAAATCTGTTTGTGCAATAAATGGAAAGTGTAAATTTTTGTGAGATAGATGGAAAGTTCTGCCTAGTGCAAGCTATTCTATCTAAAGGGGATATATTAGGTTTGCACATAAAAATACCAAATTCTCATTGCTATAATGATATAGTAACTATACTTTCAGAAGTGCGTGCATTTGATGTAATGGAATTCACATGCTTAAGTGGGCAAAAGCACAGATTTGTATATGACAATACTTACTCTTATAGGAGGATCCTTTTTCTCTTGGGGCATATCCTGCAAACCAAAGACAAATCTTCATTTTCATTATTGCCAAATACTAAAATATTTCTTCCTCTTTTGTTCTCCTTGTTTATAAAGATTGTAATTAATTTGAAACTGAAAATTCAATTGGATTTGTTCCAGTAATGTCCCAGGATATATTGCTTTATTCAGAGGTTTGGCTTCCTCCATTTCATTTTAGAAAAGTAAGGAAACATGAATTAATTTATCAGTGGTTGTGAGAAGCTGCATTTGCCTCCTGAGGGTATTTTTGCACTGTGGTTTCTCATTCAGCAGAAGGATGTCCCTAATTACACAAGCAATCAAATCATCCTCTAAATGCAGCAGATCTAGAAGCTGTGATTTCACTATAGTTCGGTAACATGGGGCAGAAAATTTATGTGAATAGCAAATTTACCCTCCTTCCAGTCAAAGCCTCTATTGGATGTCTGAGTGATCCATACTCAGAGGCTTTGCCCATAGTATTGTGAAGAGCTGCTTCCACATCTCACACAACCAAAATTTAACGAGCAAGAATGAAACACTGGCCTGGATCAAAGAACCTGAAAGTTTTGAAAAAAAGGATAAAAACTGAGTGAACAAAATTAACAGCAGTGATTTTAGGAAGGATCCCAGAAAATGTTGAAAAGCTGATGTCCTGGAAGCATCTATCATATGTAATGTCAGAATGATAGCTGCCTTTAACAGACTCGTCAGAAAAATGTTATTGGAAGGAATGTCTCCTTTCAGAAAAGACACCTGCCATGTATGTTACATTATTGATCAGACTAGTATTTCCCCATTACTTATTGTCAGCTGTCATATTTCAACTTGGAACATGATGAAAGTCATCAGCCCATGCTGTGAATGGCGAGGGTGCAAATGAGTTAGTTAAACTTTGGGTGTTCAATGCCATCTAATCTGCTTTAGCTCTGATGACTTCTGAAAGGTCTGAGTTACATCTCCCATCTCCATGTAGGTACCTCTGGTACATTCAGTAACTATAGCACCTTAAGGGGAATGAGGCACCTATTGCTTAGCTGTACTAAGCCCTAGATTTGCATTGACTGTTATGGGATATCCATGTTCCTTTGCAGACACCTGTATTAAGGTATTTCAGTCTGTGAGATTAATTTCACATCCAGGTATAGTATTCTACTGAGCACCACATGTCTTGAGGTAACCTATATTTCTCTAAAATAAATTCATTCATAGATTCATAGAATGGTTTGGGTTGGAAGAGACCTTGAAGATCATCTAGTTCCAACCCCCCTGCCATGGGTAGGGACACCCCTCACACTAGGTGAGGCTGCTCAAGGCCTCATCCAATCTGGCCTTGAATACCTCCAAGGAGGGGGCATCCATGACCTCCCTGTACAACCTGTTCCAGTGTCTTACTATCCTCACTGTAAAGAATTTTTTCCTAATATCCAGTCTAAATCTACTCTCCTTAAGATTAAAACTATTCCCTCTCATTCTATCACAACAAGCACTTGTAAAATGTCCCTTTCCAGCTTTCTAGTAGGTCCCCTTCAGGTACTGGAAAGCCTCCCTGGAGCCTTTTCCCCAGTCTAAACACTCCCAACTCTCACAGCCTGTCCCCACAGGGGAGGTGTTCAGCCCTCTGATCATCTCTGTGGTCCTCTGGACCCTCCATCCATGTCCCTCTTATGCTGGGGGCACCAGAATTGGATGCTTTGTTGCCCTTCTCTGGACACCTTCCAGCAACTCAACATCTTTCTTAAGTTGAGTAGCCCAGAACTGGACACAGGACTCAAGGTGTGGCCTAACCAGTGCTGAGTACAGGGGCACAATGACTTCCCTGCTCCTGCTGGCCACATTATTCCTGATACAGGCCAGGATGCCATTGGCCCTCTTGGCCAGCTGGGCACACTGCTGGCTCATGTTCAGCCTACTGTCAACCAGTAGCCCCAAATTCACATTGAGTCTATCATCCCCAAGTCCTTCTCCTAGAGACTGCTTTTGAGCCTGTATTTGTTACGATAATATTCCTGTAGCCATATATTGTAACCATATCTTAATGTAACACTTTCTAAGTATTTCACAGAATGTCCTAGTGCCAAATTATGCCTGCTAGCTGCAGAGCTACGTGTACTGGCTGTGCCCATGTGATCTTTCCCCTGCATTGTTGGTACGTAATTTTTCCAGAAGAACGTCTTTCTGCACTAGTTTCAAAACAGAGCTTGTGTTGGGCACTGTAGGCAGACAGGGATAGAGCTGTCTCAACCGGGCTCCAGGTGTGGGGCTGTTTTGCCCCCATCAGCTTCCACATGTTTAAACTGAGGGGTGCCTGTGAGCTTTCCAGCATCTGCAAAATACTGTCAGGGTGCTGAAGCCAAGATGCCCCAGAATGCAGGTCAAGCAAGAGAGGCCCTGGCCTGGGCTGGACTCTACCACCAAGGCAGTGCCCTTGTTGCAGATCACAGGCTCCCATCACGCAGTCTTTCCTGTGGGACGTGCTCCTGCAGGAAAGCATCTCAGGCGCTCTCCCAGTCTTTGGACAGAGTATTTTCCTGCTCACTGCTTTTCTGCTTTGCATTTCTTACTAGTTTGAAATAAGATGATGAGTTGTGGGATGTTCCAGGCCAGCAGAACGGGAGCAGGAGGACACCACAGCTTGTGAGAGAGAACTTGATAAATAAACAGACATTTGCACATCATAGATATACATGTATGTAGGTATGGAGCCAAATACAAATCAATACATTGTTTTTACCTTGTTCTGTATGTAAATTTCATACTGAAAACATTTTGTATTTTCCACGTGACTTGTAAGGGGTGGTTGCCATGTAACTATGCAACCTGCTGACTCTCCAGTACAATTGACAGCAATATTTAATGGAGGAGTAAGTATTTCTGGAAAGAAAAGAAATAATTAGAGTAGACATGGTCAGTAATCAGCTACAACTCATACAGGCAAACACACGTGAGATTAAATCAACTGATGTTCAGCTGTGTGCTACTGATGTTAACATTGTCTGGTAAACAGGAGTGAAATTTTCCTGACCACCCTGATCTCCTTCTATGATCAAGTGACTGCCTGGTGGATGTGGGGAAGGCTGTGGATGTAGTCTACCTGGACTTCAGCAAGGCTTTTGACACTGTCCCCCACAGCAAACTCCTGGTCAAGCTGTCAGCCCATGGCTTGGACAGCAGCACTCTGTGCTGGGTTAGGAACTGGCTGGAGGGCCGAGCCCAGAGAGTGGTGGTGAATGGTGCCACATCCAGCTGGCAGCCAGTCACCAGTGGTGTGCCCCAAGGATCAGTGCTGGGCGCAATACTATTCGATATCTTTATTGATGATCTGGACAAGGGGACTGAGTCCACCATTAGTAAGTTTGCAGATGACACCAAGCTGGGGGCAGGAGTTGATCTGCTGGAGGGTAGAGAGGCTCTGCAGAGGGACCTCGACAGGCTGGACAGATGGGCAGAGTCCAACATGATGGCATTCAACAAGTCCAAGTGCCAGCTGGCACATTGGCCACCACAACCCCATGAAGTGCTACAGGCTGGGGTCAGAGTGGCTGGAGAGCAGCCAGGCAGAAAGGGACCTGGGGATACTGGTTGATAGTAGGCTGAACATGAGCCAGCAGTGTGCCCGGGTCACCAAGAAGGCCAATGACATCCTGGCCTGTTTCAGGAAGAGTATGGCCAGCAGGGGCAGGGAAGTCATTCTGCCCCTGTACACTGCACTGGTTAGGCCGCACCTCGAGTCCTGTGTCCAGTTCTGGGCCCCTCAGTTTAGGAAGGATGTTGACTTGCTGGAAGGTGTCCAGAGAAGGGCAACAAAGCTGAGGAGGGGTTTGGAGCACAAGCCCTGTGAGGAGAGGCTGAGGGAGCTGGGGTTGCTTAGCCTGGAGAAGAGGAGGCTCAGGGGAGACCTTCTTGCTCTCTACAACTACCTGAAGGGAGGTTGTAGACAGACGGATGTTGGTCTCTTCTCCCAGGCAACCAGCACCCGAACAAGAGGACACAGTCTCAAGCTGCACCAGGGGAGGTTTAGGCTGGAGGTTAGGAAGAAGTTCTTCACAGAAAGAGAGATTGGCCATTGGAATGTGCTGCCCAGGGAGGTGGTGGAGTCACCATCACTGGAAGTGTTTAAGAAGAGACTGGATGGGGCACTTGGTGCCATGGATTGGATGGTGTTGAGTGATAGGTTGGACTTGATGATCTCAAAGGTCTTTTCCAACCTGGTTAACTTTATTCTATTCTATTCACATAAAAAAAACCAAACCATATTACAGATTTTTTGTGATTCAGCAGTACAGTCAGCAGACTGCCATTTCACATTTCACAACACACAACTCCACAGGCTTTTTTTTTTACGTTTCAGTGTGTGTGATACTATTCATATAGAAGACCAATTTACCTGGATTTAAGTGTCTACAACATAGTTGACTGGGTGTGACCTAAGTGACACTAGTCGCTTCAGGCCTGCTTGTCTGAATAGCTCTGAGCTTTACAGTCTGCACAAGCTGCAGGCAGAAGTCCCGTGCTCTGTGTTTCAGACCACAAAGGACGCTGAAGTGGACCCTCGTCTCTCACAGGTCCTGGACCACATCTGCAAGCCTCCTGCAGGCCTCAGTTGTCTGAGATGTCGCAAATGGCACTAGAGGCATGTTTTTAGGCAGCCATGTCCTGTCCCAGATCTCTGTTGGAGCTTAAACACCTACTTCACACAGAGGTACCACATATTTAACTAATTAAGTCTTAATTTGCAATTTGAACCCACCCTTTACTTTTGCCTCTTCAAGAGGCGTGAAATTAAGACACGGCCAAACAAGCCCAAAGGTGGCCTTGAAAGCATAACCATTGTGTTTCACCTCTTGAATTCTATGGGTATGTTCAGATCACTTTTGTGAGCAGTTATTTTGGGCCACCTTTCCTTGTTCTCGTAAACTTGTAGAACAGTATTCTGTCAGCTGTTAGGAGCAAAGTCTACCCTGCCGTGCAGGACCCCGTGATGGCTACAGACTTTGTTTTGTTCTTTTCAGAGGAAAATTCCCCACTTCCTTATTTTATAAAACAGAAAATAAACTGCTCACTTACCAATTGTATACAGCTGAAGATACTCATCATAGAACTGGATTAGGGAGTGTTTGCTAGACCCGTTCACCAGGAAGTAAGCTTTTTCAGTCTTTATGCTCACATTTTGAAATCTACATCCTGTGTTTCTGCCATGTTCATCTTTAATATAAAGCTGGCATTCCGTCACATCAGCATCTCTGTATGTAGAAAAGTATTTTAGTTAAACGTGGGCAGCATGATGTGTTGAATGAGAATCCAGGCTTCCCTAGACTCAAGCATGCCTACTCACCTTGAGTTCTGCCAGTAGAGAAAATACTGGGTATCTGCTGGAGCCTCCCTGCCTGCTTGCCAAGTGCAGTTCATGAAGGCAATGTTATAAATCACACAGGAGAAGTTTTCAATAGCTGACCCATTCATGCCTGCAAACACAAGAATATCCATGATGAGGGAAAATTGTGTGGCTCCACCAAGGTGGAGGATCCATGCTCAGGTATGTTAGGCACCTGAAGCTCCAGCTGGTTATTGATTGGGTTATGCATGACAGCTGGACTCTTGCCCTATTTTAAGCTGTGCAACCTGGGAATGATTAGAGCTTTCACACAGGCAAAAGAACACACATGACCTTGTAACACCATCCTTAGTGCTACAGAAAGAAGTATTTCTCCTTTTTTTAATAAAGACCCAGGAATCCACTCCTGAGTGGCTTTGTTCTGCCCTCTGATCAAACAGCCTCCTGGCTAGATCTTTCCACCCTGATGCAGGCAACAGTGACTTGATCTCTTCCTTCTCTGGAGCAGATTTCAGTGGAAATCTCTCTCTCTTCTCTCTCTCTCTCTCTCTCTCTTTTTTTGTTTTTCTCCAGCCTCCTATCTTCCTCTTCAGCCATTTTTCTGCTTCTTTCTTTGGTGTATCCCAACTTCATCAAAATGGTGGAGTTTTCCTCCATTATTTCCTGCAGCACCCAGTATTGAGGGGACCCTTGTGGAAGCATGACGGGATGCCCTGGGGAACCTACAGGCTTGGATGCCAGAGCCAGGTGGGAAGGACATCGAAAGCAAGAGGTTTTAGGGGACACTGTGTCCTGGCTTGTTTTTGAGGGTCACTGTGTAAGTGTGTCCTCTGTTAAGTCCCCTGGAAGAGATGAGAAGGATGGGGGAAAATGGGCTGTAAAAACTTAGGACCTACCTAAATCTCACTCTGCTTTACTCTCACTTGGGGCGGGCTCAAAATATCTTTGTAAATAGTTGCCTCAGCAAAATGGGTGTGTGGCAGCTGAGGGAATCACAGAACTGTCAGGATTGGAAGGGACCTCAAGCATCATCTAGTTCCAACTGCCCTGCCATGGGCAGGGACACATTTCACTACATCACATCACCCAGAGCCACATCCAGCCTGGCCTTAAAAACTTCCAGGGATGGGGCTTTCACCACCTCTTTGGGCAACTTGTTCCAGTGTCTCACCACCTCATGGCGAAGAACTTCTTCCTAACATCCAATCTGAATCTCATCCACCAGCACCCCAAGTCCTTTTCTTCAGGGCTGCTCTCAAGCCAGTTGCTGCCCAGCTTATATCAATGCCTGGGATTGCCTCAACCCAGATGCAGGATCCTGGACTTGGTCATGTTGAATTTCATGAGGCTGTCATGGGCCCACCTTTCCAGTCTGTCAAAGTCCCTCTGGATGGCCTCCTTTCCCTCCAGTGTGTCTGCTGCACCACACAGCTTGATGTCATCAGCAGACTTGCTGAGGGTGCACTCAGTGCCACTGTCCATGTCACCAGCAAAGATGTTAAACAAGACTGGTCCCAGGACTGATCCCTGAAGGACTCCACTTGTCACTGGCCTCCACTTGGACATGGACCCATTGACAGCCACTCTTTGGGTGCAGCCATCAAGCCAGTTCTTTATCCACTGAATGGGCCATCCATCGGACGCATACTGCACCAGATTTGAGATCAGGATGTTGTGTGGGACAGTGTTGAAGGGTTTGCTCAGGTCCAGATAAATGACATCAGATGCTCTCCCCTTGTCTATTGATGTTGTGACCTTGTCATAGAAGGCCACCGAGTTTGTCAGGCAGGATTTGCTGTTGGTGAAGCCATGCTGATTGTGCCAAATCACCTCTTCATTATTCTTCTGCCTTGGCAGTGCCTCCAGGCGGATCTGCTCCATCATCTTCCCAGGCACAGAGGTGAGACTGGCTGGCCTATAGTTCCCTGGGTTATCCTTCTTTCCCTTTCTGAAAATGGGAGTTATGTTTCCCCTTTTCCAGTCTGTGGGGACTTCCCCAGACTGCCATGACTTTTGGAATATAATAGAGAGCAGTTTTGCAACCTCATCTGCCAGTTCCCTCAGCACCTGTGGGTGTATCCCTTTGGGTCCCATGGACTTGAACACCTTCAGGTTCTTCAGATGGTCACGAACCTGATCTTCACTCACAATGGGCAGTTCCTTCTTCCAGTCCTTGCCATTATCTTCCATTATTCTGGGAGTGTGGCTGGAGCCCTTGCCAGTGAAGACTGAGGTAAAGAAGTCATTGAGAACCTCAGCCTGCTCCAGGTCACTTGTCACCAGTTCTCCCATTTCCTTTCTGAGGGGGCCTACACCTCCCTTAGTCTTCCTTTTGCCATTAATGTGCCTATAGAAACTTTTGCTATTCCTCTTGATCTCCCTGGCTAGATTTAATTCTATGTGAGCTTTAGCTTTTCTAACCAGATCTCTTGCTGCTTGGGCAGCTTCCTTATATGCCCCCCCATTCTAGCTGTCCTTTCTTCCACTCCTTGTACAGTTTCTTGTTGTGTGACAGCATGTCCAGGAGCTCCTTGCTCATCCGGGCAGGTCTCCTAGCATTCTTTCCTGCCTTCCTCTTTGTATACTTTGCTCCTGGGACATGGAGACGGTGGTCCTTGAATATGGACCAGCTGTCCTGGGCCCCTGCTTCCCTCTAGGGCTTTGTCCCATGATACTTTGGCCAGCAGATCCCTGACGCAATTAAAATCTACATGTGTGCACACACACATGTGCTCTGGGGACAGATTAAGAGATTGTTACATTCTGTTTGCCTCTAGCTGCTTGTAATTAACATTTCCTCTCCTATCCTCCTCCCACTTTATGGGTTTCACTGATCCCCTGACTATGCATTTAGCAAAGTCTGTGGTCTGGCTCTTGACACACACTCACCAACAGCTCAGCAGAAAAGAAATGAGTGCTAGCATCTCATTTTGTAACAGACAGAACAATTATTGAATCCACCCTTAAACCACTGTACTTTAGTGGTATTTTGGGGGGCTCTAGGATGAACAAAAATAATGCAATTATTGGTATTCATATGTACTAACACATCTCTTGCAGAATTGTGGAAACATTCATTACAGGGCAAATAATTTTTGCATATCTACAAAACAAAAATAATTCAGTAGAAAATAGAGCAGTCACCTACTGTGTAAGGATTTGTTTTCTAAGGCAATGTTTGCATTTAAAAGATGAAGAACACCTTACCCAGACCACAGACATTACCTCCAGGGATAAAGGTGCACTTTTTTGAGGTGTTTGTGTCTGGCAGCTCAATGATGAAGAATACCCCTTTGTGCAGAGGCACATATTGTTCCACTGGAAACATGCATAGTGTACTATTCACCTGAAAAAGAACATTAGATGTTTTATTTCTCTGATTTTTTTCCTCTCGTGGTGTTAGATGATTCTGGACGTGAAACTGCAACTCATAAACTCAATCACAGAACCAAATCTTGCTTGTGCGTCTATGTGTTTTAGGGTCAGGAGCTAACTCTCTTCTTGACCACCTGAGGGTGATGTAGAATGGAGGTGAGCAGTCAAAGCACAACTATAAAAAAGGCTTTGCAGCTCAGGACTTGGATACTACACTCGTGTGCAACTGTTAGAGAAGCCTAATAGTACCCCAGTGGCATAACAGAAGTTGGTTAATAACCAGGAGAACCATAACAGAATTTAATCAAAAGACTAAGCAAAATAGAAGTCTTTGTCTGACCTCTGCAGAGCTCAAAAATATGCCTGCAGCTTGGAGAAAAGAATGCTCCAGGGAAACCTTATATCAGCTTTCCAGTACCTGAAGGGAGCCTACAGGAAAGCTGGAAAGGGACTTTTTACAAGGATTTGTAGTGATAGGATGAGAGGAAATGGATTGAAGCTTGAGGAGTAGATTTAGAGTAGATATTAGGAAGAAACTCTCTTTACAGTGAGGTTGGTGAGACACTGGAACAGGTTGCCCAAGTAAGGTCATGGTTGTCCTCTCTCTGGAGGTGTTCAAGGCCAGATCAAATGAGGCTTTGAGCAGCCTGGTCTAGTGGAAGTTGTCCCTGCCCGTGACAGGGGGGTTGTAACTAGATGATCTTCAAGGTCCCTTCTAACCTAAACCATTCTATGAACTTGTCAATAGGTTAAATAATCCATCTCTCTCTTGCCTTCTTTCAAGCATTCACATTATCCTACTGGATAATGTAGTCTTATAACATAACTTGTCCTACAGCATGATCCAATTTGCTGGGAAAAAAAAGAACTTGAGATTAAAATCTATGGCATTTTTGGGGGAATTCACTTTTCATTTGAATGGTCTCTTGCTCTGTCTCTCTAAATTCTCTAGGAGCATCACTTAATCTCACAGCCCATTTATTTTCTGCATCTACATCCCTGTTCATGAGTCAATAGAGGTAGAGTTCAAAACTATTGCCTCTGTTCCATTGTGATGCAGAACTTCAGCTTTGTGATATGCATGGGATGCTCATCCTGCAGCAAATGCACCCCAGCGTTGGTGATGACTTTCAACAGCCCTTGACAGATCAAATTGTAGACTGCAAGCAATCACTGAGCAGATTCTACCTGTAACTGATTTCATTTTTTTCTAAGTAAGTGAAATTGATAAAAGGTAAAGAAAAATGTACAATTATTTTTCTCAACAAATAAGAAGTTTACCTCTTTCTCTACACTTTCCATGTCCCTGTCCCTGATGGTACATTTGTACTTAGAGAAATTCTTGCTGCTCTCCCAGGACAGTTCCATTCTTCTCCAATTCAGTTTCACATTTGTAATAGGTGATGCTTGTTCCTCTGCTGGAAGTGTTACAGAGTAAGTTCAGTAAGAGTATGTTACTGGTTTTGCTGAATCCACAGGCTAGTTTCTGTCAAACTAATTGCAAATATCTCTGATACCTGAAGAATTAAACCAATTTCCTCAGATTATATCGTCAAAGCCTTACTTACATTCCATACACTTGAAGTCAGCATGCAAGGGATGAAATAACATCATACAGCACCAAATCACACAAATAACTCCAGGAGAATCAAACATTCTTCTCTGAAAAGAGACAATGGAGGTATTAGGGGGAAAATAAAAACACTGAACAAAAAATGAAAACCACCAACCAAAACACACAAACAAACAACCCCCCCAGTATTTTGGTTTCTGCAAAGCAAGATGCTAATTCACCTCTAGAAAAAATATTTTTTAGACAAGACAAGGGTGTTCTTCAAGACCTCTAGCATGCACCTCCTCTTTGAAAGAACTGAGTAGGCTCACTATTGTCTATCACAACACAGATGTTTCAGATAGAGAGGCACACACATTCTGACACGTACACTCACTGCTGTGGGTGCAGAGATGTTAAGATTAATGTTGTCCCACATAGCTATTCTAACCATACCATCCCCAAATCAGGTTTTCTTGCTTTCTAACACTCAGCACATCACTGTAGCTTTTCCCATGTAAAGCTTCAGGCTCTTCTGCAAAGTGAGCATGCAGGCTGGCTACTTTCAACCATTTGCTGAAGACACCTTCTGGGAAGTAGATGATTTGGCTTTTGGTTGCATCAGGGTGTAAATAACTTACTGCTTTCTTAAAAACAGCCTCACCACCAGGTGTGTTCAGAGACCGTACTTCATCCTGTTCCTACCAGCATGTCTTTGGAGTGCACAAGAAATGTCCATGAGATCTGAACTGTTGAAAGAAAGCAAGAAGAGAAAGATCTCAATCTCTGTCAGATTCTAGCTCAAATTAAATGTTGACCTGCTTACTTATTTTTTTTTTTCCCTATGGCAAATCTACAGTCTTTCTTGAATGGCTTTTGGGGCTAATTTTAACGTTTCATGTAGTAAGGCCTTAATAGCCCTCAGAATAATGTTTAGAACAATGCCCTGAATTACTTTTCAGTCTTTTCAATCAAGCTGACTGTGAACATACCCTTGGTTTTTATATGATTTTTTATCAATTTTAGCACTTTCTATCATCTATTCCATTCTATCATCTTCTTTTATTTTCTGACCACAGATCAGCTAAGAACAGTTTTCTATTCAGAAAAGTACCTTAGGAGATGCAATTTTAATGGGCCTTTCCAGAGGCCATTTGGTATTTGAGAGTGCTAGATGCATCTCCTTCACCATTGTCCTGAATATTGCCCAGCATTTGTGATAAACTTGATGACACTTCTGTCAGTTCCTGACAAATCTGAAAGAATTTTTTATTTTTATATATGGTCCCTCACTTTTCACATACTTTCAAGGAAAACCACATATAGTAAAAAATTACAGTTGATGGGTGTAATTTACAGTATCACACTATCACTTTTCCCCTCCCCTTTCTTTGTTATTTTTTTGTTTTGGATCCAGAAATAGTTGAATCTTACTAGGGACATTACTAAGCTTTTAGGATGTCTGCTTTGCAACCAAAATATTGCAAAGCTAGCTCATAGAACTATGTCCATAATAGTTTCAAATTAATATAACTACAGTGATACACAATTGAATTTAGGCTATAAAATACACTTGAGAGGCTATGAAACAATTATGAGCTCGCTTAGAGCTGTTTTAGAGAACGTGACTTTCAAGTCTTCATGGTATCAAGATGCTGCAGTGTGTACAGTGAAGGGCCTGGAACACGTGACCTACAAGGAGCATCTGAGGGAGCTGGCGTGTGCAGTCTAGAGAAGAGAAGGCTGAGAGGAGACCTCATCATTCTCTACCTGAAGGGATGTTGGAGTGAGGAAGGGGCCAGACTCTCCTTGGTGTCAAGTGACAGGACTAGAGCAAACGGTTTCAAGCTGTGCCAGGAGAGGTTTAGGCTAGACATCAGGAAGTATTTCTTCACTGAGAGGGTTATCAGAAATGGTCTGTCCAAAGCAACGGTGAAGCCACCATCCCTGGAGTAGTTCAAGTGTCATGTGGTCCTGGCACTTGGTATGGTCTAGTGCTGACCCCTCAGTACTGGGTTGAAAGTTGGATGGATGATCTCTAAGGTCTTTTCCAATCAGATATATTCTGTACTCTCTGATTCTGTGCAGTTCATTTGAGCAAACATTTACACAATTGCAAACAGGGTACACCTTCATTCTTGGTATTTCTATTGCTCTGCACTTTCCACTGTCTTTCTGTAAAGTCTCAGCATTTTCTAGAACCTACTTCAATCTTTGTGTGCTCTTTAGTTCAAATTCCTGAGATAATATATGCTATCATTCCTGTTCAATGAGGAATACTACAAAAAACAAGACAATTTTCAGTTTTTCATTCTCCTTTTGACTTGCCTCCATTATGTCTTGATAAAGAAACAGACCTATTAGCACACTTGCAGAGAGCCTGGCTGAGATGAATTTCAATATTAAGACATCTGAAAGTATCTACAAGTAAGTGTTTATACAAGCACAAATGGTTTAAACTTCCTTCATAGTCAATGGAGACCTGGTTGAATTCCATTCATTGCTTCTAGTATACATGAATAATTTCTCACTACCTGTTTTGAAGCCTTTGGCTCCTGCTCTACAGACCATATTGTTAACATTCATAATTTTTGTACATTTGTCCATTTCCCTCTGCCAAGTGTCTTCAGTTAAGAAGTATTTACCCTGAAGTTGGGGGGGTGGTTTGTTTGTTTGTTTTGGGGGTTGGGGTTTGTTTGTTTGTTTTAAAGCAGCAACCAAATCTTGCACTCAGTCACGTTTCTTTCACCTACTTTTTTGTTTTCTTGTCCTAGAGTGTATGAATATTGTCTCTGATGAAGCAGTACATAATCCATGTGAAAGAGGCTCTGCCTCCCCTTCCAGTCTGTGCGAGTGTAGAGGGAGGTTCCTACTTCTTTGTGGTTCAACAAGGTAGTTCATGGCTCTGCTTTCATGTGAAGTCCTTCTCCAGCTTAAGAATCACTTGATTCTGGCTGGGCTGGCATTAACTTTCCCCAGGGCAGCCCATGTAGTGCTGTGCTCTGTATTTGTAGCTAGAATGGTGTTGATAACACTGTTTTGGCTATTACTGAGCAGTGCTGACACACCATCAAAGCTGTCTCTGATCTCCCACACCTTCTAAAAAGGCCAGCGGGATGGGCAAGAGGTTAGGAGGGGTCACAACCAGGACCACAACTGATCAAAGGGATATTCCATACCATACACCATCTTGCTCACCTGTAAAAACTGGCAGAAAGGAGTATTAGGGTGAAGGAAGCATTTATTATTAATGTCTTCTGAAAACACTACTGTGCATAGTAGTACTACTGAGGCCCTCCTTCCCAGGGAGTTGCTGGAGGCTATCTGCTGATGGGAAGCAGAGAATAAAGAGAGGAAGGGAGAGAGTGGCTTGGTGGGCACCCAGTGGCAGGTAGACAGCAAACCATTACAGTGATTTTTTTCTGTTTAGTACTGCAAATGAGTCTCCACTTTTCAAACTACATTAACTCCATATGTTCTGTTTCATTGTCAGAGACTGAAATGTGTTAAAGATCACTGTAGGGAATTTAAATTACTAAGGAAGTGTAAGTACCTGCAAATGGTGACTTTCATGTAGTGTGAGGGTCTCAGCAGAGCTAGTCAAACACTGGCATCATCAACTGGCATCCTTTTTCTCAGAGGATGCTAAAACTCCTTGGAAGAGATTTCTCTGTTCCAGGCATCTGCTTTTCTACTTTTTAATGTTAAGGAAAAAGAGAAACATGGTAATACCTTGGTTGTCTGTCCTTCTCTATTAATTTTCGTGATAATTTTAGAGTGCTGATTTCAGATTGTCCTCACTTGTGGTGAGAGCAAAAACCCAACCAGACCCTCCAAGCAAGTTCGAGTCTTGAATATTTCCATGAGGCACATGACATTTAGTGGAAATTGGCTTGATGTAATCCATTCATCACAGTCTCCACGAATCAAGCTAGGCCAGCACACTAGGTGGGGACTGAAACAGAGATAGGAGTCTATTGTAGCCTGATTCTTCTCTGCTTATCTCTTGCAACATCAATCTTGTATTTGTAATTCAGCAGTAAGGATGTGGCCATTGCTGCTAGGAAGTGATAGTGAAGAGTCTTATGTACAAAGAGTATCTAGGACTGGCCCTGAAATGTTAGGTGAGATATTAATCTCAGCAGTGACTTCTGCTTTATCATGCTCTCAGTGATCTCCCCAGAGAATTAGAGGGAAGACCAGCAGGGCAGACATCCTGGTTGGAGTCTGTTATAGACCACCCAACCAGGATGTTGATGAAGCATTCCATAGGCAGTTTCAGGCTGTCCCAAGATTGTCTGACCTAGTTCTCATGAGCGACTTCAACCTGCCTGATATCTACTGGGATCTCACCACAGCAGAGAGGAGGCAGTCTAGGAGGCTCTTAGAGTGCATGGAGGACAGCTTCTTATCCCAGGTGCTGCGTGAGCCTACCAGGGATAAGGCTATGCTTGACCTCCTCTTCACCACCAGGGAAGGGCTGGTGGGTGATGAGGTGGTCGGAGGCTGTTTAGGGGCCAGCGACCATGAGATAATTGAATTTTCAGGATTCAGTCAATCTAAGAGGGGCAGCAGCAAAACCTCCACTCTGGACTTCCAGAGGGCAGACTTCAGGTTACTCAAGGAACTAACTGAGAAAGTTCCTTGGGAAACAGCCCTTAAAAACAAAGGGGTCCAGGAGAGCTGGACCTGCTTCAAGGATGAACTCTTGAAGGCTCAGGAACAGGTTGTGCGAATGTGCCGGAAGATGAGCCGCCGGAGCCAGCCTGGATGGGTAATGAACTTCTAAAAGAACTAAGGGGAAAAAAGAGGGTTTACCATCTTTGGAAGGAAGGTGAGGCAACCCATGGAATGTTTAAGGATGTTGCTAGGTCTTGTAGGAAGAAAATTAGGGAGGCAAAAGCCCATTTAGAGCTTAGACTGGCCTCTGCTGTGAAGGACAACAAAAAATCCTTCTATAAATATATTAATAGCAAGAGGAAGGGCAGGGACAACCTCCACTCCTTGGTGGACACAGAGGGGAACGCTGTAACAAGGGATGAGGAAAAGCCAGAGGTACTTAACACCTTCTTTGCCTCAATTTTTTACTAGCAGGATGGAATGTCTTCCAGACAGCTGGCCTGCAGAGATGGCAGAAGGAGCCAGGGAGCAGTATAGATTCCCTGTGTTCCAGGAACAGGCAGCTGGAGCTCTCCTCAGCCGCTTGGATCCCCACAAGTCCATGGGACCAGATGGGATCCATCCTAGGGTGCTGAAAGAGCTGGCAGATGAGCTGGCCAAGCCACTCTACATCATTTTCCACCAGTCCTGGCTCACTGGAGAGATTCTGGAGGACTGGAGGCTGGCCAACATGGTGCCCATCCACAAGAAGGGCCAGTTGGATGAGCCAGGGAATTATAGGCCTGTCAGCCTGACCTCAGTGCCAGGCGAGATCATGGAACAGGTCATCTTGAGTGCAGTCACACAGCACTTAGAGGATGGCCAAGGGATCAGGCCCAGCCAGCATGGATTTAGGAAGGGCAGGTCCTGCCTGACCAACCTGATCTCCTTCTATGATCAGGTGACTGCCTGGTGGATGTGGAGAGGCCTGTGGATGTAGTCTACCTGGACCTCAGCAAGGCCTTTGACACCATCCTCCTGGCCAAGCTGTCAGCCCATGGCTTGGATGGGAGCACACTGCGATGGGTTAGGAACTGGCTGGAGGGCTGAGCCCAGAGAGTGGTGGTGAATGGTGCCACATCCAGCTGGCAGCCAGTCACTAGTGGTGTGCCCCAGGGATCAGTGCTGGGCCCCATGCTCTTTAACATCTTTATTGATGATCTGGATGAGGGCATTGAGTCCATCATCAGTAAATTTGCTGACGACACCAAGCTGGGGGCAGGAGTTGATCTGCTGGAGGGTAGAGAGGCTCTGCAGAGGGACCTCGACAGGCTGGGCAGATGGGCAGAGTCCAAGGGCATGAGATTGAACACATCCAAGTGCTGGGTTCTGCACATTGGCCACAGCAACCCCATGCAGAGCTACAGGCTGGGGTCAGAGTGGCTGGAGAGCGTCCAGGCAGAGAGGGACCTGGGGGTGCTGGTTGATTGTAGGCTGAATATGAGCCTGCAGTGTGCCCAGGCAGCCAGGAGGGCCAATGGCATTCTGGCCTGCATCAGGAACAGTGTGGCCAGCAGGAGCAGGGAGGTCATTCTGCCCCTGTACACTGCACTGGTTAGGCCACACCTTGAGTACTGTGTCCAGTTCTGGGCCCCTCAGTTTAGGAAGGAGGTTGACTTGCTGGAACGAGTCCAGAGAAGAGCAACAAAGTTGGTGAGGGGTTTGGAACACAGCCCTGTGAGGAGAGGCTGAGGGAGCTGGGACTGCTTAGCCTGGAGAAGAGGAGACTCAGGGGTGACCTTATTGCTCTCTACAACTACCTGAAATGAGGTTGTAGCCAGGTGGGGGTTGGTCTCTTCTCCCAGGCATGCAGCACCAGAACAAGAGGACACAGTCTCAAGCTATGCCAGGGGAGGTTTAGGTTGGATGTTAGGAAGAAGTTCTATACAGAGAGAGTGATTGCCCATTGGAATGGGCTGCCTGGGGAGGTGGTGGAGTCACCATCATTGGAGGTTTTCAGGAGCAGACTTGATGGGGTGCTTGGTGCCATGGTTTAGTTGATTAGATGGGTTGGATTGGTTGATAGGTTGGACTTGACCTTGAAGGTCTCTTCCAACCTGGTGTATTCTATTCTATTCTATTCTATGCTATGCTATGCTATGCTATGCTATGCTATGCTATGCTATGCTATTCCATTCCATTCCATTCCATTCCATTCCATTCCATTGCACATAGGAACCTCCAGATTGATCTTCTAGACTTCCCTTTATCATACAAGCATATTCTCTTCATTTCGTGCCATCTGTTCAGTCCCTACTCATCTTTCCTGCTTCCTTTCTTCATCCTACTCTCCTTCCTAAGCATTAGATTTCCTTTTCTCTGGCAGCTGTCTCCTCACCTTTCCATACAGTCTTTGCTTCATTCTTCTTTTTCATCTCACTCTGTCTTCTCTCATGACTCCTGTGCTTTCAAAATCTCCCTCAGGTTTCCTGCACGTAACAGCAGCCCCAAACTGCAAGAGATCTCCACGCTTTCTCATGGAAATGCTTGTCTGGAGCACTGCCAAAGGAGTCATTTGCAGCCCTTCCTGCTTAATGGAAGGCTTGCTGTACCATTGCCTCCAGGTTCTAGACATGTCATTGGGCTTTCAGTGGGAATAACAAGGGCTTTAAGTGTTCACTTTCACTTCCATTGATCACAGAACTAAGGAGTTTTGCTTCCCACAGGATTTGTGTTTCACATTTCCTTGGTTTTTAAAAGCTATTATACAATAAAATATTGCGTGTTGGATTGTGCCTATGTTCTCTCTATTACCCCAGCTGTAAATTCCAACACCTCGCCAGGTCTCTCAGCTTTTCTCTGTCCTGCAGACAGGGTAAGAAATGTAGGAGCTTTGGAGCCCTAAGGCATTTGCCTGCCGCATCCACACATTCTGCCTGCTGGCCAAGCAAATAGTTCCAGTATCACATCTGTAGGAATTTTGTGCCTCCAGTGATGAGCGGGGAGGGGGTGGGGGGGTGGGGATATGTGTAGGGGGTTGTAGGGGGGAAGGATTAGAGAGATAGCATTTGCATAGATAAGAAACACCAAGATTTCACAGTATCACAGTATCACAGTAACTAAGGTTGGAAGAGACCCCAAGGATCATCAAGTCCAACCTGTTCCAACAGACCTCACAACTAGATCATAGCACCAAGCGCCACGTCCAATCTCCCCTTGAACACCTCCAGGGACGGCGACTCCACCACCTCCCTGGGCAGCCCATTCCAATGACGAATGACTCGCTCGGTGAAGAACTTTTTCCTCACCTCGAGTCTAAACCTCCCCTGACACAACTTGAGACTGTGTCCCCTTGTTCTGGTGCTGGTTGCCTGGGAGAAGAGACCAACCCCCACCTGGCTACAACCACCCTTCAGGTAGTTGTAGAGGGCAATGAGGTCGCCTCTGATCCTTCTCTTCTCCAGGCTAAACAATCCCAGCTCCCTCAGCCTCTCCTCATAGGGCTTGTGCTCAAGGCCTCTCACCAGCCTTGTTGCCCTTCTCTGGACACGTTCAAGTGTCTCAATGTCCTTCCTAAACTGAGGGGCCCAGAACTGGACACATTTCTGTAAGATACTTCTGTTATTCTTAGATAGATAACCTTTGCATAGATAGGAAGCATCTGGACTTTTTCTGTGAAATATTAACATACCTCTGTCATTTCAGACAGATAACTGTTTGTATATAAGCTTGCACAAACCCCTCTGAAGCTACACAGGTCTTTTGAAGTTCTTCTACCCGTGTCCAGCGCTGAAAATAGAAGCATAAGAGAAGAAACTTACTGAGTCTCTTGCCTCTCTCTAAGTCACCAGGACCTCTGTCCTCTCTCAGACAGGTCTTTTGCAGGTATGATAAAATTCACTCTGCTCTAGAATGACCTCAGCATCAATGTGTCAGAGGAAAATACAGTCTCATTTAAAAGCTGTGGAATATCTGGAGTAGTTTTTACCAAAAAAAAATAATTAAAATCCATCAAATACTGAATGAAGCACTTTCAATTCTTACTCTCTTAGACTGTGTCTTCTGTTGCCTTCACTTGTAGGCTGAGTGTGCAGGATGCTATGAGAAAATATCACCAGAGACCAAAGTTCTTTTCTTGTAATTCCCATCTTTTGCAATGACTTTATTTTGTTGTCTGTGAGAAAGTTACTCCTACCCATGACACACTTCTAGAAATGAAAATTATCATTTTATTCACAGGATGATGTGAGGATAGACTAATATTTAAACATTCCATGCATGTGGAGAGTACTATATATTTACTAAGTGTACGAAGAACCATACCAGCAGGAATAAAAGCCTTACAATGTATATGTGATAGCCCAATCCTCTACTGTCTCAAAACAATGCATATGTCAGGGCAGGGCTGATAGCCCATATTGACTCTATTGTCTCAAACAAGGTGGGACAATACCTGGTCTTGAATAGACAGGGTGATGGCCTCAATGGCTCTGAAAGCTGCTGGCTGCACAGACGGCTTAAGACATTTCTGCTGAGGCGGGAATGCCCTCTTTAAAACCACTGTAAGAGCACCACTGAAAGACCAACAGAGACATTGCGCTGGAGTGCACGGCTCTTCTCTCTTTATGATTTGGAGAGACTCTCTCATTGCCCTCTCCCCACCCCCACCAAAAGGTTAGAAAAGGATCACAGCTTCCGGGGTACAAGAGTTGCATCTGCCCCAGAAGACCCTGCTGGAAGGTACATCCACGACCACGAACTTGGACTATTCCTGTGAAATCCTTGGTGGATCCAAGGAGCGGTGATATCTTCTTCTCTCTCTCTGCCCGTCCCCGTCATCCTGGCCGCCCCCCCTCATCCCCCTGCTTCCCCCTTCCTTCCTCTTCCCGTTTTCCCTCTGCTCCTGTCCATTACCGAGTTTTCACTGTCTCTAATAAACTCAACTCATAAGCCATTTTGAGGTTGCTCACTTTTATTTTCTCCAAGAGACTTCTTGAATCTTAGCACGACCTCTCGAGCTGCCCAGGATTGGCTTGGAATACTGGGTCATGACAGCACATTAGGCAATGAGATGTTCCTCTCAAATTGCTGCCTAAATGCAACTTCCCCAGAATTATTTCAGTCTTTGGAACAGTATTTTGAATTCTGTAAATGATGCAAAACCGGGAGAAGTAGTCCATATACCACTATTTCGTTTGAAATGGGCTTGACAGGCTGGAGAAATGGGATCATGAGGATCTCATGAAATTCACAAAGTGAAGTGCTGAGTTCTGTACCTTGTGAGGAACTATTTCTGACAGCAGCACAGGCTAAGGATGACCTGCTGGAAAGTAGCTTTATAGAGGAGGCTCTGGGGGTCCCGGTGGACAAGAAGCTGACCCTGAGCTAGGTATGTGCCCTTGCAGAAAAGAAGGCCAAAGGCCCCTCTGCTCAACACTGGTAGCAGTAGAACTGGAGTGCTGGGTCCTGTTCTGGGATCCCCAGTGCAAGAAAGACACACAGATATGGGACAGAGTCCAGTGAAGAACCACAAAGATGACTAAGTCCCTGATATATGAGAAGAGGCTGAGAAAGCTGGGGCTTTTCAACCTCAAGACATGAAGTCTCAGATCTTACCCGTATGTATAAATACCTAACAGCGTGGAGTAAGGAAGGAGCCAGACTCTGCTCAGTGCTGTGTCCCACTGACTGGACAATGGGCAATGGGTAAAAGCTGAAATAATGAAAATTCAACTTAAACACAAGAAAACACTTCTTACAGTGAGGGTAGTCAACCACTGGAACAGGATCTCCAGGGAGGTTGTAGAGTCTCCAGTACTGGAGGTACTGAGTGGACAAAGCCCTGAGCAACTGTCTGTAACTGACCCTGCTCTGAGCAAGGGATGAGACAGGACAATGTGTAGAAGTGCCTTCCAGCCTTAATCATCCCAACATTCTGTGATTTGCCTTTTTTTTTTCCCTCAAGAAATAGAAGGCCACATATTTCTAGTTAGATTAATATACAGAACAGGTACAGAAAATAGCATTTCTTTCAGTTACTGCAAAATACATACCAGATAACAAATGCCAAATAGTGCAGCTGGTATCTGATATTTCATAGTTTTCCTTGAATTTTGCAGAAATCTTTAGAAATTTTATATATACACAGTCAAATAGCCTACAACATCACCAGCATTTTTGCCTAGACTTTCTTAAGCAGGAAACTAATCCATATTTTGTATGTAAGCTGGTATAACGGTAGCTAGATTAATCCTGGTATTCTACACAAAAATTTCTGCAGCACAAGCAAATCAATAGGCAACACAGGGAGACATACCTTCTCTTGAAAAAGCTCTCCTCCTTTGTCTTGTTTGATTTTGGATCACAGCATCAAGGATACTTGAACCGGTAGTTGCTGTCATGCAGGCATCAATAGGGGGTTTGCCAGTTAACTTTTTACTGCGTGCCAGCATTGAGTAGCAAATGGTGTTAAGTCAGAAAATGACTCAGTTTATAATTTCTCTTACTGCGGTCAAACTTCCTTAAATATCCTGTTTTGCAGATGTTAATGATTTCACATGAACTGATCACGCAACTAACTCTTCCTTCCTCTTACTTGGGATGAACTACGCATTAGTAGTCACAATGTACAAACCCGTTATACAAACCCACATTAATTCTCAGTAGTCACAGTGCATCGATATGCCAGGATGTTGCCAAATCATGCAGGAAGAAAATTAGGGAGGCAAAAGCACATTTGGAGCTTAGACTGACCTCTGCTGTGAAGGACAACAAAAAGTCCTTCTGTAAATATATTAATAGCAAGTGAAAGGGCAAGGACAACCTCCACTCCTTGGTTGACATGGAGGGAAATGTTGTATCAAAGGATGAGGAAAAGGCAGAGGTACTTAACACCTTCTTTGCCTCAATTTTTACTAGAAAGACAGAACGTCTTCCAGACAGCTGGCCTGCAGAGCTGGCAGAAGGAGCCAGGGAACTGCATAGTTTCCCTGTGATTCATGAGCAGGTTATTGGGACTCTCCTCAGCCGCTTGGAGCCCCACAGGTCCATGGGACCAGATGGGATCCATCCTAGGGTGCTGAGAGAGCTGGCAGATGAGCTGGCCAACCCACTCTCCATCATTTTTCATCAGTCCTGGCTCACTGGAGAGGTCCCAGAAGACTGGAAGCTGGCCGACGTGGTGCCCATCCACAAGAAGGGCCAGTTGGATGAGCCAGGGAATTACAGACCTGTCAGCCTGACCTCAGTGCTGGGCAAGATTATGGAACAGGTCATCTTGAGTGCAATCACACAGCACTTACAGGATGGCCAAGGGATCAGGCCCAGCCAGCATGGATTTAGGAAGGGCAGGTCCTGCCTGACCAACCTGATCTCCTTCTATGATCAGGTGACCCGACTGGTGGATATGGGGAGACCTGTGGATGTAGTCTACCTGGACTTCAGCAAGGCCTTTGACACCGTCCCCCATAGCAAACTCCTGGCCAAGCTGTCAGCCCATGGCTTGGATGGGAGCACACTGCGATGGGTTAGGAACTGGCTGGAGGGCCGAGTCCAGAGAGTGGTGGTGAATGGTGCCACATCCAGCCAGGTGGAGAGGGACCTGGGGGTGCTGGTCGATGGTGGGCTGAACATGAGCCTGCAGTGTGCCCAGGCAGCCAAGAGGGCCAATGGCATCCTGGCCTGCATCAGGAACAGTGTGGCCAGCAGGAGCAGGGAGGTCATTCTGCCCCTGTACACTGCACTGGTTAGGCCACACCTCGAGTACTGTGTCCAGTTCTGGGCCCCTCAGTTTAGGAAGGATGTTGACTTGCTGGAACGAGTCCAGAGAAGGGCAACAAAGTTGGTGAGGGGTTTGGAACACAGCCCTGTAAGGAGAGGCTGAGGGAGCTGGGATTGCTTAGCTTGGAGAAAAGGAGACTCAGGGGTGACCTCATTGCTGTCTACAACTACCTGCAGGGAGGCTGTAGACAGACGGATGTTGGTCTCTTCTCCCAGGCAAGCAGTACCAGAACAAGAGGACACAGTCTCAGGCTGCGCCAGGGGAGGTTTAGGTTGGATGTTAGGAAGAAGTTCTATACAGAGAGAGTGATTGCCCATTGGAATGGGCTGCCTGGGGAGGTGGTGGAGTCACCATCATTGGAGGTGTTCAGGAGCAGACTTGATGGGGTGCTTGGTGCCGTGGGTTAGTTGTTTAGGTGGTGTTGGATTGGTTGATGGGTTGGATGCAATGATCTTGAAGGTCTCTTCCAACCTGGTTTATTCTATTCTATTCTATTCTAAATAAACACATTTTAATAAATAATATATTCTGGAAATAGCAGCAGTGTTGTGTTACTAGTCCATGTTTAAAGTGCTTAAACCATGGACATTTATTTCTGTCAAGATCTGACTGGCTGTATACATAGAATACATAGATTACATAGAATAAACCATGTTGGAAGAGACCTTCAAGATCATTGCATCCAACCCATCAACCAATCCAACACCGCCCAAACAACTAACCCACAGCACCAAGCACCCCATCAAGTCTTCTCCTGAAAACCTCCAGTGATGGCGACTCCACCACCTCCCCAGGCAGCCCATTCCAATGTGCAATCACTCTTTCTGTATAGAACTTTTTTCTAACATCCAGCCTGAACCTCCCCTGGCGCAGCCTGAGACTGTGTCCTCTTGTTCTGGTACTGCTTGCCTGGGAGAAGAGACCAACATCCGTCTGTCTACAACCTCCCTTCAGGTAGTTGTAGAGAGTAATAAGGTCACCCCTGAGTCTCCTCTTCTCCAGGCTAAGCAACCCCAACTCCCTCAGCCTCTCCTCGTAGGGCTTATGTTCCAAACCCCTCACCAACCTTGTTGCCCTTCTCTGGACTCGTTCCAGCAAGTCAACATCCTTCCTAAACTGAGGGGCCCAGAACTGGACACAGTACTCAAGGTGCGGCCTAACCAGTGCAGAGTACAGGGGCAGAATGACCTCCCTGCTCCTGCTGGCCACACTGTTCCTGATGCAGGCCAGGATGCCATTGGCCCTCCTGGCTGCCTGGGCACACTGCAGGCTCATGTTCAGTCTACCGTCAACCAGCACCCCCAGGTCCCTCTCAGCCTGACTGCTCTCCAGCCACTCTGACCCCAGCTTGTAGCTCTGCATGGGGTTGTTGTGGCCAATGTGCAGAACCTGGCACTTGGATGTGTTCAATCTCCTGCCCTTGGACTCTGCCCATCTGCCCAGCCTGTCGAGGTCCCTCTGCAGAGCCTCTCTACCCTCCAGCAGATCAACTCCTGCCCCCAGCTTGGTGTCGTCAGCAAATTTACTGATGATGGACTCGATGCCCTTGTCCAGATCATCAATAAAGATGTTAAAGAGCATGGGGCCCAGCACTGATCCCTGGGGCACACCACAGGTGACTGGCTGCCAGATTGTTTATGATCCCAGCAGCAGTCTAAGTTCTCCTTTAAAGGAGAACTTGATGAAGGGAAACATGCTCTAGCGGGGGAGTTGGACTAGATGATCTTTGGAAAGCCCTTCCAGCCCCTACCACTCCATGACTCTGATCAATCCTTAGCATGAATTTACAAAGAGCTAATAAAATTCTGTCTAGCATATTTGTCAGCAAAGAAGGGGCAAGAAAATATCAGATACAAATTTCTGAACTTTCTCATGGCCTGATTATGGATCAGGGTTTTATTGGTTCATTTTAGATTACAAAATCATAGGTTAGGTGCAAAAAGTGTCTGAATACTCAAAAGAAAATATTCAAAGCATTTACTTCGGTACTGTCAAGTTTGCAAAAGACTTTGCAGTGATATAAATATGATAATTTAAGGCACAAAGTTTACTTTAAATTTCAGCAACTTTAAATGTGGCTCTGGGTCATGCTGAATGTTAGCCACTTCCCAGTTTGTTTTACATAACATCTGACATGCAGATGTGTAGTCTTCATGCAATAGATTCTTTTCATTTCATGCTGTTCTCAAACTCTTGCAGCAAGAGTGAATTCCACTTCCAGTACAGGCACAATTGCAAGAAGGTGAAGAATTCTCCAGGGTTTTCGGAAGTGGTGCAGGATTCTTACTAGTTAATCTGTTATAGGAAGAACTATTCTTAACCCCATTATCCTTGAACTGTTTTTGGTTTGGTTTTGATTTAGTTTTCTTTTCTTTTGTCTTTGCTAGTGTATGTGCTCAGATCTACCAGTAGCAAGTTACTTCACAAACATTTAAAATTTAATGTCAAATTAAATGTCTTTCCTTTTCAGCCCACTTTGCTCAGTCTTCCCCACCTTTACCCACTGATTCTCACTAAAAGGGTATGCTAATAATATTCCCCACTTTAAAACTTGTAGATTATGGATAAAAACCCCAACAAATTCAGTGATTAATATTGAACATGGAGCATGTGAGGCAGTGGCTAAAGTGCAAAATCTGATCTCTAGAAGCACGATTCTAGCATTGACTCAGTCCTTGCCAGCTTGTTTGGTACCTTGGGAACAGGACTGGCATATTTCAAATGTTCTACTACTCTCTAAAGTATTTAATTTGATTACTTTATGTAGCTTAAAAAGAAGACAGTGAGTACATGTGGTCTGAAATTGCCTATTTGTCAAATACAACTACCAAGATACTACAAGCTGCCTCAGAGATTACTACTACCTGGTGTAACTTTTCTATAGTACCATCCGCCTGTGCCACACATTCTTGCAATGCCCAGTGTGTGTCTGTATGACTGATAAATTTTGGTGAAGACATTGGCATACTGATGAAGGGGCATGCTTGGTTAGGTTCTGGGTAACCTGAGGGATGCTCTTACAGTGCCATTTGACCAGTATATTCATGCTGCCCAAACAGTGGCTGAATTAGTTTTAACTGATCCATTTTAAACTCTACTCTGGACTAATTCATCAGGGCTTTTTATGCACCAACTGGCACAGACACTTTTCCCCTCTCCTAGGGGCCTGGCTGTGCTCCCTCACTGGGTGGTGTAACTGGGCCCTAGTCAGGGAGGGCATGTCACTGCTCACCCCATGGCTGCCCTCAGATCCCAAGCAAGCCCAGGACTCTGACTCTTCTGGGCACCATCTTCTTTCAGAACATATGAAATACCTTTTGGTCTTGGACCTTTCAACAGGACCCATCTCCTCATAGGAACAGTCATCGCAACAGCTTGTGAACTACCACAGTCTACAGCCTGGTCTTTATAAGCCAACAGTGATTTAGGTCTTGTTTAATATGTTGTTCTGTGTTTTATTCTAGTTCAGTACTGGTGAGTGTCTGAGACTGTTGCTAGCATAGTCAGTGTTGGGCAGAGAACACTCCAGTTCTCCCAAGAAAAACGCTTCCAGCACCAGAGCTCTTGATCCACAGGTGTAGAATAGTCTTCTGAGATATCTTGTAGGTGAGGATTCCACTCTGTTGATGTAGATGTTCCTAGCCAATTCATTAATAATTTGTCATAAATGAAAGATGGCAAATTCACCCTACATGGTCTGAAATATCTGTTAATAATAATGTCTCAGTTTAGCATTAACATTCTCAGTGTTAAGAGGAGATCTGAGAAAAACACTAGGCTAACAAAAGCTTCAGAAATGTTACCAATATTTCATAATAACATAGTAGATGGAACAATTGTGTTCATAAACTTCAGGAAGTTGTCAAATGTTGTATGAAGTTGGTTTGCAACAGCCTAAAAAGAGCTGCTGAAATGCACAGAACAATTCTTCGAAACACAGCTTAAAAAAATAAATTACAATAATCTCATAATTTTTACCTTCTTCTCTTCTGGATAATGTAAATTCAAGTGAGCAGTGGATGATTTCAGGGTTTCCTTTGGACTGTTCCTTCAGCCTTCCTGGGTCTCAGTGGACGGCAGCTCTCATTTCGAGTAAATCAGATGATGACCCCAATTTGGTGTCATCTTCAAACATGATAACAATGCATTCCTTCACCTCCTTCAGGTCTGTAGGTCCCAAGATAGACTCCTGTAGTACCTCACTTTTCACTGACATTTAACCTTGGCAAAATTTTAATGAATGTTCCAAGTGACCTTCTTTTTCTTAACTGCCTAGAAATGTGCTCCAAGAGGGCTCACACCATGAGTTTTCAAGGTTGACAGGCCTAAAGTTTTCTGAATTAAGCTTCTGGCCTTTTTTTAGAACATGGATGTAACTCCTTTACAGGAGAAAACAGCAAAAAATGAGTTTGTTTAGCTCCTATTTAACAAGACCATAATGCCATCTTCTGAATGTCTCAGTATTGGTTTACTTTTTTATTCCCTTCCCTGCAGAGAGATAATGAATGGTTCATAGCTCATGGCTAGGTTTTAGGGGATTGGAGCCAAATTATGCTTTGCTCTGGCAATTTTGACCAAGAGAAAAGATACAGTGGCGGGTTTTATAAAGTAGTATAGTCTAGTACAGCTCCATCACTCTTATAGCAAATGATTATGACCATTTCAACTGTGGCCTCTGCTGCACACTGAGAGAAGTAGAAAGATGATTTACATGTGTGTCCAGTATGAACTGAGCCTCAATAAAAACTGACCTTGTTGTTCTGATCTGCTGCAAAGAGCTTCCCAGGTGAGTCTTTGACTAAAAGTCAATAATTAACTTTGTCAAAGGCAGTAGGTGTGCCAAGAGCTGTTTGCTTCCAGCTTTTGGCTGCACTGGCAACTGGATACCTCCCCAGGGCTGGAACATGTCCAGGAACAACTGTTCCCAGCATTGCTTTGGCAGGATTTGCAAGCAATGTCCTGAACAACTCCTGGACATAGCCCAGAGGTTAGCTTAGGCCAGGGTTAATTTCTAAAGGCAACTTGCATGTGCCCATCTTATTTAGAGGCTTAATAAAATGTATCTGGGCTCTTACATGGCAATTGGCCTCATTACAAGAAAGCAGTCCTGGGAATATTTAGTTTAATAATCAAATGTCTGGTATAATTATAAAACTAGTCCAATAATTAAATAGCTGTGTTCAGATGTCTAATACAGAAACCTGAGCCTTTGAGTCTCAATGTGAAAAACAGATTTACACCAAAACATAAACCTGATGTGTTAATGACACCTCACCCAATATGAAAAGCACTGTGAGACCTGCAAAATCTGAGAGACCATAACAATCAGCAGGATATACGAGCTATCAAAATTAGTGGGGATACTCAGAGGTTAAAGTTCCTTTTCATGTGAAAGAAAGTGCTTAAAGACTAATTCTGTTAAGGAGAGAAATTGCTGAAGCATTTTATCTTTGTGTCTTAAGACCATCTTTGAAGTCATTGTGAGCTTTCAGCATTGCTTACTCAGGTAGGAACAAGTAGATGGTTCACTGACCAAATATCCAAACTGGGAAGTCAAGATGATAAGATTCTCTTGGTATAACTCCAGATCAAGGCTAACCCTTGCTTGGAATTTGACTTCAACTGAAAATGGAAGTTCTACCTGTGTTCTGATATTACCTGCTCAAACTCTGACTTCCCTGATAGAATATGCTTCTTTCTCAAATATCAGATTAATACCAGCGTATAATTGCTGTGCTCCTGATCTGTACCAAAATTATCAGGAGACTCCTGATATCCTCACCTCACAGGAGGTGAGGATATTTGCTTCTTGTCTTCTGTACTGACCTGACAGTCTTTATTGACTACTTAGCGCTTAAAACTGCTTATGTTGTCTGCCCATTGCTACACTTCATAAGATATGCAGAAAGTATTTTTTTTCCAAGTGCCAATAATAATAAAGTTATTCTGTTACTGTGCTAGTTTAACACAGCCTTTTCCATACAACACCAGAGTGAGGGGGAAGTAGCATACAAAAAGACTCTGGGTTGAGATAAAGAGGTGAGATAAGAGTTTACTGAATAAACGAGATAATAATATGTACAGCTTATTTAGAGAGTAAGAACATAAAGTACAGAAGTAATTTCTGGGCAGATAGTCAAGTTAATGGTGGCTGATCTCTTAATCTGTAACTAACACACTTTAGTTTTAGGATTAGGTAGGGTTTTAGACATACTCCTGGTCTTGGAATCTTCTGTTGTTTATAGGCCACCAGGATTTTCAGTCCCATTCTCCACTTTCTAGTTGCCCAGTGTAAGAGTCTAAACTCCTGGTGTGAGTCAACAAAGATAAAATCACTTGCTGCTTGCCCAGACAGTACCAATCCTGGATGCAAATCACCTTGTGATTGCATCGTGATAACACTGGACTGCAGCTGGCCTATAACAATGACCCAAGGACCCAGCCATCACGCCTATCATTTCCTAGCTATCAGATACCCCCAGGAAGGGAGGGTGATGAGTCAATGGACTCTCCACCTGTCTCCTGATGTGTGATAAGTGGGTAGGCAGGGAGATGGAGAGGAAGGAGGCAGAGGCCCCCCCCCACTCCATCCAGACCACTGTCCAAACTCACATGAATACACAAAAAAGACTTCCTGGGGAACGATATCTGGATACTTATGATTTCCTGGCTCCTGAATTCCTGAGGGACAATGCTCGGACACATACCTAAGGACTAAAAACTGTATAAAAAACTTGACCACTACTGGCTCAGTAGGAAGAAAACTGCAATGGAGGGAAGAAAAACGCAGAGAGAAAAACGCTGAAGGAGGACCATGCCGCTGAGAAGGAAGGAAGCAGACTGAACCCTCTCTCCGTGTCCTAAGTCCCGCTTGCTGCTACTCATGGAGCTGATCCAAGCTGCCCAGAGGGACCTCATCTATTCTCCAGCCAAAGCCTCAGCACCCTTTCTCTACAGACCCAGGCTGCCCAGAGGGATCACATCGAATCTCCAGCCAAAGCCTCAGCACCCTTTCTCTCCTCCACAGACTCAAACTGTCTTGGGGTGGGTGAGGGGTGTGGTAATATGATTCCTTTCCTCTTCTCTCTCTCTCTTCTCTCTCTCCCTCTTTATCTTCTCCCTCTCCCCTTCTTATTTCCATTTTCTCTATGTAATAAATAGTCTAGCTGTTGATATTTTGGCCTCATTTGTGCCTATTAATTTCACAGCACGGGAATATTCAAAAGAACTAGTCTCCTTCCCTCTCTGGACCAAGACACCCAGGCATACTTTGAGAGACCTGAAGAAATATCAGATGCGATCAGACCCATAACAGTGGCATTCAGGCACCAGGATTGTTCATTTTTCCCATTTTTATTCACCTCAATAAATTAATTGTAATTACTTTTAATATGAGACAACTCCATTATTTTTCCTTACAGAAGCTCAAATGTAACTAAAACTTGTTGACTGAAATATTTAGAAAATATTCACAAAATGAAAGCCACCCACTAAGGACAAGTTACTCACTTTAAATTAGCCACAATTAAAACCAAATACTATGATACTTTGTAAAAAGTTGCATGTAAGGTATCACTCTCCCTCGGCTGCACTACAGTTTTGGCCAAGAGAAGAAAGTAAGTGAAAAAAAGCCTATACAGTATTCCAGACTTTCCACAGGAATGTACCATTGCCTGAGCTAAGAAATGCACCCTTTCAAATCCCTCAGTTTTTCTTGATTATTTCAGCATATCAGCAACCAGCATTATCTCTTCATTTTCAGATGATATTGACTGGTTTTTCCTCTCCAAAAGCTGAAAGGAAAATACAAACTTCCATTAGTTTTATACATGAAGTTAGGTTAGCCTGTACTGACTGAAGCACAATTCTGGGAATATTTCAACTTTGTTGCATAACTTATAGAACTATTGCAGTTGTTCATTTCTCAGCTGATAAGCTCTCCCTCGATGGATGTAGCAGTAATATTTTATCATCTTCACAAAGCTGACACATGATTTTTGCCTTCCTGGAAGGAGACAGACAGAACGTGTTCTTTTTTCCCCCAATGCATTGTGCAGAGTACCACAATTTATGTGAAGGAATTAACTTCACTAAGGTGTTGAAACATGAGTACACACTAGTCTGAAGTGTAACTAATTGAACAGACCATGAGAAATTACTGAACATAACCTGATAAACTGCTGGACAAGAAAAAGGTGCAAAGTGATCTAGTCATCCAGTCTGACCTCCCTGCAGTCAGCAGGGACATCCCCAACTAAATGAGGTTGTCCAGGGCTTCATAGAGCCTTACCTTGAATATCTCCATGGAAGGAGCCTCAACCACCTCCCTGGGCAATTTGTTCTAGTGTTCCAACACCCTCATAGTAAAGAACTTCTTGCTGATATCCAGTCTAAATCTGCCCTTCTCCAGCTTAAAACCATTGCCCCTCGCCTGTCACTACGGGCCTTTGTAAACGGTCTCTCTCTGTTACTCTTGTAGGCCCCCCTCAGGTACTGGAAGGCTGCTGTTAGGTCTCCACGGAGCCTCCTCTCTTGCAGGCTGAACAACCTCAGCTCCCTCAGAGGTGCCCCAACCCCCTGATCATTTTTGTGGCCCTCCTCTGCTCCATTTTGTGGCCACTCCATCAGGTCCATGTCCTTCCTATATTGAGGGCTCTAGACCTGTACACAGTACTCCAGGTGAGGTCTCACCAGAGCAAAGTAGCAGAATCACCTCTGGACCTGCTGGCAATGCATCTTTTGATGCAGCCCAGGATGTAATTTGCCTTCTGGGCTGCAAGCACACACTGCCTGCTCATGTCCAGCTACTCATCATCAGCACCCCCAAATCCTTTTCCACGGGGCTGCTTTCTATCACCTCATCCCCCAGTCTGTATTGATAGTGAGGATTGTTCCAGCCCAGGGTGCAGAACCCTGCACTTGCTCTTATTGAACCTCATGAGGTTCACCTGGGCCCACCTCTCCAGCTTGTCCACGTCCCTCTGGATGACATCCCATCCTTCTGGTGTATTGACAACACAACACAGCTTGGTATCATCTGCAAACTTGCTGATGGTGCACTTGATCCCACTATGTCATTGACAAAAATATTAAACAGTACAGGTAATTTTCTCTGTTAATTCTTCAAAACATGGCAAAGAGAAAAGTTATTCTCTGTGTTAAGTCCCTTATTTAAAAGCTACCGGCGCTAGAGTCGTGTATGTATTTTTCACATTTACTATAAAACAGAAAGAGAACTTACCTCTGGATTTGTATTACTCAGCTCACAAAATGCATTTTTAGGTTCTGGGATTTGTGGAAACGCTGCTTTCCAACAGTCAGTTCTGGAGATCAGAAGAAATGGAAAAACAATTAAAAAGTAACCAACATGTCAAAAGCATTGCACCTCCGAGCCTGTAGGTATGTTCCTCTTCCAGAATAGAAGAGAACTGAAAAAATCTACATCAACTCAGCACAGAATGAACACTAAGAAACATCAGGAAAACACAAAACCTTTGGATGGTAATAGTTTTATTTTTCATTAAAGATTCACTTGCAGTTATTTTCTCTGGAAGGAAAAGGAACGCCCAATTGTCTTGCTCATTCTAGTGAATGTTGCAAACTCTTTACTGATAATTGCAGTCAACCTGTGTGCTTGCAACAAATTCAGCAAGCCAAGAAAACAGCAAACCTCTTGCGTAGACAGCCTACATGGCAAATGTTCAGAGCAGCTGTACTGTTAATAGAAGTAATCACATATAGTTGTTTTTCTTGCAATATTGACAGAGAGGCCCTGGAAAAATTGTGTGGCTCATCCAGGAGGGGACTTTGAACATCCCTGTATACAGCGGCAGTCTTCGTCTCACTCATTTGGATTGATTTGTACTAAAATGTACATAAAAAAAGTATTATCTATACTATAAAGGACACCTCTGCCTCATTTGTTAAAGCCTTGCAGATTTTTCACAAACCCATACAAAATAAAATAAATGCATAAATTAAGTTTACCTTTTGAGGAACAAAATCAAGACAGTTGCTGCTAAGAGTGTTGCAAATGCTACCACAAGTAAAATCCATAGTGGGGAAGAAATAATTTCTTTATGTCCTGAAACAGTCATAAAGCGTTATTATTAATAAAGTGGAACAGATGCACAGCTGCATCAGATATCTGCTCTGGTGACTGACTAGTGAATGTCAGTCTCAAAGGTTTCTTTTGGAATAAAAATTAACTGTTTAATTTAGCACCACAGCCTGCTTGTCCATCCCCTGCAGTAAGCAGCTACGTGCTGCAGTTGCAAATGTGTACCATTTTATACTAATTTCCAGTGTCAGTGTTTTAAGAGATGTGTTAATTCTCTTCTTCCTTTCTTCCCAGTAATGTGGCGGGAAACACAATGTTCACCAATCCTTTATATATCTGTGTGTCCATAGGTGTTCAGCAATGTGTTAGGTAGACAGGACATCATTGGGGAAAGAGTAGCATGGATTTGTTCTTACCAAACTCAACAGGTGCACTCCATTCCCCCCAGGCTGAGCTCACCAGGCAGGCACTGCCAGCTGCTCTCATTTTCAGGAGGTACTTGTTTCTCATACTGGATCTTTGAAATGTGTGACTATTCCCTCCTTCCTAAAAACAGGGTAAAACAGAATTGTGTTTCTTTCTGGTCTAAGTGTTGATAATATGCAAGTTACCAGTGAAACTTTTACAAGGCTAGAACAACATTACTCATTAAAGCAGACTGGCGTTACAAAGTAGAAAAATCCTACATATGCATGTTTATTATGTATACATTATGTTCATATCTGTGTATGCCCTTCAAAAAAATAATCAGTCACTCAGTAAACTTTGTTAAGCAGATTTTTATCCTTTAAATCACATCCTATAATTTCTTATTATATAGTCTGATCTATTGATAATTTCAGCACATCAACAGAGGCAGAAAAATATCTTGAACTGTCTCATTTCAACACTGCTAAAATGATTTGAGGAATAAACTGTCTGCAGACACCTCACTTTCCTCAGTCAATGCATCATGACTGTTCAGGAAAAACATAACTTTCCAGCCAAACCTGTAAAAGGTGCAGAAGAATACAATACTTAGTGTTACTAAAATTTACTGACACATTCCTACTCTTGGATACTTTCAGGATAGAGATGGGATGTGCAAGCTGCAAATTAGAAGGAAGTAACCTCCACTACTTGGGGGTATGATGTCCTTCATCCCAGAGTGACGAGAACGGAGACAGGGACGACAGCACTCAATATGAGTGATAATAATCATCCAACTTTATTGTTCCACACTTCATTATTTATAGTCTTATCTTATACGTAGTTAATTCTATTCTAATTTAACACATGCTATTGGTTTCGCTCTAAAAGGTTACATCATTGTTTTCACTACTCTGTGGAATTTCTCTACTCAGTCTAATTGCTCTTTTTCCCATCTCTTTGCCTACTCCTTATCCTGTTTGCCTCCCTTCTCAGGGGCAGCTTGACTTCAGCATACCAAGCAATCAGAACTTTTCCACAACTCCTACTCCACTGCTATATTAATAACAGAAAATCCTTCAAGGCCTAGCTTGCACAGGTGTTCCTGGGACCCATGTCCCCTCTTGCTCAAACCAATCCCCAACACCAGGGGATCCCAAGAGGCTTTTGTGGTCTTTGTTTTTCATAAACAAAATTAAATTCCTAGGAAGTGTTTTCTCTGTGCTTCCTCTCTTTGCTGTGACAGATGTCTAAATTCAGATCCTAATCTGAACTTAACAGTTGGCAATGCAATGTCAAAGGGAAGCTTTTCCAAAATACTTACAGAAGAGTATTAAATTTCTGCCTTGAATGTATAAAAAATGGCATGTATCATGATGATTTAGCAGTTTGACACATTCATGAAATTTAGAAATAGGAACTACAAAATGTATGACTTTGATCATATACTGATTTAAAGGTGCTTGCACAACATATACTTTTCACAACTGAGTATAAAACTACCATCATAAATAGAAAAAGCAGACTTACTTGTATGCTTCTATATTTGAGTGTTCCCTTGGGATTATCCTGTCAATTGAGAGAAAAAAAAAAAACAAATTTTTATTTTTTTGATTGCTTGCTTTGTGTGTATGTAAGTATTTTTTATAAGTAACTTATTGTATTATTTATTATTCTTATTTAATAAGTCATTTTTATCTATCTATTCTCCCCTTTGCCTGCATTGCACTTTCTTAATTGCCTGGCAGCTTGTTCAAAAGAACTAGTAATTTATCTAACATTTAGTATCTAATACATAATTCATATATAATATCAAGTTTATATGGTAACTACACCAAGTTGGGGGGGGGGGAAAGATAAAAATCTGTGAAATTAACTTTTTAGTTTACATCTGGTGTTTCTATTTTACAATAAATATCACTATATTTAATTACAAATACTATGCAAATATTGTTTGCTTTTCCCTCAGATGAAAATATTGAGATCAGGCATGTAACAGGTAATTTAGGCTGCCCTCTAACTGCTCTTTTGATAGAATAAAATTCACTCATCCCTTCTGAATATTCATAATAACTCCCATGAAATATAGTGACCACACAAGCTGGTGGCTGCAGACTGTATCATCTCCAAGTTACATGGCTTTTTTTCCCAATAATTTTGCATTCTGTATTTCTCCATTTTAAAACCAAAATTCAATTAAAACAAACTTGCTTTATCAAATGACTGCATGCTTGCTCATGTGGCACCTGAGCATGAGTTTAAAACATGTACTGCTTCTGGAATCTGCAGCTGAGCACAAAGATCAGTTTAGGAGAAAGTGCAACACTATAATCTCGCTTTTTTTCCCTTTACTCTTTTTTTAGAGGTGTATTAAAGGGCAGTGTGTTAAAACCAAACCAAACAAACAAACAAAGATGAAAGCGAAAATGTGCATGGTAATTAGAAGAGAGTTCCTCCCTCAGGGAATGGTGGCATCAACCTACTAACCTGACTTCATGGAAATCTGTTGCTTGCCAGGGGCCAGGGTCTAGGATGCTGCAGGAAGACTGCCAAACTAGTGGACTATTACCCCTTCCTGATCTTCTGTGTGGACACCAACATTATGGCCAGGGGTAACCTGAATGGTTTCAAGGGTGACTGCAAAGCTCTGGGGAATGGTCAAGGGCAAGGAAGCACAGATGGTGTCTCCTCAGTCCATTCAGTGAGAGAAAGGCTTGAACAGAGGGAACCCATCCAGCAGTTCAACACTTCTCTGAGTGGCTGATGTCATAGGAAGGTTTTGGCTTTTACAACACTGGGACCCTTTTACAAAAATGGAAACTATTAGAACAGAATAGAATAAACCAGGTTGGAAGAGACCTTCAAGATCATTGCATCCAACCCGTCATCCAACACCACCTAATCAACTATACCATGGCACCAAGCACCCTATCAAGACTCCTCCTAAACACCTCCAATGATGGTGACTCCCCCACCTCCCTGGGCAGCACATTCCAATGGGCAATCACTCTCTCTGTATAGAACTTCTTCCTAACATCCAACCTAAACCTGCCCTGGTGCAGCTTGGGACTGTGTCCTCTTGTTCTGGTGCTGCATGCCTGGGAGAAGACAGCAACCCCCACCTGGCTACAACCTCCCTTCAGGTAGTTATAGACAGTAATAAGGTCTCCCCTGAGCCTCCTCTTCTCCAGGCTAAGCAACCCCAGCTCCCTCAGCCTCTCCTCACAGGGCTTGTGCTCCAAACCCCTCCCCAGCTTTGTTGCCCTTCTCTGGACACGTTCCAGCAACTCAACATCTTTCCTAAATTGAGGGGCCCAGAACTGGATGCAGTACTCAAGGTGTGGCCTAACCAGTGCTGAGTACAGAGGCACAATGACTTCCCTGTTCCTGCTGGCCACACTGTTCCTGATACAGGCCAGGATGCCATTGGCCTTCTTGGCCATCTAGGCACACTACTGGCTCATGTTCAGCCTACCATCAACCAGCATCCCCAGGTCCCTTTCTGCCTTGCCACTCTCCAGCCACTCTGACACCAGCCTGTAGCTCTGCATGGGGTTGCTGTGGCCAATGTGCAGAACCCAGCACTTGGATGTGTTAAATCTCACGCCGTTAGATTCTGCCTGTCAAGGTCCCTCTGCAGAGCTCTCCTACTCTTTAACAGATCAACACCTGCCCCCATCTTGCTGTCATCTGCCAACTAACTGATGATGGACTCAATGCCCTCATCCAGATCATCAATAAAGATATTAAAGAGCATGGGGCTCAGCACTGATCCCTGGGGCACACCACTGGTGACTGGCTGCCAGCTGGATGTGGCACCATTCACCACCACTCTCTGGGCTCGGCCCTCCAGCCAATTCCTGACCCAACGCAGTGTGCTACTGTCCAAGCCATGGGCTGACAGCTTGGCCAGGAGTTTGCTATGGGGGACAGGGTCAAAAGATGACCTGTTCCATAATCTTGCCTGTCACTGAGGTCAGGCTGACAGGTCTGTAATTCCCTGGCTCATCAAACCAGCCCTTCTTGTGGGTAGGCATCATGTTGGCCAGCCTCCAGTCCTCCGGGATCTCTCCAGTGAGCCAGGACTGTTGAAAAATGATGGAGAGCATCTTGGCCAGCTCATCTGCCAGCTCTCTCAGCACCCTAGGATGGATCCTATCTGGTCCCATGGACTTGTGGGGATCCAAGCACTTGAGGAGATCTCTTAACTACTTCCTCCTGGATCACAGGGGACCTATACTGCTCCCTGACTCCATCTGCCAGCTCAGGAGGCCAGCTGTCTGGAAGACAATCTTTCCTGCTATTAAAAATTGAGGCAGAGAAGGTGTTAAGTACCTCTGCCTTTTCCTTATCTTTTGTTACTATGTTCCCCTCCCTGTCCACCAAGGAGTGGAGGTTGTCCTTGCCCTTCCTCTTGCTATTAATATATTTATAGAAGGATTTTTTGTTGTCCTTCACAGCAGAGGCCAGTCTAAACTCTAAATGTGCTTTTGCCTCCCTAATTTTCTTCCTACAAGACCTAGCAACATCCTTAAGCATTCCATGGGTTGCCTCACTTTTCTTCCAAAGATGGTAAACCCTCTTTTTTTCCCTTAGTTCTATTAAAAGTTCATTCCCCAACCAGGCTGGCCATCTGCCCCGGCGGCTCATCTTCCGCCACATTGGCACAGCCTGTTCCTGTGCCTTCAAGAATTCTTTCTTGAAGTAGGTCCAACCCTCCTGGACCCCTTTGTTTTTAAGGGCTGTTTCCCAAGGAACTTTCTCAGTTAGTTCCTTGAATAACCTGAATTCTGCCCTCCGGAAGTCCAGAGTGGAGGTTTTGCTGCTGCCCCTCTTAGCTTGACTATGTATTGAAAATTCAATTATTTCATGGTTGCTGGACCCTAGACAGTCTCTAACCACCACATTTCCCACCAGCCCTTCCCTATTGGTGAAGAGGAGGTCAAGCAGAGCCTTAGCCCTGGTAGGCTCATGCAGCACTTGGGATAAGAAGCTGTCCTCCATACACTCTAAGAACCTCCTAGACTGCCTCCTCTCTGCTGTTTTGAGTTCCCAGCAGATGTCAGGCAGGTTGAAGTCGCCCATGAGAACAAGGTCTGGCAATCTTGAGACAGCCTTAAGCTGCCTATAGAATGATTCATTAACTACTTCATCCTGGTTGGGTGGTCTATAAGACTCCAATCAGGATGTCTGCCCCGTTGGTTTGAACTGGCATGAAGTGGACCTCATCAAATAATGTGTCTTTGCAAACAGGCTTGCTAACCTGGTCCCTGTGCTCTATGTAAAGGAGTGTCTTGAATACATGGAGCTCTGTCTAGGGACAAATAAACCATTAAGAGACCTTGTGAGTAGGCATCAAAGGGTAGAGCAATACAGGCAACAATGTGGTAGGTGTCTGTTCCAGATCTTCCAATCAAGAAGAGGAAGCAGATGAGACTGTCTTCACGTGGCCTGAGAAACTCTCACAGCCAGAGACCTTGTTACTCAAGGGAAGTTGTCTTGGAGGGCAAAGTTGCTGGTTGATCTACAAGAGCAGTTTCCTCAGAGCACAGAATTCTCCATTCTGATATGCAGAAAATTGAGTACGCCATGTGAGCAAGGCAGAACATGAAGTGTGAGATCAAAGACGGAAAGTATGGAGTCAGGAAAGTGCAGCTGGTTTAAGTCTAGGAAGGGATGTGAACACAAGAAAGGTTATTGTGAATGCACTGGCAGCAAAAAGGGAGATTAAGAAGTATGCAGACTTCTCGCTCACTGAGTTGGGGAAATCTAGTGACAAAAGACATAAGAGAAGCTGAGGTATTATTTTCCTTTTTAGCTCAGTTTTCACTCTCAAGATTTGCCTTCAGGTTTCCCAAGTACCCTGATCAATAGTGCTTTAACTTAAAAAAAATGCTGAAGAAGCCAAAACTCTCAGCAAATTCAGTTCTTCAGTGTCAGACATGAAAAAATATGATTGAAATTAGGTTACTAATGGTGTTATCCTTATTTGGTGTGTGTGTGTGAGTTTGTTCATTTGTTTTTTGTTTTGTTTGTTTCCTCCAAATGCAAACAAATTCCAGTTGTGCAAATCTAGTTAAAAAGGCTGACCTATGAGTTGGTCATAGCACGTTAGTAAGCCGACATAAGTTTATACCTGGCAGTAGTAAAGCAGTCAATTCTGCAATTCAGTAATTACTGGGCCTTGATATAATTAGCAACATGAAACTTGCTAATAATTATTAAAACCAAAAAGCTAGGCTAAATGTGAATTACATATTCTTTATAAACCAAATATTGGGTGTATTAAAGGACATTAAGAAGCATGTATTGCTTTGCTGCAATGAACTTCTATTCAGATGTCACAGAGAGGTTTCTGTAGGCTTGCTTTGCTGTAATGGCCAAGCGAGTCAGGGAAATAATGCAGTTTCCTAGCAGTTAGTTGGACTTACAGAAAAACTCATCTGTGCGGTAGCAAGCCCGATCCAGACTAAGAAATCCCAAGGAGTGGAAATGTAAGGAACACTCTCCCGCTAAGGAGCTCAATCTGGTTGTAGCGCTGGCCGCGTTTCCCTTTGCAGTCGCTATCTGCCACCCTGTGGTCATTTGACGCAATTCTGCGACAGTTAAAATAGGTCTATTCTTGCAACAGTCTCATTCCTTCCACAGTGCTGCAAAAAGACTTGTAAAGCCAAGGTTCGAATCAGGCTTTCAGTAGCTTATATGATTCCCTCTGTGTTTAGTCACACCGCCTTTCTGATCTCTCTCGTGTTTATTTGCCTTTTATTTAACATTATATGGTTTCAACTCATTGACCAACAAGTGTGTTGCTTATATATGATATCTGGATAAGCTGTTTACATTTCATATACAGAGGAATTTCATTCACTTCCATCAATGCAGGGGGGGGGCTGTGTGTGCAAAATGACATTGTAGTTGCAACCACAAAGGAATGTGGTGCTACATACAAGGGACTTTATTTTCCTTTCATCTGTTTATGCTGGTAAACACAAACATATGTATTAATGTTAAACGTAGGTGAAGAACTCAGTCTTACCTTATATTTCATGTTGATTTCATATCTAAAACACTTGTCTATGTTAGAATGACTTATTTGTGGTCGCTGCCACTGAATTAGGCAATCACTTTTAATTTCATCACAGATGACAGTGATATTTGATGGAGGCATGAGCTTTTCTGAAATGATATTACCAAGAATTCAAATAATTAACATTTTCTGCATTGTCTTTCTTTTCTTTTGTTTGTTTTGTCTTTGATAGAAGAGATTGTAATTGCAAGTAACACCTCTATGAAGAAAGACAGGGACAATGTTAGAAATAATTAGTCCCCAGGATTAGAAAAAAGACAGGGACTAAGCCAGGAAACATGACTTAAGAGCAGAATAAGGGTGCTTTTTCACAGAACTATAGAATCATACAATCAACAAGGTTGGAAAAGACCTCTGAGAACATCAAATCCAACCTATTACCTAACACCTCATGACTAACTAAACCATGGCCCCAAGTGCCACATCCAATCCTTTTTTGAGCACCTCCAGAGATGGTGACTCCATCACCTCCCTGGGCAACACATTTCAATGGCCAATCACTCCTTCTGTGAAGAACTTTCTCCTCACCTTGAGCCTAAACTTGCCCTAGAGCAGATTGAGACTGTGTCCTCTTGTTCTGGTGCTGGTTGCCTGGGAGAAGAGACCAACTACCACCTGGCTACAACCTCCCTTCAGGTAGTTGTAGAGAGCAATAAGGTCTCCCCTGAGCCACCTCTTCTCCAGGCTAAGCAACCCCAGCTCCCTCAGCCTCTCCTCACAGGGCTTGTGCTCCAAACCCCTCCCCAGCTTTGTTGCCCTTCTCTGGACACGTTCCAGCAACTCAACATCTTTCCTAAACTGAGGAGCCCAGAACTGGACACAGTACTCAAGGTGTGGCCTAACCAGTGCTGAGTACAGGGGCAAAAAAACTCCCCTGCTCCTGCAGGCCACATTATTCCTGATACAGGCCAGGATGCCATTGGCCTTCTTGGCCATCTAGGCACACTGCTGGCTCATGTTCAGCCTACTGTCAAGCAGTACCCCCAGGTCCCTTTCTGCCTGGCTGTTCTCCAGCCACTCTGACCCCAGCCTGTAACACTTCATGGGGTTGTTGTGGCCAACATGTAGAACACTTAGATGTGTTAAATCTCATGCTGTTGGACTCTGCCTATCTATCCAGCCTGTCAAGGTCTCTCTGCAGAGCCCTTCAACCCTCTAACAGATCAACACCTGCCCCCAGCTTGGTGTCATCTGCAAAATTCCTGATGATGGACTCAATCCCCTTGTCCAGATCATCAATAAAGATATTGAATATTACTGGGCCCAACACTGATCCCTGGGGCACACCACTGGTGACTGGCTGCCAGCTGGATGTGGCACCATTCACCACCACTCTCTGGGCTCGGCCCTCCAGCCAGTTCCTGATCCAACACAGACTGCTGCTGTCCAAGCCACTATCTCATGCTCACTGAACCCTAGACAGCCTTCTACCATCACATCTCCCACCAGCCCTTCTCTATTGGAGAACAGCAGGTCAAGCAGAGCCTGACCCCTGGTAGGCTCATTTAACAGCTGCATCAGGAAGCTTCCTCCATACACTCTAGGAACCTTCTGGACTGCCTCCTCTCTGCTGAGTTAAGCTCCCAGCAGATCTCCATCAGGTTAAAGTCACCCACAAGGACAATGTCTGATGATCTTGAGATGGCCTCCAGTTGCTTATAGAATAATTCATCAACCTCTTCATCCTGGTTGGGTGGTCTATAACAGACTCCAACCATGATGACAGTTTGGTTAGCCCTCCCTCTGATTTTAAACCACAGGCACTCAATCCTTTCATCCTCTACCTCAAGTTCTGTGGCATCAAGTGATTCCCTAATACACAGGGCTACCCCTCCTCTTCTTCTCCCTTGCCTGTCTCTCCTAAAGAGTGAGACAGAGCAAGGTAATGCTAACCCTAGATTAGGAAACCCAGGGGTAATTTCTTTCTTCAAGCCTCCTCACCTGATGCTTTTATGATATGATGCTGTTACTTGCTTCAGGTTGTGAAATACACAGCTTATTCCCCCCACTAAAAATCAGTCATAGAAATTTAAGAATCTAGACACACTTCCAAAAATCTAGACAACTTCTTTATGTCTCCTCTAATATCGCAGATGCCAGCAAATATATGAGACCTTTTATATTTTGATCATTGTCAAGGACTTGATTATTGTAACAGCAAAAGGCAGGCACTTAAGCCAGAAGGGATGATAAAAGGCTGATAGGTGAAAACTCAGTTTCAGCTAGACTGCTACTTTACATCAATATTTAGAGACAGGAGTGATCTCTTGGTGGTGGGCTACTGGTAAAAGAACAGTCTTGTTTCCACTCCGTATTCCACTTTCCATATTACCATTCAGTCCCCTCTCTGCATAGAATGAAGCCTTGTTTGTCCACTTTTGGAAGCCATACCAAAATACTTTGTCACAGTTAAAAGAATTCCTTCCAAGTACAGTACCATATGTGAAAACCCGGGGTATTTTCTACACATAATTATTTCTTCAACCAAGCTTGTGATGCTGTTGTATGCTACCCTCAGCGGCACTGAGAAGGAGAAATCTGTGCTCAGACAAATGACTGAAAAGTCTCCTCTGTTGAAAGGTCTTTGACATTATTGAAAGGACAGTGGGGGGAAGTACAATTTCTTGAGATCTGTGGACCTTGCTGGAGAAAGAACTAAACCCAGTAAAAGTGGATTGCTAAAGCACCTGAGGTGGGCTGCATCTGTGGAGCTTTCTTATTTAATTTCCATCATTGCCCTTTTGCTTGAGGAATAGGTTGTCTCAAAGAGGCCACAGTCTCTTGACTGCATGTGAGACAGTGTACTTTGTTCTTTCTCAGAGATAAATGCTCTGCCACCCTCACACAATAATGGAAACAAATTTAAAAACTTATTTACTTACCAATTGTATATAGTTGTATGTACTCATCATAGAACTGGATTAAGGAGTCTTTGCTAGACCCATTCACCAGGAAGTAAGCTTTTGCAATCTCTATGCTCACATTTTGAAATCTACATCCTGTGTTTCTGCCATGTTCATCTTTAATATAAAGCTGGCATTCCGTCACATCAGCATCTCTGTATGTAGAAAAGTATTTTAGGTAAACGTGGGCAGCATGATGTGTTGAATGAGAATCCAGGCTTCCCTAGACTCAAGCACACCTACTCACCTTGAGTTCTGCCAGTAGAGAAAATACTGGGTATCTGCTGGAGCCTCCCTGCCTGCTTGCCAAGTGCAGTTCATGAAGGCAATGTTATAAATCACACAGGAGAAGTTTTCAATAGCTGACCCATTCATGCCTGCAAACACAAGAATATCCATGATGAGGGAAAATTGTGTGGCTCCACCAAGGTGGAGGATCCATGCTCAGGTATGTTAGGCACCTGCAACTCCAGCTGGTTATTGATTGGATTAGGAAGGACTTGATTAATTTCAGGTAGTAACACTGGAAGGTATTTACACTGACAGATTCAATGAGGAATTTGTCATGGACTAATCCTCAAAAAATAAGATTACAGATGCATCTTGATAGAACAAGATTCAGGGGAGCCTGAACTGCTCTAGTACAGGCTGACACCTAAAGTGGCTGTCCCTGTATGGTAGGTACAACCACCCTGACAAACACAAAAATCCTGACAGCCACCTGACAAAAGGCTGAGGTTTGGTAGGAGATGGAAATAATCAACTTAACACCTCATAGACATTGTTCTATGGAATTGGCCCTTCAACTAATTAAAACTGACCACAGTACACTCTTGACTTTGGGTATAAATGGAGTCCTGCCACAGAACCATTTTGAGTTAGTGTCCATGCAGCAAGTGGTTGGATGCCCTCTCCTTAGAATAGGATGCCATCTGAGGATACTTCCACAGATTAATTGCTCATGCCTCCTTTGGTGAGTGTGTATTTTGGTTACCCCTTTCGAGTGCCTGTATGCACAATTTGGTTCATCTTTATAGAAAGAATGCTCCTTAAATCTTAATGTTAAAGCTTAATTGGTTGTGCAGTACTGTACTCCTGACTGACATCCAAATCTGTAGTTTAATTATGTTTGAAGGACTGATGAGTAATTTTGGTTACAATAAGTTCACATTTGGGATGGCTGTTGTTGTTGGCTTTGTGGGGGCCTCCACAACACCCTGTGCTTTGAACTGTGCCTATTCTAAATGAAACACTGATGCCACAATGCCAGAAATTGAAACATTTGCCTGTCGTCCTTCAGCCTCCTGCTGTAGCATTTGTATTTAAACTGTGTTCTTCTGTACCCTCTGAAATGAGTAGAAAGCATGAGGAACTTTGGCCAAACGGATAAAAAGAGATTTGAACTCTAGAGGAAGAGATCTTTGCTAAGGCAGAAGTAATACATGAACAGGAAAATTAATAATCCCAAGAGGACAACTTCATTATTTGCTTTGAAGTATTTCTGCAGCTTGTGAAGGCCAGTGAAAGATAAAACTACTTCACTTAATAAACATAATGTTTGCAAAATAGGAAAAGCTGTAACTGTATAAGCAAAGAAAATGAATTAATTTGAGGCAAAAGTTACTTTTTCATATAGTCATGACATTTCACATGTAATCATTTACACAAGATCCGATTTCTAGATTTCTTGCCTGTTTGGTTTTGAATTGGAGCTGAAGTCTGAATCTTATCTGCAGCTGAATTAGTAAAGAAATCAAAACCAATAAGGGCTTCTACATGTACACTGGTCAGGAAAAAAAGTTTAAAGGAAGCTTATTGACACTAATAAATAATACAGAACAAATGACAGCTGATGTTGAGAAGTCTGAGGTACTCAACAAACTTTTGCCTCAGTGTTTACTGGCAGTCATTCTTCCCACATCCCTGAAGACCCTGAATGTCAAGGTGGGTGACTAGGTGAATGGAGTCCTGCCCATCATAAGAGAGAATTAATTTTCAGATCACCTAAAGAATGCAAGTCCATTGGACACAATGAGATGCTTCCTCGGATCCTGAAGGAATTGACTGTTGTGGTTTCCAGGCCACTCTGTATCATATTTTAAAAAATCATGGTAGTCAGGTGTTGTAGTTTGAGCTGGGTGCCCCCCTGGTGCATTCACTTCCTGTGTCCAGAAGTCCAGCCCAGAGGGATGGACACAGGAAATTGTGTATTTCCTACCATAATTCTTTGCACCACTATAAGATCCAGTGCGGAGTCTGGCACTTCCTCTTTCCTTCCCTCTCCGAGACTTGGTAACTGGGGGAGAGATCTCCCGGCCATGGGCCTGATTGGGCCCAAGGCCACAGGGGGATGGGCAGTCTCAGGCCTGGCCAGCTGAGACTAGCCCAGCAGAGGGAGGGGGAAGAAGGAGCCCTGGGGGTTTTGCATGTACCCTCAGGTGGGGATGGGATCTTTCTTTGTCACTGCGCTTTGGGTTTTCTGTAACATTCACTGCTTTCTATTTAGACTTTCATCACTTTTGCAATCCGTTTGCCTGAGTCGTTATTTCTGCCTGTGGTGGGGAGGGGACCTGCCCCAACCCATTACATCAGGTGAAGTGCCAGTCATAGGAGGAAAGTGAATACAGTACCTTTTATCTATTTATTTTTTCTTAAAATAACAATGAACATTGCTCAGGGTGAAAGATGTTAGTGTGAAACTGTCCCCTGGATTTTTAACCTGCTCATATGTCTGCTTCTATATCATCTGGCCATCTCTCAGTTCTGGGAGGAAAGTCTAGATAGACTCCTCAAGCAGTCAGAGAAATACTCAAATAAACAGTAGGAGATGCCCTTTGGTTGTGGAAATGTCGAAGGTCAGGTTGGATGTGTCCTTAACAACCCAACCCAGCAAAAGATGTTTCTGCTCATGACAATAAAGTTGAAATAGATTATCTTTAAAAGTTCCTTTCCAAACCATACAATTCTATGATCGTTTGAACCTGCTTTGTCCTCAAGAGTCATGTCATCCTGTGTCTTCACAGGCTTCTGTGTCACAGCAGTTAGCCCTGAACAAACATATCACTGCATCTCCAGTGTCCCTCAATGATTATGTCTTGGTTTCAGTTAATTCAGTAATAATATATATATTGTATATATACATGCATATAATTCATGTATATAATGTATGGAATTCATGTATATGAATGTATATAATTCATCCTGTCTTTTGTACATAAAACTTGTCATCTGCAGAGAATGAGATACCTCTCACTGAGGTTCCTCTGAAAACAGTAGCAGAATCATACATTTCAGTCCCATCAAGACTATGATTTCACATGAGTCTTTTGAAGGCAAGAATTTCACAACAACAGATATATATATGCTTCAGCAGAAAGATAGGTCTCAATAAAATCTAGAAAGGACTGCTAAAACATAGACACCTTATTCCTAACAAGAATACTTCCCCCCTCAGTTATCTGAGGATATGAAAGAAACAGAAGAAGTGCAGTGATTTATCTCTGTTAAAATTTGCATAGCAAATTTACTCTTACAGTCTTGGTAAAATCTCCTGCAGTCACTGAACACTAGTCTTCAGTGAAATTCATGCTGCTCATCTAACTTAGTTCCATTTTCCACCAATTCAAAAACAAATTTTTAACAGGTGAATGTGACATCTCTGCTGCAAGTGTCACACAATAGAAACAGAAAAGAGCAGGACTGATTCCCACAAATTTAAATGCAGAGGTTATTTACTTGGCATTTCTGAGACTTAAGCACAACTGTCGGTAGTGATAAGCATATTATACTCTACTTCAGATGACTGTCCCATGGAAGTATTATACTTACAGTCTGTGCAGCACCAACCAACACACAGCTGGGTGATCAGCAGCATCCACTGGGTCATGAAGAGTGCAAATGGAGCAACCATCTCTTCCACCTTGAAGACAGAGAACAGTGAAACTTGCTCAGGTTTGAAGTACAAACCATTCTCCCCTGAATTTGTATAGTCTGGCCTGCTCATGTGCTTGCTGGTAGTGGTTTCAGCTAGTCTCTGGCTTAGATGCTAATTGTGCATAGGAAAATTCTAGAGACTTCTGAGTATAAGGTAAATAATATAAGGGATTAGAATAGAATAGAATAAAATAGAATAGAATAGACCAGGTTGGAAGAGACCTTCAAGATCATCGTGTCCAACCCATCAACCAATCCAACACCACCTAAACAACTAAACCATAGCACCCAGCACCCCATCAAGTCTCCTCCTGAACACCTCCAATGATGGTGACTGCACCACCTCCCTGGGCAGTCCATTCCAATGGGCAATCACTCTCTCTGTATAGAACTTCTTCCTAACATCCAACTTAAACCTTCCCTGGCGCAGCCAGAGACTGTGTCCTCTTGTTCTGGTACTGGCTGCCTGGGAGAAGAGACCAACATCCGTCTGTCTACAACCTCCCTTCAGGTAGTTGTAGAGAGCAATAAGGCCACCCCTGAGTCTCCTCTTCTCCAGGCTAAGCAACCCCAGCTCCCTCAGCCTCTCCTCATAGGGCTTATGTTCCAAGCCCCTCATCAACTTCATTGCCCTTCTCTGGACACATTCCAGCAAGTCAACCTCCTTCCTAAACTGAGGGGCCCAGAACTGGACACAGTACTCGAGGTGCGGCCTAACCAGTGCAGTGTACAAGGGCAGAATGACCTCCCTGCTCCTGCTGGCCACACTGTTCCTGATGCAGGCCAGGATGCCATTGGCCCTCTTGGCTGCCTGGGCACACTGCTGGCTCGTGTTCAAACAGACCAGTACCTGTGACCGTTTGAGACTGTGCCTTTAAGAAAGGGACAGTGCTAGGACACTATGGCTGAATGTTTTAGTAAATATTGATACTCTAAACGAATTTCATTGGAAGATTGGCAGAATGTAGCTTTAAGTTTTAGTGCAGGTGGAATTTTCCCTCAGTTCCAGTTTGGTTCCTCTTCGCTCTCCCTTTCCAGCCTGTCTGCTTCTGGGCATCTGGCCAGAAGGGCCGCAGATAACAGATAAGCATTAATCCATCACTAATATTTCTTGCTACTAAAATTCTTCGTTTCTTATAACTGCCTTTTCTCTCTCTCTAACCCTTTTTGGGAAAAAGGGAGGTAGGGGGGAGATAGAAGGGGTTTGGGGGGGGAACCCCCTCTGTCCAGGGGTTTTGTTCCTGTTATCCTTCTTTGCTGTGTATTTCTGTATATATTCTAAATCTGTATATTTGTGTACATAAATTCCCTGCGTCTCACATTGCTTTGTAAATACAACATTCCCTTTTGCTTCACCAGCTGAGTTAGCTGTGGTTTCTTTTATTTCTTCTTAGTGGGGGAGGGAAAGCTGGGCCTTTCTCTCTCAACCCACCACAGTACCCCCAGGTCCCTCTCTGCCTGGCTGCTCTCCAGCCACTCTTATCCCAGCCTGTAGCTCTGCATGGGGTTGTTGTGGCCAATGTGCAGAACCCGGCACTTGGATGTGTTAAATCTCATGCCGTTGGATTCTACCCATCTGTCCAACCTGTCGAGGTCTCTCTGCAGAGCCTCTCTACCCTCCAAGCAGATCAACTCCTGCCCCCAGCTTGGTGTCATCAGCAAATGTAATTCCCTGGCTCATCCAACCAGCCCTTCTTGTGGATGGGCACCATGTTGGCCATCTTCCAGTCTTCTGGGACCTCTCCAGTGAGCCAGGACTGCTGAAAAATGATGGAGAGTGGCTTGGCCAGCTCATCTGCCAGCTCTCTCAGCACCCTAGGATGGATCCCATCTGGTCCCATGGACTTGTGGGGATCCAAGTGGCTGAGGAGATCTCTAATTATCCCCTCCTTCTGGAACAGAGGGAAACTATGTAGTTCCCTGGCTCCTTCTGCCATCTCTGTAGGCCAGCTGTCTGGAAGACATTCCATCCTGCTAGTAAAAATTGAGTCAAAGAAGGTGTTAAGTACCTCTGCCTTTTCCTCATCCTTTGATACAACAGTTCCCTCCCTGTCCACCAAGGAGTGGAGGTTGTCCCTGCCCTTCCTCTTGCTATTCATGTATTTATAGAAGGACTTTTGGTTGTCCTTCACAGCAGAGGCCAGTCTAAGCTCCAAATGTGCTTTTGCCTCCCCAATTTTTTTTCCTACATGATCTAGCAACATGCTTAAACATTCCGTGGGTTGCCTCCCCTTTCTTCCAAAGATGAGACACCCTCTTTTTTTTCCCTTAGCTCTATCAAAAGTTCATTGCCCATCCAGCCTGGCCGTCTGCCCCAGCGGCTCATCTTCTGGCACATTGGCACAGCCAACAGATAACAACAATAGATAGATCAATGTAATTCCATTAGTGTATTCAAAACCTTATATCTTGCAGCATAATTTATTTGTTGTCTTTGCCTGCTCACTCTTTACTGCTCCACTTCAGCTTCAGGCTGTGCTATCCTCACTCTGACCTTAGGCTTCTCTATTTTTACTTCTCTAGAGGTACAGCACATGTGGCTGTACAGGCTTCTTGGGGCCCTTTGTCCCTGAGAGGGGACAGGGCAGGGACCTGTGCAAATTGTTAAACTGTGTATATATATGTAAATACATGCTGCACGTGTTTATTGCCTTTTATACTGTTATGTTTAGTTTCTTTTGTAAACACAATTCCATTTTGATTTCCGAGTGTGGTGAGATTTGCTCTCTCGGGCAGATTTCCAAAAAATAAGTTATTGGGGGGGATTTAATTCAAACCATAACACTGCTTCTACATCACCTGGCCATCTTTCCCTTCTGGTGGGAGGAAAGATTAGGTGATTTCTCAAGCAGTCACAGAAATGGTCAAATAAACAGCAACAAAGTTAAAGAAGTTGTCCTTCTCTGCAGCAAAACAACTTGTGTGGTGATTCATAAAACTGGTGATCTCGGGAGCCCTGCATAAATGTTACACACAGACACTTGATGACTGCTATCTCAAAGTATAAAGGCTATTTATCTGCTACATTCAAAGGCTAGGATGAATAGACACCAAGCAGGTGGGTAAAAAGTTGCAAACTGAAAATACCAGAATAAGTCACAGCAATATCAATCATCTTGAACTACCCAGTGGTGAACATGGAAGGTTTGGTGAGAGCACTAATTCACTTATTGCCAAGGACTTTTTTGAGTATATTCTTAAAAATGGATCTAGGACTGGTGTCTCACATTCTACAAATCTGTTATTAAACTCACCCAAAAAAATCAAAACTGTGGTTAGGACCTTTCTAAGCAGGCAGTGGATACTTTATGTACAAAAAACTCCATTCTACTTAGATCCATATATTCCTCTGGCAGCTTTTTCAGAAATCACCCCTCCAGCCCTGGGCTTCATAGAACCACAGTGAATACCTCAGCAAACAGAAGGACAAAAAAAGAACCTACCTTTTATTTCAAAATGTCTTTATCTTGTTTATCTTTCCATCATAGTTTCCAGGGTCAGAGATGATGGAAAGATTCACATTTTAAATGGTTTTGTAGCTATAAATAGGGCTCTCTCCCTTGTTGCTTGTGATTTGGAGAACTGTTGTACCGTCGGAAGTGTTGCAAAATATAGTGTTCATCACTTCCCTCTTAATTCTTACCAAATTCATGTGGTTGCACAAGTCATGATTTCACATAGCATGAACAAGCTGTTAGCTGGTTAAATTTTCCTTTCTGTTGTACAGAGTCTGCTGGTGCTTGAGAACCCAGTGAGTGCACAAAACCCTGTTATTTTATAGGAATTTCTCTCTTGCCCCAAGTAATACTGAGTAGTAAAAGGATCTCTCAATACAAACCACCTATGTGGGCTGTAGGCAGTGGGGGCTCCCTATGAAGGGCAGTTGGGCAGAGCCTGTTATCCAGGGTCTATCCCACCCTTAGCTAAGAGCAGGGCAGTCAGGGGGCAGTCCCTTTTGAACAGTCCCATGAGTGAAATTAAAGCATAAACAAGGTCATAGATCAAGATGAGAGTATTTATTAAAGAGAGAGAAAATGGAGCAAATGAACCAGAGAAAGAAAGAAAGGAAAATGAGAGAGGAGGAGAGAGAGAATTGAGAAAGAGAGAGATGGAGAGATAATTACTCCAGGGTTCTTCTTTGGAGCACATATGGACATCCATGGGGTCTTCCTACAGGAGTCATTGCTGAACACCCTCTACCCCTCTTCGCTGTCCATTGTCCACCACATCCCCTGGGCAGTTGCTGTGCTGGTGGTAGAGATGACACATCAGGCACAGGTTATTCAAGATGATCTTATCTTTGTTGAGACACTTCTCAATTCTTAATGTAATCACCATGATTACCAGGTGATTTCCATTCAGAAGAGGATTTCCTCAGGCCACTCCATGGCTTCAACAAAGATGAGAGAGAGAAAAGAAAAAAGAAAAAGGTTTCAAGAAAGATAAAGAAGTTTTATACAATTTTTACAATAGCCATAGGTTTTGATTGGCTAATGACATGAATCTGTTTTACACCATCAGTAGATACAAATTTCACATTGGTCATCATGTGTTGAATTGGTTGCATAAAACGGGGAATTATGCAAGGCAAAAGGAGTAACAATGCTAAACCACATAGCAAATAGAACAAAATTAATTTCATCCATGGTCCTCCTGGAATCCAGGAGAATAAGTCTGTATTCCAACCCTTCCAGTTCTGTCCAGCCAATCCTTCAGTTGGAACTGAAGTGAGTTCACTAAAATTTAGGTAAAGCTTCCTTGTGGATCTGATGAATCTGATTTCTGCTGAGGTCGAGGATACAAGGGGAGGACAGTCCTTGAAAAGTATCTTCTGGGATTTCATGGTTTCAATTGTGCTGTAAGGAAATTTCTTCCAAGGAATAGCAGCCTGTAAAACTTGAGAGATCTTTTATATTGTTATAACACAAGGCTCCTTCTGATGATCCATCAAGGCACCTTGATCTCGGTGACTGGAATCTGCAGCATTAGAGTTCAAATAAGAATAACAACCCCAAAGCACACAGCACTGGTAAAAAGATGGTACAGAGAGTGTTTTGCAAAGTTCTTTGTTTCAAAAAGCATCTCAGTGACATTTTTGCCTTTTCCAATAGGGTGCTGGGTTTCTTGGGGATGTCACACCATAAAATCAACATTTGTACCCCAAAATATGCTTCCCCAGGAAAATACACATTTAAACTTTATGAGAATCCCTCACTCTATCCTACAACCTCTTGCTACCTCCTTCTCTGTCCACTTCCTTCATGGGAGAGTGAAAATGTGAATCTGGACTCCCACTTGCTTTGTCCTCAAAGTATGTCTCAGACACACATCTCGGGGTTCTCAGCAATGCAGCAGTCCCACTGGGATACTTTCACTACACACCAATCCTGCCCAGCTACTCCATAAAAATGTCTCAATTGAATGTCGGGAAGGCGATGCAGTTCTTTTGAACATTCACATTAGAGAAATTAAGACACAAATGAGGTCATATACAAAGATGAGAGTATTTTTTTCTTGTAGACAAAACAGAGAAAGAAGGAAAATAAAAGGGAAAGAGAGAGAGAGAGAATGGAGAAAGAGACAGCAGGAAAGGCAATTAGCACCCCATAGTCCTCCTTTGGTGGTAGGGGGAGGAGAGACATCCCCAGCTTCTGCCTCCTTCTACCTCCCCTGAGATGTCCCCTGTAATGTTTCCCCCCCAGTAAGCTGCCACAGCCCAGGGCTTTGATACTGTTAGATCCACCTGGCCCACATTAAAAATGCATACGTGGACTTCCAGGGGGTGCTCCTCCAGGGATTGTCACCGAATGGCCTCCACCCCTCTTTGCTGTCCACTGTCCACCACACCCCCTGGGCAGTTGCTGTCTTGGTGGGCAGAGATGACACATCAGGCATGGGTCATTCAGGATGACCTTATTTTTGGTGAGACACTTCTCAGTTCTTAATGTAATCACCATGATCACCAGGTGATTTCCACTCAGGAGAGGATTCCCTCATGGGTCCACTGCTGGGCCTAGCTTGGAGGGTGCCATGGAAGGGGAGGGTTCTGGGGAGCTGGAGACTGGCCTGATTATGGCTTTGCTGGTAGAGGGGCTGAACTGCCCTGACATGGAGTCCTAGGACCTGGGCAGGGTGGCAGGAGCCTTGTGGGGACTGGTCAGGGGTAGTCTATGCAGGCAGACAAGGGGAAAACTATGCAAGATGTAAAAGGTCCTTAAGTGTGTGAAAAAGAGGATCTCAAATCTTGAATGTGAAGTCTTCAGATAAGACAGATCAGTATTAAAAGTTTTATTCTGGGTTTATTCTCAGTCCATTTCTTCTAATGTCAAAAAAACCAAGCCACAAACCACTGCAAAACTAGACAAAAAATTGCAAGTAGTAAACATTCAACAACAAAAAGCCTCTCTCCAGGGCCTGCTGCTGAGCATTTGTTCCCTTTTCAGGTCACAGCTGTGCATTTTATAAATGAGAGAGTTGTTGTAAATAGTATAAAACATTGAAACCTCCCCTATAGCCTGAAAGGCTTTGATTCACATAAAACAATGTAATTTACTTAACACAGAGATTTATACTACATATAAAGTAATTTCATTTCTTCATGTTGAAATTGAAGCATCACTAGAAAGTACATTTTTCAACCAGCAATATATGTTAACATTTTCCTCTTTAAAACCATCAGGTCTGTCCTGCCAGAATTAAAAATTGATCAGAGACAACTGTCCATGTGCTTCTCTACCATTCCCATCTCTTGCCTACTGTAATTGGAAAATGTTTGCTGCTGCTCAGCAACTTTACAGGTTGCTCCAGGATTCACCTTTTCAAACCCTGTCATTCTCTTTATTGAAAAATGGAGTGATATGACTGCATCAGCAGTAGTTCATATATCAGTGTGACAGTTTCAGGCCATGCCTTTAAGAGTTAGCTGCAAAGTTCGAGCAGAAGAGTGGAGAAGTATAGACAGTTCACAGTTGGGTGTAAAAAGGAAAACAAAAGATTATTCTAAATTGATTTCATTGGCCAGGTGTGAGAGGTACCCCTAGCAATATCTCACATCCCACTTCATTCCTTTCCCCTTTTCTCTGGCTGCTGCTTGAGGCAGCTTCACTGGAAAAGGACCTTATCTGCTAGCCTTGAGCTAAAAACACTAACGATGCTTTGAGCTAACAGTACTCTCTGATGTCTTTTTCTCTTTTTCTTGGAAGTAGAGGAGAAGGTGGGAGGGCAAAGTTAGGGGAGAGCTGGAGCAGTTACCCCCACTCCTTTTGGAATCCCAGAAGGGGGGTTCAGTGGGGGCTTCTGTGTTCCTTTCTGACTGTAAATACCTGTAAAATATTGTAAATACTGTATATTTGTACATATGAATTGAATTTCCATTGTAGAGTGTAGGTATCGTAAATACAGCTGCCATTTGCTTCTGACTGAGTGAGCTGAGTTTTTGTTAATGTGGTGGTAAATTCCAAACCCATTACAATCAGTTATTCATAGGTAACTAAGACATACATAGTTATGTATGACATTTCCAAAAGAGGAAACCAAAGATAGTGCAGTGCTGACTGTCTCTGGGGACAAAGAGGGCTTCCTTTATGGAGACCCAGAAATGCCTTGGCTCATGAGTATTTCTGCTTCCTAAATTTGTGCCAGAGCATGACTGATGAGTGATGAGTTAAGTGGACCATCGCTTCCACGTTCATTCTTGTAAGTTGCTTGTAAAATTGAATGATACTGAGTTGTCACTGAGACCAGCCAACACCCCAAACTTGTTTTCTGCAACTGATACAGTATAAAGGGAACTGCACAGCAAGTCTACTCATCATATTAGCAATGTTCAACTGCAAAAATATTTTTTACAGGAAGAAAGGTTGAACCAGCTTCATTTGTGCTCACATGCAGTACTTGAAGCATAGAGCTAAGCATGAACTGAAAACTACTGTATTAGGTGACATCCTATGATTGTGGTCATGCATTTACATGTATCTCTCAGGAACCTGGTATAGGTTGAACATCCAGAACTTAAAAATTCATCCCTAGAAAAAAGCTATAGCGAGATTGCTTTCTTCATATGCTAGTAGAGGATAAAAGTGTGACAAAGTTTTTGTGAAGCATAGTTATGAATCAAGTAGTGGGAATGAGGAGCAAATAAGAATAGGTGGATATTCTACCAAGAAGCAGGTTTAGTCACAGAAGCAGCTCTTTTTTTTTATCATAAGAATCACTATGACTTTCCCTGCTACATTAAAGATGTTAAGAGACAAAGGAAGTGAGTTTAGACTTCAGGTATAGAGCCATGATAGTCATTCAGAGGTAAAACTAGCCCATTTTCTGAAGTTTCATTGTACTTCCATGCTTATCCATGTAGGTATTTTCTGAACACTAACTGTGCTGTATAGATGAAAGAAAGGGCTTCTGATTACAAAGAGGAAACCCCCACACCCACTTTATTGTGTCCTCATCTTTGCAAGAAAGCTTTGTATTTTGTGGAAAAGGGAGGGGAGGAAGTACTGTAGGAAATGCCACGTAATGTCAACTGGGATTCTGGAAAATTAAGGAAGACAGAGTTTTCACATATCTGCCTTTTCCTCTCCTTTACCTCAAGCCTTCACCTCATTTTTGTCTCCATCCTCCATCAGGTCAGTTCCCAGAATATTAAACAGTCTCCAATTCACTCCATCAGCAGACAGCTGTGTTTTCTGTGCCTGAATCTGGTCCAGTGAAATGCTGCCGACCTGCAAGCTTTGAGTCATTCCATTTATTCATTTTGCAATTGGTGGACAAGAACAAGCCCATCTGTACAGTGCTGGGTTCTCTTTCTTCAGTGAACTCTCAACTTTGTAGCTACATGTGCACCCCAGGAAAACTCCCGTGTTCCCACTGTTAATAACCCCCAAGCCTGTAGAGGAGGCAGCACAGGAGCAGTGTGCTCTCCGGTACGCTATCCAATTACTCACCTCTGCAGCACAATGAGGAAGTCTGGGTTTGAGGTTTGCATACTTTCTTGTTTTCAAACTGGAATATGCTGTATCTGAACAATCCAAACAACCCAGGACAGCGATGTCATCACTGACAAAGGAACTGTCCTACGCAGGGGATTTCTTTGATGGGCTATATTTAGGCAAGTCCTCACCTGTTGTTTTTCAACATAGCTAGTGCTATGGATGATGCTACCAAAGTCTGTTATCTTTCAGAGGCCAGAAAGCGAGTGTTGAGTGACCTTGCTATGGGCCAAGATCTGGAAGAGAAAAGGAGAAGAAGAAGAGAAAGAGAAAGAAGAGAAAGAGAAAGAAGAGAAAGCCAGGCAGAGACACTAGGGATGCTTACAAACTCTACAGGCAGTAGAGTCACTGCAGGGACAGGATTAAAACCATCATTTCTTATAAGTCCTTAAAACTTGAAGAATAATTTATTGTCCAACAATGATAAGAGTGCTCACAGGAGCTGCCTGGGCAATTTGCTATGCCATCGTGTTACAGCTTTTGCACAGACTGCAAAAATACAAATAGGAGACAAGACTTTGGTACTTGCAGCAAGAACTTTTGTACTGTTCTGTCCATCAAAGACTTACATAATTGCAAACAGTGTATACTTTCATTCTTGATATTTCTGGTCCTCTGCACTTCCAACTATCTTTCTGTACATTGTCAGCAAGAACCTTAAGTAGTCTCATCAGGGTGCTGGTAGTGAACAACTTTTCTGGATGGCTGTGAAGTCTCATCAACTTTCATACTAAAAGCAGTCTCCACTGCTTTAAGGGGTGCACCAATGACCATGATCGCTTGTAAGTGAATCAGGATGGAGGGAATCCATTAGATGTTTATCTTTTAAATTCCTGTTAGATTAAAGTAAACCTTTGCTTCACTGGCCACTTCTGATGCAGGTGGTCTTGTCATTAGGCAATTATAACTTAGAAGACTTCTGCTCTGGTTCTGTTTTAAAACGTTATTCCAATAAATTGTTAATAAAAGCTTATTTAGAAACACAGAATCATAGGAAAAAAGTTTGTTTCAAAGGTGGTCTTTTGGAGTTAATCTTGTTTAGTGGAGTTTTATCACCCTGAGAGAACTTTGTCTACTGTGTGTGGTGGTGCAAATTCCACCTCTGCAGGGCCACACTGAGATGTAAGCTCCAGTCAACATTGTATACTTGTTTTAATTACAAATGAAGTGAGCTGAGAGAATCTGGCACTTTCTGAACTTGCCTACTGGAGGAGTGAGGTGAGACAACCTGGAACCTTATCCAGGGTAGAAGTGCAGTGAGTTGGGATGATTAGGTGCTCTCTAACTGCAGTTGAAACTCCTCCTTCTCAGATTATAATGCACTCTGACAGGTGCCAATATTACCTTCCTGTGGCCATAATGAAAAGTTACCAACCAAAGTCAATTACCTTGCAGTCCCATAAATACTGACTGTAAACAAGACCCTTTGAGCTCTTCAAAATGACAGTGGGCTATGACCCAATATGTCCCTCTGCATTGGGATGCCTCTCTCTCTGGATAGACTTTCATGAAGTTCAAGGTAGGTTTTGTGAATTACTTTTGATTGTCCACTAAAAGAATCCAAATAACAAGAAAGGATCAAAGATAATTTGGTGGTAAATGCCAGCAAAGGAAAAGTAATTCACCATAAATAGATTTCACTGGGTTTCATAGATCATTTGACATCAAGATTTACTATAAACTGCAGAGAAAGAAACATCTCAGTCATAGCTTAACCTCTGTATCTCTAGGTATGTATGTATGAGGGACTTGATTTAGAAAATGATTAAATCTTTATCTAAGTCACTGTGTTGATTGCAACAGATTGCTAATTTATGACTAAGTATTTATAGAAAATCATACGTGTGTACCTGCTGGATCTTGATGGGGTGAATTTATCTAGAAAGGGCAAGAGGATATTAGCACTGGAGTTGGCAGGGTTCATTAAGAGGCCTTTAAACTAGGTCTGAAGGGGGTGGGTGAGGAAACCAGTCTCGCTGGAGAGGAGAGAGTGGGACACAAATTAGGATTAACTGAGAAATTGAGAGCCCAGCTGAAGTGCAGGTACACCAAAGCATGCAGTATGGGTAACAAACAAGAGGAACTGGAAATCCTGGTCCACCAGGAACTCTATGATACAGTTGCCATTTCAGAAACATGGTGGGATAGCACACATGATTGGATTACTACACTGGGGGGTTACAGGCGCTTTAGGAGAGACAGGTGAGGGAGAAGAGGAGGAAGGCTGTCTCTGTATATTAGGGAGTCACTCAATGTCAAAGAGCTTGAGGTGGAGGATGAAGGGATTGAGAGCCTGTGGGTTAAAATCAGAAGGATGCCTAACAAATCTGACATCCTGTTTGGAGTCTGTTATAGACCACCCAACCAGGATGAGGAGGCTGATGAATTATTCTATAAGCAACTGGAGGCTGTATCAAGATCATCAGCTCTTGTCCTTGCAGGTGACTTTAACCTGCCAGATATCTGCTGGGAACTTAATTCAGCAGAGAGGAGGCAGTCCAGAAGATTCCTAGAGTGCATGGAGGACAGCTTCCTGATGCAGCTGTTAAGTGAGCCTGCCAGGGGTCAGGCTCTGCTTGACCTGCTGTTCTCAAATAGAGAAGAGCTGATGGGAGATGTGATGGTAGGAGGCCGTCTAGGGTGCAGTGACCATGAGATAGTGGAGTTTTCAATATGCTGGGAGATAGGGAGGAGCAATTACAGAATGGTCACTTTGGACTTCTGGAGGGCAAACTTCAACTTGTTTAAGAAACTTATTTGGAAAATTCCCTGGGTAGTAGCTCTTAAGAACCCAGGGGTCCAGGATGGTTGGACCTACTTCAAACAGGAACTCTTGGAGGCACAGGAACTGGTGGTCCCCATGTGCCGAAAGATGAGCCGGCGGGGAAGGCAACCGGCCTGGATGAGCAAGCAGCTCCTGGAGGAATTAAGGGGAAAAAAGAGGCTGTATTGCCTTTGGAAAGGAGGGCGATGTTTCTTGTGATACATTTAAGAATGTTGTTAGATTATCCAGGAGAAAAATTAGAGAGGCAAAAAGACAGTTAGAACTCAAGCTGGCCACTGCTGTGAAAGACAACAAAGAGCATTTTTGTAAATATATTGATGTTAAAAAGAGAGGCAAGAAGAACCTGCACTCCTTATTGGACCTGGAGGGGAACATTGTAACTAAAGATGAGGAAAAGGCTGAGGTCCTGAATACCTTCTTTGCCTCCATTTTCAACAGTAAGGCAGGAGTTCAGGACAAGTGGCCTCCTGAGCTGGGTGATGGGGTCAGGGAGCAGTGTATTGCCCCAGAAATCCATGAGGAATTAGTTCGGGACCTGCTGAGCCACTTGGACACTCACAAGTCCATGGGACTGGATGGGATCCATCCCAGGGTGCTGAGAGAGCCGGCAGATGAGCTGGCCAAGCCGCTCTCCATCATTTTCCACCTGTTCTGGCTCACTGGAGAGGTCCCAGATGACTGGAAACTGGCCACAGTGATGCCCATCCACAAGAAGGGCCAGATGGAGGAACCTGGAAACTCCAGGCCAGTCAGCCTGATCTTGGTGCCAGGCAAGATTATTTAGCAGATCATCTTGGGGGCAATCACTGCACACCTGAAGCATGTCCAAGGGCTCAGGCCCAGCCAACATGGATTCAGGAAGGGCAGATCCTGCCACACCAACCTGATCTCCTTCTATGATCAGGTGACCTGCTTGGTGGATGTGGGGCAGGCTGTGGATGTAGTCTACCTGGACCTCAGCAAGGCCTTTGACACTGTCCCCCACAGCAAACTGCTGGTCAAGCTGTCAGCTCGTGGCTTGGACCACAACACTCTGTGCTGGGTTAGGAACTGGCTGGAGGGCCGAGCCCAGAGAGTTGTGGTGAATGGTGCCACATCCAGCTGGTGGCCAGTCACCAGTGGTGTCCCCCAGGGATCAGTGCTGGGCCCCATCCTGTTCAATATCTTTACTGTTGATCTGGATGAGGAGATTGAGCCCATCATCAGTAAATTTGCAGATGACACCAAGTTGAGAGCAGGTATTAATCTGTTAGAGGGTAAAAGGGCTCTGCAGAGGGACCTTGACAGGCTGGACAGATGGACTGAATCCAACATGATGGCATTCAACAAGTCCAAGCGCCGGGTTCTGCACTTTGGCCACAACAACCCCATGCAGAGCTACAGGCTGGGGTCAGAGTGGCTGGAGAGCAGCCAGGCAGAAAGGGACCTGGGGGTACTGTTTGACAGCCGGCTGAGCATGGGCCAGCAGTGTGCCCAGGGGGCCAAGAAGGCCAATGGCATCCTGGCCTGTTTCAGAAACAGTGTGGCCAGCAGGAGCAGGGAAGCCATTGTGCCCCTGTACTCAGCACTGGTTAGGCTACACCTTGAGTCCTGTGTCCAGTTCTGGGCCCCTCAGTTTAGGAAAGATGTTGAGTTGCTGGAACATGTCCAGAGAAGGGCAACAAAGCTGATGAGGGATTTGGAGCACAAGCCTTATGAGGAGAGACTGAGGGAGCTGGGGTTGCTTATCTTGGGAAAGAGGAGGCGGTCTCAAGCTGCACCAGGGGAAGTTTAGGCTCAAGGTGAGGAGAAAGCTCTTCACTGAGAGAGTTGTTAGCCATTGGAATGGGCTGCCCAGGGAGGTGGTTGAGTCACTGTCTCTGGAGGTGTTCAAGAGGGGATTGGGTGTGGCACTTGGTGCCATGGTTTAAACATGAGGTGTGTGGTAACAGGTTGGACTTGATGATTTTTGAGATCTCTTCCAACCTTGGTGATTCTGTGATTCAGTAATTCTGTGATTCTATATGAAACTACCCCCAAAATAAAATTGCCAGACCAGCACAGTTGAGAGCAAATGGAGTTGTATTTACAAGCAGACTAAAATCCAGAAATAGGGAATGCAATGAATATGTACAAAATATACAATATTTTTGTATATTTACAATTCATAAACAATACAAGACCCCTCCCTGGACAAAACCAGGGGGTTACCAACAGCTTCCTCCTCTTCCTATCCTTCCCTGCCCCTGCCCTCCCCTAGCCCCTGTATATGGGATGAGAGAAATAGCAGATGGTAGCTTGTTAGTACTTAGCCACAAGAAGAATGCAGCCAAGGTCAGCAAGCCAGCAGAAACACCTGTTAGTATCTGCCAGAGTGAAGATGCGAAAAGAGTGAGAGTTAGTTTACACAACTAACTTTATGTTAGATACCAGAACAATAGGATTATTTAGACCTTATCATTATTTTCCCTTTTACATCCAATGGTAATTTATTTACATTCTATCACTTTCTATTCAACACCTGGAAAATTTTCTAGGAACAGCCTAAAATGGTCACAATAAAGTAAATCTTACAAATTATCATAATAATGTTAATAAATCTTAAACTGATGCCACTTCAAAGTTATATTGGACCCAGAGTAGCATATTGAGTTAATATCCCTGAAATCCCTACACATAATTCCATTGACAAACTTGGGGACTAAGTTTGAATCTAGCTTCATCTAGACTCCTCTCTGAGAAGGAGTTTAGAAAGCAAGAGGGTCTATTCTGAACCTCATGACTCCATGAGAGGATGTCCCTTACCTGTTTACTCTTAATCTCTATATAAACAATTCTAGCCCAATTCTAGCCTGATTTTGCTTTGTATGCTTCTTCCATATAGCCTTGCTATCAAAATCTGCTAAGCTGCACTCATAAAAATCCATATTAAAAATCACTTTTGCTAATATGTCTAGTGGTGATCCTTTAAATGATATACATCTTTCTAAATTGGATTTTGTGACAAATTATTTAATCACTTTAAAAGATTTAAAACATTGTTCTATGATATTGTGAGAGTATTTCAACCACATGAGATGACTTTAACTAAAAAAAACCAGGAGAATTATAGTAATTACCACGAACAACATTTTGGTACAGGTGCTGGACAAGATGACTGCAAAAGGTACTCAACCAGATCTTCAACTAATTAAAGAACAACTGGTCACAGACTGTCATTTATAGTCTTGACTGCAAGTATCATGGTGTGGTGGACTTTAGGATCTTGAGAGAAAGAGACTAGACTTCAGCTTGCTCAGTACAGAATTGGATCTAAAATCTCTTAACTGAGAGACTGGCAGTAATTCAGAGACTTCCACTATGGATGTGCTAGGCTCCTGCCAGCAGCTTGGGTTTAGCCTTCAATACATCCTTCCTATTCTTTTCTGTGTTTTGGTTATCATGACATGCATCACAGCTCATCCCTTACAGTCCAAAGTAATCTCTTTAAGCAGCTCATGGCATCTTCCATTTTTGCCCTGGTACACAATCTACCATACCAGAAGAGTCCTCATATACCAAGTTTCTGCACCCTCTCCCACCACTTGCTTCCTCCTGTCCTTGTGGATCTGGCTGAAAAGCAGAGCTCAAAGGGTTGTAGTGAATGGGACTGCATCTGGCTGGCAACCAGTCACCAGCAGTGTTCTTCAGGCTTCAGTTCTGTTCAGTATATTTATCAGTGATCTGGATGCAGGAGTTGAATGCACTATTAAGAAGTTTACTGATGATACTAAACTGGGAAGTACTGTTGACTCTCTTGAGGGACAAGAGGCCTTGCAGAGGGATCTAGATAGATTGGAGCCCTGGACAGTGATAAAATGGATATAAAGTCCAAATGCAGGATTCCTCATGTATGATGGGTAATACTGGGCAAAAGCATAAGATGGTAGAAACCCTGCAGAAAGGGATCTGGGGGTGCTGGTCTACAGAAGGCTCAATAGAGATCAACAGTGTGCCCTGGCAGACAAGAGGGCAAACTGCATCCCGGGGTGAAGCAAACTCAGCATAACCAGCAGATCAAAAGAGATGATTGTCACACTATACTCAGTGCTGGTGCAGCCCCTCCTGGAGTACTGTGTGTGGTTCTGAGTCCCACAATTTAAGAAGGATGTGAAGGTCCTTGAATATGTCTGGAGGAGGGCAACAAACTGGTGAAAAGGCTGGAAGTAATGTTCTCTGAGGAGTGGCTAAGGACTTCAGGTTTTTCTCGTTTGGAGGCAAGGAGGGTTATTACTGTCTACAGCTTCCTGAAGAAATGGAGAAGGAGATGTTGATCTCTTCTGCTTGATCTCTAATGACTGGATGCATGGGAATGGCTCAAAGCTGTGCTGGGTGAGGTCTAGCCTGGATATTAGGAAGCATTTTTTTTTGTTGTGAAAGGAGTGATTAAACCCTGGAAAAGGCTTCATAGAGAGGTGGTTGATGCTCCAAACCTTTCAGTGTTTAAGAAGCATTTGGACAATGCCCTTAATAACATGCTCTAACTTTTGATCAGCCAGGCATTTGGCCATTATATATCCCTTCCAAACTAAGTGAACTTAGCTGTTATAACCATGTAGCTCTGTAATATGGTGTTGCCATCGCTAGTAACAGACCATAATCTTTGCAATCAGTTTGCAAGTTGAAGTTTATCAGGCTTTCTCTGCTTGAACGTTTCTTGACCTATTTGTAGTTTTGTTTGACCAGGTGATCACAGCTTTTGTTTTTGTTTACCCTTACATGGTACCACAAAGGTTTGACAAATCTAGTGAACTGATGCAGTGTGTGTCTGGATGATGGCACAGGCCATTAGAAGAGACATAGGATAGGGCATAGAAGCATGGGACTGGATAAGAGATGGAACACACACATGGCACTGGGGACAATATGGCCATATTGTCCTTCTGATGTCTTCACAGTATCACAGGATCACAGTATAACTAAGGTTGGAAGAGACCCCATGGATCATCAAGTCCAACCTGTCCCAACAGACCTCACGACTAGACCATGGCACCAAGTGCCACGTCCAATCCCCTCTTGAACACCTCCAGGGACGGTGACTCCACCACCTCCCTGGGCAGCCTATTCCAATGACGAACGACTCGCTCAGTGAAGAACTTTCTCCTCACCTCAAGTCTAAACCTCCCCTGGCACAGCTTGAGACTGTGTCCCCTTGTTCTGGTGCTGGTTGCCTGGGAGAAGAGATCAACCCCTTCCTGTCTACAACCACCTTTCAGGTAGTTGTAGAGAGCAATGAGGTCACCCCTGATCCTTCTCTTCTCCAGGCTAAACAATCCCAGCTCCCTCAGCCTCTCCTCATAGGGCTTGTGCTCAAGGCCTCTCCCCAGTCTTGTTGCCCTTCTCTGGACACGTTCAAGTGTTTCAATGTCCTTCTTAAACTGAGGGGCCCAGAACTGGACACAGTACTCAAGGTGTGGCCTAACCAATGCAGAGTACAGGGGCACAATGACCTCCCTGCTCCTGCTGGCCACACTATTCCTAATACAGGCCAGGATGCCGTTGGCCCTCTTGGCCACCTGGGCACACTGCTGGCTCATGTTTAGGCAGGTGTCAATCAGCACCCCCAGGTCCCTCTCCGTTTGGCAGCTCTCCAGCCACTCTGACCCCAGCCTGTAGCTCTGCATGGGGTTGCCGTGGCCAAAGTGCAGCACCCGGCACTTGGACTTGTTAAATGCCATCCCATTGGACTCTGCCCATCTGTCCAGTCGGTCAAGGTCCCTCTGCAGAGCCTTTCTACACCCTCTAACTGACCAACATCTGTTCCCAACTTGGTGTCATCTGCAAACTTGCTGATGACTGACTCAACCCCCTCATCCATATCATCAATGAAGATGTTAAAGTGGATGGGGCCCAGCACTGATCCCTGGGGACGCCACCGGTGACTGGCTGCCAGCTGGATGTGGCACCATTCACCACCACTCTCTGGGCTCGGCCCTTCAGCCAGTTCCTAACCCAGCACAGAGTGTTGCTGTCCAAGCCATGAGCTGACAGCTTAGCCAGCAGTTTGCTGTGGGGGTCAGTGTCAAAGGCCTTGCTGAAGTCCAGGTAGACCACATCCACAGGCCTCCCCACGTCCACCAGATGGGTCACCTGATCATAGAAGACAAGTCTTCAGCCCTACACATTTTTTAAGAGCAAATGATAATTTTAAAGAGATTTAATACTGGTTAGTTTTCAGTGAGTTTTCATACAGATGACAAATTCTTCCTTTTGTTTGCACTGTCAATATTTCTGTGTCTTTTCCAAGGCACTGGACCACTGAATATCCTGAACCCTTAAGTTTGATAGTTCTTATTTTATTATTTTGCACGGTGTTGAAAAGCAAGTATAATACCTTCCAAAGAACTACTGAATTGGTTTTTTCTGAGACTTATCATAAGGGAATACTTATCATAAGGGTAAAAAAAAAAAAGTGAAATAATCTACAATTATTTATGGAAAATGCAGTCAACTACAAAGAAGCTTTTTAAGATAGGCTCTTGGGGACTTCTCTCTACAGACAACACTATCATCCATGCTAGCAAGAGGGAGTGAATATGAAAAACCTGTAAACTGCTGCCAAGAAGATACATGCATTCAATTTGCATGCATTATGTCGCTTCTTCAATAAGTGTTATTATTTCTTCAGTTTCATGCTTTATTATTTGATTGTTATGTTCTGCCTGTTAAAGGAAGAAAAAAATATTTCATTAGTGTTTCATGTATGAGATTAGCTATGAGTTTACAATTTATTACCTTGCTGTCATTCAGAGAGTTGCTGTTTATTATATAGGAGCTGTAACAGGACTCTGTCAGTGAGAAGACTGAAGTAGATATGGCTTCTCTCCATGATGAGAAACAAGACTGTTCAACTCAGAAGCCAGAAAACTCATCTTTTTAAACATGAAAAAGTGAACATGACAAAGGAACAGAAAAGGCTCACCAGTGACCTAGTGTGTTCTTGCAGACACATTTTGGCTTCCAGACTTGGCTGTAGCCAACTTGCAGTCTTTGCAAATTGCGGGAAACTTTTCAACATACTCTCTGAATGAACAGTTTCCCATCTAGATGTGTAGTATCTGCAATATAGGCCTGTCCCTTCTTCTCATGAGTGTCTCCATCTGCCTTCTGAAGTTAGAACCACCCAGCTCTTTTCTATACTTTTGTGCTTACCATGTCCTAGGAAATATTCCCCCTTCAGCATCATTATCATGAGCTTCCATGTCTGCTCTGGTATAACTACTTTTGTCCAGCAGTAGCTTTCTTTGTCCCTTGTCTCTGCATAGATGACCAACTGTCTGATTCTGCATTATAATTGCTCTGAGAAGAACAATTCTTCTGACTTCTGAGAAGAAGAATTGTTATGCTCAGCATTATTCAACTGATAGTGTACATCCTACAGGAAGAGCAGGGTAAAATTGTGTATTGTATGAAATGCTCCAGGTCGACTGATGAAAAATGTTTGAGAATGGAAAAGGAAAATCAGAATAATTGTTTGCCTATGGACATTCTCTTTCAATATTCCATCTAATCTCTGGTAAAAGGAAAGAAAACATACCTGGAAAGCTGTTGAATAGAGTTCATGGAATGGGTCTCTTGGTTGTGGTACTGTAGCAGAGGTTTTTTTCAAATACATGCTTCTACATTGACAAAAAGGATTGGTGAAGAAAAGACTTAGTATACAAACATACAAACATGTACTGTATAATGGTGCTTGTGAGGTATTTTTCTATTCCTCTCAGACAAAAGTAATGAAAGTTTAACTGAAAATCACAGAGACCAAATACAGTGGTGTCATTTCATTATTCAGAATTTGGATGATAGCAATTTATTTTGTGACTTCTTAAAGTATTATACAAAGCTGTTTAAGTATCCAAAAGGGGAATAGTCTAAAAACAAGGAAATGAGTTCATGTGCTACCTATCTACATTGCAGGGTCTGGAGGCAGTAATGTAGCACTGATGTAAGGCCTTGGCCCAGTACTGGAAAGTGTTGTGTTATATTGATCAAGTTGATAAAAAGGTTGGCAATCAGAAAGGCAGTGCCCACTTAAGGAACATAGCGCAGCATAGATTTTCCTCCTTCCCTCTTTAGAAGGAGGCCAGATATTTTTCTGTTGTGGTTGTTGTTGAGGAAAGATGTGTTATTTCAACTCCAGAATAAAAAAATTACACAAGACATAAGACTTACACTGTGAAGAGAAAAAGTACAAAACTTGCTGCCAGCACCAGTATCAGAAGTAACATATATGATGAAATCGATGCAAATTGTTCTTTTCCTGAAAGACAAGCAATCATCAAAACATTGATTAGTATCACAGAACAGGAATGGTTGCACAGCAGTGTGTGATCTATTCTGCATGATGGTATTAAACACCAGTATGAAGTGGCTTCTTCTTTAGCTTAGCACCTCATTGCCCTGTGAAGAAATGGGATGGCTGACAGCACGTGGACTGCCTAAAGTAACTTGAAACCTTGCCAAGCATTTTGTGAGGAAATGAGGCCTACAAACTACTTCAAAATTCAAGGTGGTAGAGAGTAATAGGGGGAAGAGGGACATTTATGACACCAGAAGTAGAAATGGAAGAATGAAAAGAGGTGGTAACAGAACTCAAAAAACTCAGATCTATTCTGCATCTGCTTACAAGAAACACCTACAAGCACACCAGAGTGCTTGGGCACCTCCCTCATATTAAGAGATGTGCCAATCCATTCTTGTCAACCTAGCAAAACATTGTGCAAAAATTGATGTGCTTTCATCTTCATGTATGAAGTAATAAATGAGGCAGACAAGTAATATCTGAGGGAAAGCTAGGTCAAGGAAGTAATTTTCATTCTTACCAAACTCTACAGGTGTACTCCACTCTCCCCAGCTTGGGCTCACTAAACAACCATTGTCTGTTGCTCTGAGTTTGACGCTGTACCTCTTCTCTGTGTTGAAGCTCCCAAATATGTACGAGTTTCCTGTAATGCCTCTTTCCTAAATACAAAGCAACTAGATTGAGAGATTTTCATTCCCTAGATGCACAGATGTTAAGAGTCAGGTTTATGTAATGACAAAAATGATTACAGCAGAAAATGGTACATATACTTGTCTAAATAGACTGGAGTTGAAATAACAAATGGAAAATTATCCCTTAATAAATCAGATCATTCCATCCTAATTCCTTTTGTCTGAGCATTATTGTTACTGGTGATATGAAGAGGAAATTTGTAGTATGCTTCCCTGGCTCCTTAGCCTCTGCTAAAAAATGAGACTAGAATAAAATACAAAAAAACAGGTTTTCAGTCTGTAAATTGTGATTTTACTAGAAGGCAATTCTTTAAAGATCTGGCATCTGATTAAACAGAAAGGAAGAGCTTGACATGTATTGAGAAAAATATTCAGAAGAATACTGAGCCTTCTTGAAAAGCTGATTTTTTTTTCTTCCTTCTTTATTTATTGGCCCAGGAGGGCCAATGACATCCTGGCCTGCATCAGGAACAGTGTGGCCAGCAGGAGCAGGGAGGTCATTCTGCCCCTGTACACTGCACTGGTTAGGCCGCACCTCGAGTACTGTGTCCAGTTCTGGGCCCCTCAGTTTAGGAAGGAGGTTGACTTGCTGGAGCATGTCCAGAAAAGGGCAACAAGGTTGGTGAGGGGTTTGGAGCACAAGCCCTATGAGGAGAGATTGAGGGAGCTGGGGTTGCTTAGTCTGGAGAGGAGGAGACTCAGAGGTGACCTTATTGCTCTCTACAACTACCTGAAGGGGGGTTGTAGTGAGGCGGAGGTTGGTCTCTTCTCCCAGGCAACCAGTACCAGAACAAGAGGGCACAGTCTCAGGCTGCATCAGAGGAGGTTTAGGCTGGAGGTTAGGAGGAAGTTTTACACAGAGAGAGTGATTGCCCACTGGAATGGGCTGCCTGAGGAGGTGGTGGGGTCGCCGCCGTTGGGGGTGTTCAGGGCGAGACTTGACAGGATGCTTGGTTGTATGGTTTAGTTGATTAGGTGGTGTTGGATGATAGGTTGGACACGATGATCTTGAAGGTCTCTTCCAACCTGGTCTATTCTATTCTATTCTATTCTATTCTATTCTATTCTATTCTATTCTATTCTATTCTATTCTATTCTATTCTATTCTATTCTATTCTATTCTATTCTATTCTATTCTTATATTGGCTTAATCTCTCAGGTGATATTTTCTTGCCTCTTCCATCTTAACCCCTTCCAGAGATCGTTACTCAAGAAAAAAAAATTATTCACATTTTTGTTGTTTAACTGTAATATGGAATCACAATCCATATTTCTATATATACAAGAATTTGGCAGGAATTTAAAAGAGTGTGCAATGGAAGATTTTCTGACTTGCCTGGAAGCAATATAAAGTTTCACATGTGTAGTGTTTTCCTTTGTGCCATATTTTACAAATCAGAGTTTCAAACTCTGAGTTTAGGGGCCTTGCCAGTAAAGAGTACACATAATATACTGCAACAGGGAGTGTGAAACTAAACCAATTTGGCTGGAGGATTCTCCAATATAGATGAAATTTCAACCCAGCATAAACATTGGACTAATATAGTAATAAAGACTTACTGTTTTAGATATGTTTTCCTTCAGATCCACCTAGTAAAAAGAGAGAAAAAATATTTATGATTATTCCTTTTGTTACTGTATTATCAAGGATCTTGCCTTATGTATGTTAGGTTTTCTGAACAAAATAAATGATAAAATTAGTATTTCCACTGTTTTAAATTCCATCTTTTAGAGACTGTGAAGTGAAGCTGCTCTTTCACTGAGTGGTTTTCCCGCACCACTGGTGCTCTGCAAAACTGTACCCTTTAAATTTGGTTGCACAACTGAGTAACAAATAACTAAGCAAAAAAAGACTCAGGTCATCCACCAATCAAAATTTAAAGTTTTACCTGTAAAAAACTAAGTATGCAAAAAATTACTAGCAAACTCAATGTTTTTTTCCCACTGCAATTTTTGCCTCTATAGCTTTTACATTTAAAAACATTTAATTTAGCTACGTTGTTTCATTTTTAAAACAAAAGAACAAACAAACCCCCAACTTTTACTTCTTACTCATATATATTTCCACAAATATCTCAAACTTTGCTTTTGATGGATGTAATGCTACTTTCCAAATGCATCCAAATCTTCAAAATACGTGCAGTTCTGTTATAATTTATTTTTTTTTAATTCAAAGACACTGATTACTGTTTTCACTGTAAGTTAAAAGGAAAGGACATCAAACTTAATACAACCCCACAGTGAACAGATGATGTACTACTGTTTCTTAGATCTAATTGTGACAATACGCTACAACCACCTTGCTGGTGCTTGCTGTAGATCTACTTTAGTGTGGTGGGTTGAGAGGAAAGGCTCTGCTTTCCCTCCCCCACTGAGAAAGAAACCGCGGCTAAAACTCAGTCGGAGAAATGAGAGTATATTTTACAAGGAAACAGATTATATGTAGCACCACAAATACAGGTATTTTACAATATATACAGGAATATACAGCAAATAAACACAGTCAGAAACCAGACCCCGAACACAGGGGGCTTCCCCCTGTGCCCCCTTCGCCCCCCTACCTCCCTTCTTCCCCAAAGAGGTAGAAGAAGAGAAAAAAAGGGGAGTTACCACAGCAGAGGCCTAAGCACAGAGAGTTAGTTAGTTCTTATCTCTTGGCAAGAAGCCCAGAAGCAGTCCAGTGTGGAAGGGACAGCGAAGAAAGGAAGACTGAGAGAAAGTCCCAGCTCCCCTGGGTCTAACAATCTCACCTCCCACCTTGCTTGGCCAATGAAATTCGTTTAGAATACCAAAATATTTTATAAACATTTAGCCAGTGTGCCCCTTCCTTAAAGGCACAGCCTCCAATGGTCACATTTAGATAAACCTAGACTCCTAAAGTCCTTCAGCAATACCACACTGGTGTTGGTAAATGGAGACAACAGGAGAATGAAGAGAAATGGAGAACAGGCTGGATACACAAAGAGCAGGATGGGTAATACAGGAGATATATAGCATATTCTAACTCACAGTTGCACCTTTGTAGTAAAGTGTGTGTTACTTCTTTGGATTTAATTTAGTAATGCTATAAACCTGACTGAGCAGTAGTGATGACTACACAAAGCAGGGACAAATGTAAAGTAAGTTTATGAAAGACATAATAAAAAGTGACTGATGGAATAGGAGACTGAAGAAAAGAAAGCCACAGAACAAAAGGTCCTGACCTACCTCCATCAAAAAACAATACAACTGAAAGACTACATTGGGACCCAAACTGCTTTACAGGGACACAAAATTGATTGCATCCAATTTAACAATATCTTTGACTTTTTTTTCCCCCCATAATGTATTCATTTGTAGTGTAGTTCATTTGGTGTATCCTATAAACTGGTCAAATTGTAGAATAGAATAGAATAGAATAGAATAGAATAGAATAGAATAGAATAGAATAGAATAGAATAGAATAGAATAGAATAGAATAGAATAGAATAGAATAGAATAAGCCAGGCTGAAAAAAAACTTTAAGATCATCAAGTCCAACCTATCATCCAGCATGATCTAATCAACTAAACCATGGCACTAAGTGCCCCATCCAGTCAAGTAAGCTCATTCATCTGCATATATGTTCTAGAACAGCTATTCAGCTGTGTGGGGAATCATAGAATCATAGAATCAACAAGATTGGAAAAGACCTCAAAGATCATCAAGTCCAACCTGTCACCCAAGACCTCATGATTACTAGACCCCCTTGCCTAGTTTCTCTAAGGACCAACTGCACAGACAACTGAAAAATTTGCTACCCGTTTGTGAGTGTCAGCACTCTTCAGATGGAAGACACACACTACATATCAAAAAGGAGAGATTAGTTAAGTATGGGGAAATACAAGCATACAAAATAGTTTTAAGTCTTAATTATTCTTACCTTGTTTTCTATTACAATTTCATACTTGAAGCAAGCATGTTGTTTCACATGACTTGTGCGAGGTGGCTGCCAATGAATTTCACAACTGTGAGAAGCTTCTGTACAGTTCACAGTGATGTTTAATGGAGGAGTGAGTATTTCTACAATAATATAATTAGAAATGCAGTTGATTAGTAATAATTTACTCTGCCTTTTAAAAATATCAGTAGATGCTCAAGCAGTTGGTCTAAAAAGATGCAATTCAGCTTTACCAAAATTGCTATGTACATCCCTTATTCTGAAGCAGGACTCCCTGGTTTTAAGTGCCAGTCAAGGAGCATGGAGTATCAGCAGCAGTAGGTAAAATTAAAAACCACAAACTATTTGTTAGGGCTTACTGAACTTAACATATATATGTATGTTTGGTTGTGTTTTTTTGCTTGTTTGCTTGTTGCTGGTTTCTTTTTATTGCCTTTTTTTTTTTTTTCCTGTGTTCATATTAAACATAAGTGTTGGGTGTTTTGTTTTGTTTTGTTTTGTTTTGTTTTGTTTTGTTTGTTTGTTTTAATTAGAATCATTCTTCCATTGGGGGTTAAAAAAAAAAAAGACAGAGATTTTTTTCACAGTCCCACTCAGGCATCCCTAGCTAGTTAATCTCAGAGGATGACAGCTTTCTGTCAGAGAAATAAATATTGGACTGAAATGTTCTCCAGTTTGGGATTTTAGTCAGTCTCTGCATTCATTGTTTTTATGTATTTTCATACTTTTGACTTCTGAGTTATCAAGGCTGTAGCAAAGGGGGGAAAAAAAAAAGACTATTCTGGGGAGCAGTATTAAAAAAAAAAATATATGCTTCCCCCCCACCCATGGAGGAATTCCCCACTCCCTTAACATAAAACTGGAAATAAAATGTAAACAAACAAACAAACAAACAAACAAATCCTTACCAATTTTGTACAGAAAAATCTTCTTCTGAAATGACTGAATGTTTTGTCCACTTCTAGACCCGTTTACCAGGAAAGCAGCTCTCCTATTTTCTATTGTGACATTTTGGAATCTACATCCTGTGTGTCTTCCATAATTATCTTTGATGTAATTCTGGCATCCTGTGAAATCTTCTTTCCTTTACATGACATAGTGTATGAGTTAAGTATCGACCATACATACACAGAATACACAGAATAAACCAGGTTGGAAGAGACCTTCAAGATCATCGCGTCCAACCCATCAACCAATCCAACACCACCCAAACAACTAACCCACAGCATCAAGCACCCCATCAAGTCTTCTCCTGAAAACCTCCAATGATGGTGACTCCACCACCTCCCCAGGCAGCCCATTCCAATGGGCAATCACTCTCTCTGTATAGAACTTTTTCCTAACATCTAGCCTGAACCTCCCCTGGTGCAGCCTGAGGCTGTGTCCTCTTGTCCTGGTACTGGCCGCCTGGGAGAAGAGACTAACATCTGTCTGTCTACAACCTCCCTTCAGGTAGTTGTAGAGAGTAATAAGGTCACCCCTGAGTCTCCTCTTCTCCAGGCTAAGCAACCCCAGCTCCCTCATGTGGCATGTGGCATGTCAGACCAGAAATCAAAATTTCCTAGGTTCATATAGACCTACTTACCTTGATGGCTTCCAGTACAGGTAATACTGGGTGTCTCCTGAAGCAGTTCTGCCCACATGCCAAGTACAGTTCATGAAGGAAACATTAAAAATTACACAGACAAAATTTTCAATGGCTGTCCCGTTCATTCCTGAAAACACAGGAAGAATGTCCCATGTCCACTCTGCAGAAAGACTGCATAACTGTTCAGATCATGCACATCACTGCAAGCACATTAGTAATTTTTAGCCACCTCACTAGTAAATCAAGCTGCTTATTGTGTGAGTCTTGCAGATATCAATTTCATTTGTGTTGAGCTGTAAGGATTATCTACTATCATTACAGATGCTGAAAATATGTCTGGGATTTAATTAACTTTTTAATCAACTCAGGCATAGTAAAATATAAGTTAATAACAAAGGCAGGCACTGTTGTGTCCTTTATTTAGATCTGCTGTTGGTCTAAGGTTCAGTCTACAGTGGAATATAAAGTGTACAGCCATGAACAAGGCAGGTTCTCTCTCCTGTGTTTTTATAAAGTCCTCTGATCCTTGGCTGACTTATAAAGGACAAAAGACTTAAAAGCAAACTGTCCACCACCTTCTTCTGTGTGCAAGCTGGGTGATTACAACCTAGCACTGAGAAGTCTTCCTGAAGCTAGTCACCACAGAAGTGTTACAGTTTTGAAGAGAAAATGGCATATTTTTTATTCTGGAATTGAAAAGAGTTGACAATCCTTTCTGGTACTTCAGGTTAAAGGATAGGGGGCATTTTCTTTCTACTTGATAGAAGCAGGCTTGAATATCCATGCCATTAATAAAAAAAACAAGACAAAACTGAAGCAGAAGCTGATAGCTTGCTGAAGTATCCTGGTTTGACCTAGAACAGAAAGAATGCTTTCTTCAATCACTTAACTTTTCAGGTCAGTCTATTCTAAATGATTGCACTTTCTGGAGTTAATGACACATTTTTGCAGACAATGTCTCCTTCTAGATGTGATAGCACTCAGTGTTTGAGGTTACCACTGGTAGAGTGTTATGTTAAAAGACTGTTGCTTATACTTACTCCTATAGAAAACCAGGTCACTTCTAGATCTTGTGTACCATGGTGGAATGATGTAATTAAAAGAGTCATAATTAGTGAAACGATGTCACTTGCAGGGAGAGGCAGAGAGGGTGGGTGACCCAAACCTGGCGTTCTATTCCATATACATCAGAATCAGTATAAAGCTGAAAGGTCACAAGTGTCAAGCCTCCTTTTTCTATGGCCAGCATCCACCTCCGTGTTTGTCTGCCCTCAATCCCAACTGTAATGTGGGAAAAGGCAAATCTTCTCCAGAAAAGAATAAACTCAAACACACTCTTGTACCTAATATTTTTTCATGGATTGCTCCTAGTGGCTACAGTACTGTCTGGAGGCTTTTGGGACTACTTTACAGAATGAAATTTAGTTTATTGGGATGTACTTGAAATGTAAGCAGGTAATAAAGGATAATAACAGGATAACAGTTTCCAGAGGAAAAGGTTGTTATCTAGAAGACCTGACCTAATATTCTGTTGTATATCTTGGCTACAAGTAGTTCTGGATGAATTAAACCTCATTCCTCAGAATGCCCTAGTGAAGGGCTTCATGTGCATCACACTTGGAGTCAGCATGCACTAGGATAAATGTTGTCAGGAGCAGGACAAAGAAGTTCCAAGAGTAGCAAACATCTGATTGTTACACCTTTGGAAATAAAGAGATACTGTTCAAGAGACAATACAGTTGTTGGAATGCTCCTGGATTTCTGGAAAACTTCCTCTCTTCCAAGAAGAAGATTGAAACTCTTTCTAGGGCTTGGTTCAACAGCACTTCTTTTAAAAGAAGTATTGGTCTACATGTCCTTTGGCCTTCCCCATCCTCCATGGCTCCTTTCTGATTCGATCCTGCCTCCCTGATTGTGCTAGTGCTATTCATTGTGGGGCCTCATAGACAGTAGTCCTGAAGAAATGATCTTCACTATAAATAATATTGTTTCATCTTTTTATTTTTTTTTTTTCATGTGGCTTATCATCCTTTACCCAAACCAATGGAACACAATCAACTGAGGTGACAGTGTGGGTTACTGACAAAGATCCAGAGAAGAGTCACCTAAGCTGTTTCTGCTCCTGCAAGCATTGTTGGTCCCTTGCCTAATCACTAGAAGCACTCTCAATATGGATTTGATTGTATCCAGTTTACCTCTAGGTCTGGAGAAGAGAAGGCTCCAAGAAGACCTAATCGTGGCCTTCCAGTATGTGAAGGGGACCTACAAGAAAGCTGGTGGGGGACTTTTTAGGGTGTCAGGTAATGATAGGACTAGGGGGAATGGAAACAAAATAGAAATGGGTAGATTCAGATTGGATGTTAGGAAGAAGTTCTTCACCATGAGGGTGGTGAGACACTGGAACAGGTTGCCCAGGGAGGTGGTAGAAGCCCCATCCATAGAAGTTTTTAAAGCCCAGATGGATGTGGCTTTGGGTGGCCTGATCTGGTGTGAGGTGTCCCTGCCCATGGCAGGGGTGTTGGAACTGGAGGATCCTTGAGGTCCCTTCCAACCCTAAAAATTCTATGATTCTATGTTTATATATATACACATATGTATATATGACAAACCACTTCTGAGAGTCCACTTGTTATGGTGCTGAAGTGTTGGAGTCTGCCACAGACTCAGATTATGTCCCAGTGTCAATTAAGTCTGTGTATTTCCTCATTTACAAAAGAAATAGAGAAGTTTTCTTCTCATCAAGACAATGTGCGGTAAATGCAGCAGTCTGAAATACGACCACAGGTGCTGTGCAAAGGTCTTAAAGGCATGGTCTTTGGTAATGCTGAAAAAAAACCCCACGACAATGGTTATTCTGATTTCAAATCACAGCACATCACAACCTGATTCATATGTGGCCCAACAAGCAATTCAGTTGGCCGGTGACAAACGAAATAGGGTGAAAGGAACTCCCCAAAATGGCATTGTGGTCAAGGAGAATGCAAATAAAATCACTGTCTTGGCCTCTTTAGTAAAGACCTCAGTTTTTATATCCAAGAGAATAATACAGAGATACACTCAGATGTTTGTTAATTAGTCCAAGTTCTACAGCCAGAACATTACTTTGCTTTCAGAACAGCCGCGATCATGCCAGCATCAAGCACATGCTGGGAAGATCATTTTTATGTTTGGGTCACTCTGTTCCCTTTGATGACAGAACTTCTTTCCAGGTTTTGAGGGGATTTATTTTTCTTTTTTTCCTTTATTCATGTTTCTGTGGAAATGCAAAAGACAATTATGAGAGACTAAATCTTATCGCTGTTGATGTGACTCAACAAAGATAAAATCACTTTTGCTGCTTGCCCAGACAATAGCTGATGTGTATTGGGCAGAAGCCACTGGATAATGACTCTCTGGAATGTGCATAGACAAGATCATCTCTACCCATCAGCTACCCTGGAAAGGGAGGATGATGCAAAGGATAAAGATTGCTCACTGGACTGCAGCTGCCCTGGAAATAATGGGCAGAGGCCACTGCTATGGATACTCTCTGGAATATGCATATTCACCACCTGGACACATCCCTAAAAAGCTGTATAAAAGATCTCAGCAACTACTGGCTCGGTAAGAGGAAAAGACCGGGGCAATGTTGCTCTGAAGAAAATCTAAGAGAATACCAGGAGACAAAAGGACAGACACAGAGGAAAAAGACATCACCATGTAGCCTGGAGGCAGCAGGCCAGGAGGAACTCTCTCTCCGTGTCCTAAGTTCTGCCTGCTGCAACTCTTAGAGCTGAAGAGGCTGCTCAGAGAAGGACTTGGACTTGTACTTGGACTTTGGGGTCTCTCCCTCCCTCCACCAGCGGAGGACAGCACAGCCAACGAGGATGACCTCTCATCCACGCCAAAGCTGCAGCAGCCTTCCTCCACAGACCCAAACTGTCTTGGGGGTGAGGGGTGTGGTAATATAATTCCTTTCCTCTCCTCTCTCCCTCTTCTCTCTCACTCTCTCCTTCTGATCCATCCACTTTCTTCTGTTAATAAATAGCCTCACTGTTGATATTTTGGCCTCATTTATGCCTCTAATTTCATAACACAGGAATATTCAAAAGAACTGAGTTTTTTTCCCCCTCTGGACTGAGGCAACAACCTAGCAGAATAGACAAGTATGACTACTCTTCCTTTAAGATTTATTTCTGAGATCAGCACCTGGAATGATTTATTTCTGAGATCAACACCTGGAATGGAGTTAAATTTTCATGAGACATTTCTCTCATCTCCCATTATTTTAATGAAACTGTGAAATTTTCTCTTTCCAATTAGTTCTTGATGACTAGCTGAATTGTTCTAGTGACTTCTTGCTTAACCACTCCTCTTTTACTTAAAAATGAGGTAAGACCATACTCTCATGTTCCTTTTCTATATGTAAAGAATAGTTTAGTTTCTTTGTGGTGTACCCTGCCTTCTGAACTGCCTTCTGTATTCTTTCATAATGATAATAAAATACATATGCAAGTATACAAATAACCTCACAAACATCCTCAATTTCATACATGAATAACTTATTTTCCCATTTCTTTTTTTATTTTTAGCTAAGTTTGAAATCGTTCTTGTTGTTTCTTATATGTTTTCATACAGAGGTAAAGTAGTTAACTGAGTGATACAGATGTGACAACTGCATAGCAACGCAGATTTTAAAGCATGGATAATGCTTTCTTTTATTTAGTTTGTTATTTATTTTTGTTGAGTCATCTCAGACTACCTCCATCTCTTGGGTAGATGTTAGAAATGGTGGAGTACCTTTAGAAAATGACTAGAGAAAAGAAAATTATACTCTGCAATCCTTTGTGGTAATCAGGATTATTATCAAGGAGAGGCAGGACCTCACCTCTGGGCCTTGAGCCCAAGAGAAATTTTACTTTTATTCAGTAGTTCTTGAATAGAAAATGCATAAACTGCTCATGACTCTTGGGCACAATGGATCAGATAATTTGTAAAGGATTGATAATAATATTCTTGGTATTGGCAACGAATAAAAGGAAACTAAAGTACTTTAAACTTTTAACCTAATTCTGAAGATGCTGTCAGTTGTGGCATGGATTTTCTCTTAAGTAAACTTACCTAAGTACTGTATAGCTATGCCCACAGGGGAAGTGGAAATTCTACACCATCTTAACTGTGTCTGGAAAGAAACTCTTACTTTATAGAAAATTTATTTGACCTAGTCTAGGTCAAGATGAATGAAGGCTTCACTATGTTTATTTCCTGCCAGTCACTGAAAAAATATCTCAGAGTGCTGAGTTTGGAAAAATTCCTTTAAGTTATCCACCTCGGTCAGGTGAATCCAAGAGGATTCATTCCTTTCCCTTCTTACCTCCACATGTAAGTACTAAACAGAAATACTGCCACTATTCTTTTCTTACTGAAAACTGAAAAATTATAATTGGCAATGTCTTTTCCTCCTCTTTCTTACACTGTTGCAAGTATCATGTGATTCTTCTCCTTAGAAAAGCATTGGCAGTAGAATAACAGTACTGTTTTCCCCAGTGGTGGTCCAAATTTTCTTTCACATCTCTAATAATTTCCTTGCAAATTTTTGATTGAAATCTTAAGGAAACTTAAAGCATTTCTGTGTGAAATTGTTTTCTTTCTGTACTGTATGGTATACAATTTTTGTGAAAATTGGCTACTGATAGACTCCCTGCTATAGGGCAAGCCACTTTCACTTCTCAGTGAATGCTGAATCCTCACATGTGTGTGCAGAAGATGGTCATAGTAGGAATTTGGAAATATCAGTGAGGCAGAAATACTTCTGCAGTGACTATTCACATCCAGATGGATTTAGGAGTTGATTATAGGAGAGTAAAAATTGTCCAATAACTTTGTAAGTAACATATAATCACAGAATCACAGAATCACCAAGGTTGGAAAAGACCTCAAAGATCATCAAGTCCAACCTGTCACCACACACCTCATGACTAAACCATGGCACCAAGTGCCACGTCCAATCCCCTCTTGAACACCTCCAGGGACGGTGACTCCCTGGGCAGCCCATTCCAATGGCGAACGACTCTCCAAGTGAAGAACTTTCTCCTCACCTCAAGCCTAAACTTCCCCTGTGCAGCTTGAGACTGTGTCCTCTAATCATGTATCTTATCATGTCTTGATACTGCTATGATTTTTGTAACCAATGAAAAAAAAAATTGCAATTAAAAAAAAGAAGCAAACAAACCTAAAACACAACCTCCATACCAAAACCAAAACCAAACCACCAAAAACCCCCCAAAACCTAAACCAAACCAAAAAAAATCCACCCCAAACCAGACAAAACTAACCCCAAACCAAGCCACCTAACCAAACCAAAACCCTACACTTTGTTTGGTTTTATATCACTGGTTTGTCTTAAGGGAAATGTAGTATTTGCACTGGATATAGTACTCCGGGTTTTATTTCAGAGCTTTGCCTGCGAAACACTAAAAGTAATTTTTGTCAGAAGATTACTTCTGATAAATGGAATTCCTAGTTGCATGTTGAATGTGATATGAGAGTAAAATTATACCTACATTCCTGTGACATTTATGGAGAACTGCATATGTGTGAAACCTGCTTCAGTACTAAAACTGGAGTAAGAGAAAAGATACTGACACTGCCATTCTACTGGTAATAAAGGTAGTGTTCCTAAAAGGGATTCCTGAAAGGGATTCACTCTTCATAGAGATTTTACTCTTTGGATGTAAAGAGCTAAAATCTGAGCATTTCCAGTTTGACTGCATTTTCAAGAGAGAGAGTGACATAGATACTCTTCAATGCTGTAATGTAGACTCTATCTTAATGAGCAAAATACTGTCATGCAGATGAGGCTCTTCTCGTGTTAAAACATTTTTATATAACAATTTTCAGACTATAGAAAAAAATACACCACTAAAATTTTGTCCAAGGCATTCATCAGACAAGAGCATGTATTTGCAGATAGTGTCTATATACCCCTCACAGTTATTTTAACACATTAGCACAAATAACAAAACAAACTGTTTCTTTGCCTAACTTCTTTGGAGTAAAAGAAAAGGAAAACAGAGGAAAACCAGACAAAGAGAACATTAAACCTACCTCCTGCTTGAAAATCCCCTTCTCTGTAGCAGTTACAGTAATGAGGCACAAAAAGGAGGGAAGCCGTGAGTTTCCCTCTGTGGCATATTTCCGTGCGCTTTGACAATGTGATTTCATTACGAGGTTATTCTGAACCACTCATGAAACGGGGTGTAAAATTCCCGCCTGTGCCTTAGTCATTTCCCTTACCCTGTATTTCTGTAACATAGCTGGTAAAAGCATAGTTACAGCTAGTGTGGGGTTGGGTTTTTTTGTTTGTTTGTTTTTTGCTGTTGTTGGTTTTGTTTGTTTATTTTTTACAGGGAGACAAATAGGTCAGAATAGAGGGACAGACTGTTTACTACTCCAATCATTTAATATTCTCTCAGTTCTGTCACACATTTTTCATATAGATTTCTAAACAGGGCACAACCTCAAAGGCAGGGGAATATATGACTACCTTCAGGCTCAGGTATAGGTCAGGTGCCATTGTTTCAATCCATTCCATTGTTTTTTGCTTATTGCTTAGGGTCAATGCCCTGTGCAGAAGAATGTGTTCTGCACTTCATGAACAGCTGTTTCCAGCTTTACCCTAGCCAGCCCTCTGCAGGTGGGTAACAAATCAATGTCCCCAGCCACCACAATTTTTCTACTTGATCCGTACAGGCTTTTCTGGGCTAAGTGAATTCAATGCCCAGACTAGGAAGAGTTTCTACACATTTGCACTTGTCTGTGCTTATAAACTGCTCCCCTGAGGGTGTGCCATCCACGCTGCTCTCTGGCTGCAGAGTCTGAATATGCTCTTTCCAATTGCATTGAACGATGCAAGTGCATGCACAGTGTGGTCCAAACAGTTGTACATTGCACAGGCACAGACCTCCAAACTGTCCTTGTTAACAGTATTAGCTAAGGCTTTTTTGGTCATCTTGACTGCTTGTAGACACCAAAGAGTGCACCTGGGTCTTGAAAGCAAAGCAACTTTCTGTGAACTGAGAAATGCAGCACCCAACTTCTCACTTACCCCATAGTGTAGTCTGGTACAGAGCTTACCTTTATATTACCTTAAAAAAAAATTGAACAGGAAAATTAAGTTGTTAAAATATACAATAGCATTTAATTCTGTTTGCTTATAATGTTAATTGAATGTACTAGTCTTGCTACACAAATCTGTCATGTCCTGTTGAAGGAATGATAAATCAGATTTGTTCTGCTTCTGTCTGTATCTTGTACAGCTTAATTCTTATCAGCCTTTGTTCTTGTTACTCTTCTGGGCAGAGGAAGAATTGGGGGGCAGTTATTCACATGTTTCCTCTTCTTCAGGTCTCAATTCCTCAATTTTATTCACAGAACAGACAACAAGACACTATTGTGTTCCCTGCTAAGACACAATTTCAGGACCTGCAGAAGTAATGCCTTTTGTTCTCCTTCCCACTTTCTGTTGTAGGCACTTCTATAAAATTGGAGTGAATTGCTGTTTGGGGATAGATTAGCATCAGTAAAATTGGAACTTCATTTTCTGCAAGCTATGTGCAACTTTTCCAGATAGAATACAATAAAGCTGTGTAGGTCGGAAGCTAAAAAACTGATTCTCACAGGTATTCCTAAGTTACACAGAATGAAACAGAACTTCTGTGGAAAGGATGCAAATATATAATCATACTAATGCCAAAGCTTGTCAGTATGGCAGGTGATCTGGTTTTGTGTGGAACTGGTAAAATTTCATCAAGAACTGGAGTCAGAGGGAGTCAAGTGGCATGCCACAATTGATATTGCTAATGAGTTTTTCTCAGTGAGTGTGGTTTTCTCAGTGGCAGCAGGGTGCAGGCTACAGTTTTATTTTACTTCAAAGAGTGTCCAGTGTACTTGGAATCAACATTGTCAAAGGGATGAATTATGCAGGAAACCAACTGCACTAGTCCAGTAATTTCTTGAATATTTTTTTTTGGTCATGTTCTTTAGTGCACTGTTAGGATTGCTGCTTTCCAAACTGTCAGTTAATTCTGCACTCACTTTTAATGAGTTTTTGAAAAAGCACGAGGTCCTTGAACCTGTACAGGGCAGATTGCCTAGGAAAAGAAAAGAAACTAAAGAAATAGAAGAATATAGAAAGGTCAGAGCAGAGAAGAGTGCGAATCCCATCAGCATAGTACATAAAAACTCTACACAGGGACAGAGGAAGAACTTGTTATTGGTTCAGAAATCAGTATTTATCTCCAAGATGTGTACTTGCATGATTTGCACTCACTACTCTTTTCTAAAACAAAAGATGCAACTAAAACCCAAAAGTCTTGACCTAAACTGAGGAAATAAATGAAACTGCCAAAAGATAAGAAAAACAGTTTTCATGATGAGAGTTCCAGATAAGATACAATTTGGTTCATCTTTAGAACATCTGGCAGACCTTATGGAAAACAAGATTTTTAGCACTGTTTCTCTTTTACTGTTCTACAGTGTATAGAAAAGTAACCATCAAATAGTGAAGAGTCCTTTTGTACTATTATATTCAGATAGAACAAAGCTAATTGGCGATCTTGAACTAGTGTGCATTATCTGTTTGGCCACTGAGGAATTCTCATTACTTGTGCCTTGCAATGACTAGAGAAAATTCAGTCAAATCAACTATGCCTCTGTGGCTCCTGGTGCAAGATGCCAAGTTGGCACCAGCTTAACACTTTCTATGACAAGCGCTTTCATGACAATACAGCATACAAGTAACTCATGCTCTGTTTACTCATGATTTAAAGGAAAACAACTCAAGCATTAAGTTGTAGCCATTTCATAAGATAAAGATACCATGAAAAGTCACTGTTTTGATTTCAAACAGAAATCAAGAGAGTCTCTTTGAGCCTTTGAGCAGAATGAGTAAACTTTTGCAAGAGTCAAGGGATTTCAGTAAGAAGACACAGGATTTGCTTAGCCGTACAAAGCTGATGCTACCTCTTGCTGAAATCTGTTCAACAAGAGAAACACCTTCCCAAGGCAGTGAGGGGAGGAAGCACGCATATGCCAGTGCATGTGGAGCAACACTGGCACTGATCTGAAGAGAGCTATCTTATGTAGGTACAGTTCTAAAAGAATACTTGCATTGAGCACACCCCAAGCCAGTAAGAAAATAGAAGTCCATAATTATGTCGATAGTTTATTTTGATAAATAATGTTAGGGTAATATCTGGGAGGCTGAGTGATGTGAATTAGGGGCCAATGCATTTCTTTACTGCAATCACTGTCTTAATAAAACAGGAAACAGCAGAGAAGAAACACTAAGTTGTTCTGGTTGCAGCCTTGTAGAGGAATTGAAAGACTCCCACTATAAGATAAAGATAGCACTGAGACTTTTGTGTCTACTCAGCTTCTGTAATTCTTCAAACTGGACTCTGAAAATTCTTAAAACAGAATTATTCTTAAAACACTGAGTTGTAGCACTGCAAAAGCTGTGTCATGATGAAGGTTACAGGCAACGGAGATGGTATAAAAGCCTTAATGTAATGTCAAGTGAATTTCCTTAATTATGACCTTTTTTTCATTGGAAAATTTAAAACCTTCAATATTTATACAGAATAAGCATCATTTAAGTACAGGTAATTTAACTAAATATATGGAATGTATGATTTCATGAAAATTCACAAAATTCCCAAGATCACCTTGGCAGAGGATTTGGGGTACTATATATGCATTCTAGTCTTGTCATTCAGAGTCTGATAATCCGTGTTTGATCTACACATTGACGTTTTCACCGAACCGGTTAACTTGAATCACAGAATCACAGAAACTTTCAGGTTGGAAAAGACGCTCAGGATAACCCTATTCTACAAGGCTTACCCCTAAACCATAACCCCAAATACCACCTCTAAATGACTCTTAAGCACATCTAGGATTGGCAACTCAACCACCTCCCTGGGCAGCACATTCCAATGCCTGACCACGCTTTCTGTGAAAACTTTTTTCCTAACGTCCAGTCTAAACTTACCCAGTCACAGCTTAAGGCTGTTCCCTCTTGTTCTATCACTAATTACCTGTGAGGAGAGGCCAGCAGCGGCCTCTCTACTATGTCCTTTCAGGTAGTTTTAGAGAGCAATGAGGTCTCCCCTCAACCTCCACTTTTCCAAACTAAACAGCCCCAGCTCCCTCAGTTACTCTTCATGAGATTTATTCTCCAGGCCATTCCCCAGCTTCACTGTCCTCCTCTGCATTCGCTCCAGCACCTCCACATCTCCCTTGTACTGAGGTGTCCAAAACTGGACACAATACTCAAGATGTGGCCTCACCAGAACTGAGTACAATCACCTCTTTACTCTTATTGGACACAGCACTTGTAATACAAGCCAGAATGCCATTGGCTTTCTTGGCCACCTGGGCACACTGCTTGCTCATATTCAGTTGCTTATTGATTAGAACCCCAAGGTCCCTTTCTGCCAGACAACTTTCCAGCCATACTTGCCCAAGCCTGTAGCGTTGCTTGTGGTTATTGTGACTCAAGTGCAGAACCTGGCATTTGGCCTTGTTGAAGCTCATCCTGTTAATATTGGCTGATTGATCCAATCTATCCAAGCCCCTCTGTAGAACCTCCCTACCCTCATGCAACTCAACACTCCCACCCAACTTGGTGTCATCTGCAAATTTACTGATGACACACTCTCTGTCTTCATCAAGGTCATCAATAAAGATGTTAAACAGAAGTGGTCCCAAAAGTGAGCCTTGAGGAGCACCATATGTGACCAGCTGCCAGCTGAATTTAACTCCATTGACCACCACTCTTTGGGCCTGTTCACCTAGCCAGTGCTTTATCCAACAAAGCCTGTGCTCATCCAAGCCATGAGCAGCCAGTTTGTCCATGAGAATTCTGTGTGAAACGGTGTCGAAGGCTTTTTGAAAGTCTCAGTAGACAATATCCACAGCCTTTCCCTCATCCAACAGTCAGGTCATCTTGTCATAGAAGGAGATCAGGTTGGTCAGGCAGGACCTGCCCTTCACAAACCCATGCTGACTGGGCCTGATCCCCTGGTTGTTCTCTATATGGCATGTAATAACACTTGAGATGGTCTGTTCTGTGACCTTCTGTTATACTGAGGTCAGACTCACAGGTCTATAGTTTCCTAGATCCTCCTTTCTTGTAGATGGGTGTTATATTTGCTACCCTCCAGTCCATTGGGACCTCCCCAGTTAGCCAGGACTTCAAGTAAATAATGGAAAGTGGCTTGGTGACCACATCTGCCAACTCCCCCAGTGTACTCCCTTGGGAGTAGCCCATCTGGCCCCATAGACTTGTGTGCGTCTTAGTGGCATAGCAGGTCAGTGACCACTTCCTCATTTATTATGATGACCTCATTGTGATTCCCTTTCCTGACTCCTGTTTTGTGTGGCTGGGTGTCCAGGGAGCTGCTGGATCCACTGCTAAAGACTAAGGCAAAGTAGGCATTGAGTACCTCAACTTTCTCTTCACCCTTAGTCACTATGTTTCCCTCTGCATCCAACAAAGGATGGAGGTTTTCCCCAGTCCTCCTTTTGTTGTTAATGAATTTGTAGAAACATTTTTCTTTATCCTTAATGGCTGTACCTAGGTTGAGCTCTAGCTGTGCTTCAGCGCTCCTAATTTTCTCCCTTCATAACTTCACTACATCTTTGTATTCCTGATGAGAGATGTATCCCTCTTGCAAAGGCCATAGACTCTCCTTTTGCTCTTGAGATCCAGCCAAATGTCCCTATTCGGCCAGGCCAGACACCTTTCCTGATGACTCATTTTTCAGCACACAAGGACAGCCTGCTCCTGAGCCTTTAAGACTTACCTGTTGAAGTATGTCCATCCTTTCTGGACTTCTGTATCCTTCAGGGTGTCCTCCCAAAGGAGTTTGTCAATCAGTCTCCTGAATAGGCCCAAGTTTGCTCTCTGGAAGTCCAAGGCGACAGTTTTACTAACCCCTCTCCTTGTTTCCCCCTTTTTATCCTTAAAGTCTTACAAGAAGAATGTATAACCTTCCAAGAAACAGGGCTAAGATTCACAGTTTGCATTAGGTTGCAAGGGACCCTCAAAGGTCAGCTTCTCCAAACCTCCTACAGTCAGCAGATACACCTCCAAATAGATCAGGCTGCCCAGGGCCACATCAAGTCTGATCTTAAAATGTCTTCAGGGACAGCAACTCAACCACATCCCTGGGCAACCTGTTCCTGTATTCTGCCACTCTCATTGTAAAGAACTTCTTCCTTATGTCTAATTTAAATCTAACCATTGTCTCTCATCCTATCACTACAAGCTCTTTAAGCAGTCCTTCTTCAGTGTTCTTGTAGGTCCGCTTCAGATACTGAAATGTAAGTGTAAGGTCTACCTGGAGTGTTCTCCTCTTCAGGCTGAACAGCCCCAATTCTTTCAGGCTGTCTTAATAGCAGGGGTGCTTCAGTCCTCCTCTCATCTTAGTGGCCCTCCTCTTCTGGACCAGCTCCAGTAGATCTTGTTTTGGGGAATCCAGAGCTGGACACAGTACTCCAAGTCAGGTCTCACCAGAGCAGAGTAGAGTGGCAGAATAATCTCTTTGTACCCGATGGCCACACTTCTTTTTGATGCAGCCCAGCATGAGCTTTGCCTTCTGGGATGCAAATGTGCATTGCTGGTTCATGTCCAGCTTCTCATCCACCAGTAACCTCAAGTCCTGCTCTGCAGGGCTGCTCTCAATTTTATTGTTCCCTGACCTGTATTGATATTGAGGGTTGCTCTGCTCTAGGTGCAGGAGCTTGTGCTTTGCGTTATTAAACCTCATAAGAATCTGTTGGCTGAATTTGATTCAAGTCTGTAAATACCACCAGGTCTCTTCAAGTTACAGAATCAGTTGGGTTTGTCCAACCTCCCTCCCTTCTCCCTGATTGGTGACATACAGTCAAAACTATTTATTTTTCTAATGAATGAGACATTCTGAGACCATCAAAAGGAGACTTGTTTAAACCTTTTACTCCTTCTGTTTTGCATTTTAGAAGAGAGGCAAAACTGCAGGCTACTGCAGCTGATGATATGCTGACCTCACATGGTAAGGGAGTGTAAGCAGAAATTTGCTAGATACAAGTTGGTCTATAAACAGCGCAGAGCTCCAGACATCTAGCATATCTCAGTGTAGGGCTATCCAGTAGCTACACTAGATCACAGTATCACACAGTATCACAGTAACTAAGGTTGGAAGAGACCCCAAGGATCATCAAGTCCAACCTGTTCCAACAGACCTCACAACTAGATCATAGCACCAAGCGCCACGTCCAATCTCCCCTTGAACACCTCCAGGGACGGCGACTCCACCACCTCCCTGGGCAGCCCATTCCAATGACGAATGACTCGCTCAGTGAAGAACTTTTTCCTCACCTCGAGTCTAAACCTCCCCTGACACAACTTGAGACTGTGTCCCCTTGTTCTGGTGCTGGTTGCCTGGGAGAAGAGACCAACCCCCTCCTGTCTACAACCACCCTTCAGGTAGTTGTAGAGGGCAATGAGGTCGCCTCTGATCCTTCTCTTCTCCAGGCTAAACAATCCCAGCTCCCTCAGCCTCTCCTCATAGGGCTTGTGCTCAAGGCCTCTCACCAGCCTTGTTGCCCTTCTCTGGACACGTTCAAGTGTCTCGATGTCCTTCCTAAACTGAGGGGCCCAGAACTGGACACAGTACTCAAGGTGTGGCCTAACCAATGCAGAGTCCAGGGGCACAATGACCTCCCTGCTCCTGCTGGCCACACTATTCCTAATACAGGCCAGGATGCCATTGGCCTTCTTGGCCACCTGGGCACACTGCTGGCTCATGTTTAGGCGGGTGTCAATCAGCACCCCCAGGTCCCTCTCTGTTTGGCAGCTCTCAGCCACTCTGACCCCAGCCTGTAACTCTGCATGGGGTTGCCGTGGCCAAAGTGCAGCATCCGGCACTTAGACTTATTAAATGCCATCCCATTGGACTCTGCCCATCTGTCCAGTCGGTCAAGGTCCCTCTGCAGAGCCTTTCTACCCTCTAACTGACTAACATCTGTTCCCAACTTGGTGTCATCTGCAAACTTGCTGATGACTGACTCAACCCCCTCATCCATATCATCCAGGAAGATGTTAAAGAGGATGGGGCCCAGCACTGATCCCTGGGGGACGCCACTGGTGACTGGCCGCCAGCCGGATGTGGCACCATTCACCACCACTCTCTGGGCCCGGCCCTCCAGCCAGTTCCTAACCCAGCACAGAGTGTTGTGGTCCAAACCACGAGCTGACAGCTTAGCCAGCAGTTTACTGTGGGGGACGGTGTCAAAGGCCTTGCTGAAGTCCAGGTAGACTACATCCACAGGCCTCCCCACATCCACCAGACGTGTCACCTGATCATAGAAGGAGATCAGGTTGGAGAGGCAGGACCTGCCCTTCCTAAATCCATGTTGGCTGGACCTGAGCCCTTGGCCATCCTTCAGGTGCGCAGTTATTGCTGCCAGGATAATCTGCTCCATCACTTTCCCTGGCACTGAGGTCAGGCTGACTGGTCTGTAGTTTCCAGGTTCCTCCATCCGTCCCTTCTTGTGGATGGGGACCACATTGGCCAGTTTCCAGTCATCTGGGACCTCTCCAGTGAGCCAGGACTGGAGGAAAATGATGGAGAGCGGCTTGGCCAGCTCATCTGCCAGCTCTCTCAGCACCCTAGGATGGATCCCATCCGGTCCCACGGACTTATGGGTGTCCAAGTGGCTCAGCAGGTCCCGAACTAATTCCTCATGGATTTCTGGGGCATTACACTGCTCCCCGACCCTGTTACCCAGCTCAGGAGGCCACTCATCCTGGACTCCCACCTTGCTGTTAAACATTGAGGCAAAGAAGGCATTCAGGACCTCAGCCTTTTCCTCATCTTTGGTCACCATGTTCCCCTCCAGGTCCAGTAAGGAGTGGAGGTTCTTCTTGCCCTTCTTTTTAGCATTGATATATTTGTAAAATTGCTTTTTATTGTCCTTCACAGAGGTGGCCAGCTTCAGTTCCAACTGGGCCTTTGCCTCTCTAATTTTATTCCTACATAGTCTAACCACTTCCTTAAACATACCTCGAGAAGCCTTCCCCTCCTTCCAAAGGTGATACAGCCTCTTTTTTTCCCTTAAATCCTTCAGGAGCTGCCTGTCCATCCAGGCCGGTCGCCTTCCCCGCCGGCTCATCTTTCGGCACATGGGGACCACCAGTTCCTGTGCCTTCAAGAGCTCCTGTTTGAAGCAGCTCCAACCCTCCTGGACCCCTCGGTTCATGAGGGTTGGTACCCAGGGAACTTTACAAATAAGTTTCTTAAAGAGGCTGAAGTTTGCCCTCCGGAAGTCCAAGGAGAAGTTTCTGTTGGTACTCCTCCTTATCTCCCTGCATATTGAAAACTTCACTATCTCGTGGTCACTGCACCCTAGGCAGCCTCCCACGGTCACATCTCCCACTAGCCCTTCCCTATTGGAGAGCAGCAAGTCAAGCAGAGCCTGTCCCCTGGTAGGCTCACTTAACAGCTGCGTCAGGAAGCAATCCTCTATCCGCTCCAGGAATCTTCTGGACTGCCTTCTCTCTGCTGAATTAAGTTCCCAGCAGATATCCGGCAGGTTGAAGTCCCCCACGAGGACAAGATCTGATGATCTTGAAACAGCCTCCAGTTGTTTGTAGAATAATTCATCAGCCTCCTCATCCTGGTTGGGTGGTCTATAACAGACTCCAACCAGGATGTCAGATTTGTTGGGCTGCCCTCTGATTTTAACCCACAGGCTCTCAATTCCCTCATCTTCCACCTCGAGTTCTGAGGCAGAAAGTGTCTCCTTAATATACAAAGCCACCCCTCCTCCTTTCCTCCCTCGCCTATCCCTCCTAAAGAGCCTGTAGCCCCCCAGTGTAGCACTCCAATCGTGCCTGTTGTCCCACCATGTTTCTGAGATGGCAACTATATCATAGTTGCCCTGGTGGATTAGGACCTCCAGCTCATCTTGCTTATTGCCTAGGCTGCGTGCATTGGTGTACATGCACTGCAGCTGGGCTCCTGAGCTCTCAATTGACCCTACCTTGTGCTCTACTCTTACCTCTGCAGAGGGACCGATGTCTTCACCCACCCCCTTCAGACCTAGTTTAAAGCCCTCCTAATGAGCCCTGCCAACTCTAGTGCTAGGACTCTCTTGCCCCTTCTAGATAAATGCACCCCATCAGGACCCAGCAGGTCGGGTGCTGTAAAAGTAGCCCCATGATCAAAGAAACCAAAGTTCCTCCGCTGGCACCATTCCCTGAGCCACTTGTTGATGGTGTGGGTTCTCCTGTTCCTCTCAGTGTACTCCCCTGCCACTGAGGGAACTGAGCAGAACACCACTTGTGCGCCTGCCCCATCAATCAATTGTCCAAGGGCCCTGAACTCCTTCTTAATTGCCCTGGTGCCCTTCCTGTCGATCTCATCACTCCCAGCCTGTATTACCAGCAGAGGGTAATAGTCAGAGGGACTGATGAGCTTGGGGATTCCCCTTGCAATGTCCCTTACCTGCGCCCCAGGTAGAGAGCAGACCACCCTGTGGGATGGGTCGGGACGACATATGGGTCCCTCAGTACCCCCCAGGAGAGAGTCCCCAACAACTATAACCCTTCTCCTTTTCTTTGTGGAGCTGGTCGTTATAGCTGGTAGTGGCCGCTTGGCCTTAGGCTTGGCCTTAGGCTGCTCCCTGGAGCTGGTCATTACAGCTGGCGGGGACCGCTTGGCTTTGATCTCCTCTCTGGATGGCTGCTCCTCAGCCCTCTCATCCCCACCGCCCTCAGCCCGCAGGGCCTCATACTTATTATGCAAGGGCAGTGGAGGAGGAGGAGAGGGCCGGGCTGGATTTCTCTTGCCACCCTTGGCAGGGACCTGTGTCCATCCCTCTCCGTTTTCAGGGGCCCGTCCCTCAGCAGGGGAGATCACTCTATTGTGGATATTGGAATACTTGGAAGCTGAAATACAGCTCAACTTCTCAAAGTGACTGGTTTCATGTCACTTACAAAAAGTAATTTTGTACTTCCCTTTGCCGTGGTGATTTGGGTGTCTCTGATCCTAGGCTACCATCATGTGGCCACTTTGAGAATCTTCACAAGGAATAGAAAGAAAACCTCATTACTCAGCCTGGAAAGCAGCATTGTACTGCCTGCTTACAAGATGAAGGTTGTGTTTAGTTTTCAAAGGGCTTAATTTTGCTTCTTGGCTTCACACAGTCATCCCTTACTTAGACACTCTTCCCTTTGATTTGTGTCTATGTTGTTCTGCTTAATTGTTATCTCACAAATACTGAGAAAACATACCCTAATTTCAGAAGGAAAAAGTGCTGTAAGTAACAGCATTGGGCCACTCCATGCATTAAATTCTATGATATAGGTTCATCTATATTGGACATTCCAAACTCAGACTTTCAAATCATTATTGTAAAAATGCCTTCTGTAAGCCTATTAATATGGTCCCACCACAACATTCTTGAGGATAATATCCAAGATTGGAGAGATATCAATTTGACAGATGGACTTAGATGACTATGGAACTGGATGGATAGCCACATCTGAAGACTTACAGCAGTCAGTGGCTCAATACCCAAGTGGAAAGCAATGACAAGTAATGTCCCTCAAGGAATTGTAGTGAGACCAGTACTAGTCAACATCTTCATCAATGACATAGTGAGATTGAGTGCCCTCACAGCAAATTTACAGACAACACTAAACTGTGTGGCACATCTGATGCACTAGAAGGAAGGATCCCATGCAGAGGGACCATGTCAGGCTTGAGGAGTATGCCCACCGAACCTCATGAAGTTCAACAAAGCCAGGTGCAAGTTCCTGCTCCTGAGTGAGTGTAATCCACAATGTCCTTACAGACTGTATCACAGTACCACAGTATCAGTAAGGTTGAAAGAGACCTCAAAAATCATCAAGTCCAACCTGTCACCACAGACTCATGATTAGACCATGGCATCAAGTGCCACACCCAATCCCCTCTTGAGCACTTCCAGGGACGGTGACTCCACCACCTCCCTGGGCAGCACATTCCAATGACGAATGACTCGCTCAGTGAAGAACTTTCTCCTCACTTTGAGTCTAAACCTCCTCTGGTGCAGCTTGAGACTGTGTCCCCTTGTTCTGGTGCTGGTTGCCTGGGAGAAGAAACCAACCCCTTCCTGGCTACAATCACCCTTCAGGTAGTTGTAGAGAGCAATGAGGTCACCCCTGAGCCTCCTCTTCTCCAGGCTAAACAATCCCAGCTCCCTCAGCCTCTCCTCACAGGGCTGTGCTCAAGGCCTCTCCCCAGCCTTGTTGCCCTTCTCTGGACACGTTCAAGTGTCTCGATGTCCTACTTAAACTGAGTGGCCCAGAACTGGACACAGGACTCAAGGTGTGGCCTAACCAATGCAGAGTACAGGGGCACAATGACCTCCCTGCTCCTGCTGGTCACACTATTCCTAATACAGGCCAGGATGCCGTTGGCCTTCTTGGCCACCTGGGCACACTGCTGGCTCATGTTTAGGCGGCTGTCAATCATCACCCCCAGGTCCCTCTCTGTTTGGCAGCTCTCAGCCACTCTGACCCCAGCCTGTAGCTCTGCATGGGGTTGCCGTGGCCAAAGTGCAGCACCCGGCACTTGGACTTGTTGAATGCCATCCCATTGGACCCCGCCCATCTGTCCAGTTGGTCAAGGTCCCTCTGCAGAGCCCTTCTGCCCTCTAACTGACCAACATCTGCTCTCTGGGCTGTGAAGAAAGTCTTGAGGATATTGGTGGATGAAAACATTGATATGAGACAGCAATGTGTGCTGCAGACCAGAAAGCCAGCTGTATTCTGGGCTGCATCAAAAGAAGCGTGGCTGGTAGGTTTAGGAAGGTGATTCTTGCCTTCTACTGCTGTGGTTTTCTTTTTTTTTTTTTCCCCTTCATTGTTGTTTTGTTTATTTGTCTGTTTTGGGGTTGGTTTTGAGACTCCACTTGCAGCACTACATTCATCTCTGGGGTCTCCAGTACCTGTTAGAGCAAGTCCAGAGAAGGGCCACAACACTGATCAGAGGGCTGAAATGTATCTCCTCTGTAGAAAGGTTAAGGGAGTTGGGGTTGTCCAGCCTGAAAAAAAGCAGGCTCTAGGGAGACTTTATTGTGGCCTTTCAAGACACAAACTGGAACATAGGAGATTCCATGTAAAGAAAAGGAAAAAAAATATTCACTTTGAGGGTGGCTGAACACTGGAACAGGTTGACCAGAGATGTTGCAGAGTCTCCACCTCTGGAGACATTCCAAAGCTTCCTGGATGTGTTCCTGTGTGATTTACTCCAGGTGATCCTGCTCCATCAGGGGTTCAGACTAGAAAATCTTCAGAAGTCCCTTCCAGTCCTCACTATTTTGTGATTCAGTAAAATATAATTGCAGAAAACACTCTCCCTAGCTCACACTTCTGAGCTATCATTTCAGACTGTGAACCAAAGCAGACAGATAGGGAAACATCTAATACTGTAGACTTGGAATTGTCAGGGAAGGAAGAGAGATCTTGAGGTCAAACACGAAGATATCCTGGCAGGCAAAACTTTGTGCCAAATGAAGGCTCATGTACTGGACTAATTTTTATTCATATAGTAATGGAAATAATATTTGAAAAGAAACTACATGGTCATATATATTTATTACAGAACACACTTGTATTGTTTGTTGGAGCACTTAATCGGAAAATAATCTATGTTTGAGTCTGTCACAGTTTGAAATTTAAGTCCAGACTCCAACCCAATGGAATGTTTCATGTGGTTGTAACATTTTGCCTAGCCCCCTTTTTTCAGTGAACAAGAAGTCATTTTGTAAAGTGGAAAATTAATGTAGTTTAGATGAAGATTTTTAGCTACAGACATTGTTCACTTCTGGCCCTTCTATTTTATTTTACTTTCATAATTGAAACTTCTAAGCCTTAATATCAAAACATATGTTCTATTAATAGTGTATATACCAACAAGGAGCAGAAAAATGCTGAATTTTCAGGCAGACTGACTGACATTACAAAATTTTGCCTTTGTTCACAATCATTTTGTACATTACAGCTTCATACAGTGAATATTAAACAAGACCGCAAGGACGGGATCGATTTTTTACAGGTAGGTAAAAAATACACTGTAGTAGTCTATGCTTTATAGTATATTTTAGATGACTCTGTGCTCACTTCAGAGTCTGTGAAGAGAAATACTTTCTGGATGAAAAAAAAAAACAGAGTGAGGGGAATGTTGTTTTGCCAGAGTCTGTTTCTTTCCACTGGCAATAATAACAGCTGAACCTGATTTGTGCAGATATAAAGATCTCCACTAAAAAGACATTTCTTCATTTAAGAATTCCTTTGATTTTCAAGTTGCGATGGCAATCATCTGATTATTCCTAGAAATATAATATGTATCAGTCTGAAGTTGTGGTTACACAGTAGTAATGTAAGTACTTCCATTTCTTTCCTGTGCACTCACTCTTACATGATGACTCACAGAGAATTTTTCTCAGGTCATTCCGTCACTTCCAGCTCAGGCTGTGCTGAGTATTGTGTGACAAAATATGTAACTAAATTAATGATATTCTTCCTTTTCATATTTCTTAGTAAACTTGGGCTTATCATGTTGTAATTGTTGCTTTCTAGTGAGACTTTGCATTAGAGCAATTTTCTTAGAAGTACCTTAATCAGTGATGTGTTCATTTGTGAAATACATGATCCAAGCTAGTTCTGCTTTTCTTTCCTTCAAGACTTTTTGACAACTATCTACACTTTCTACACTCTACAACTATCTACACTTTCAAGTTGGTGTAGTTTCTCCCTTAAGATGTTCAGAAAAGTTGCAGTAGTGTTCAAACTGTAAACGTTGTTTAGTTGTTAGCACTCTTTTGACCTACATGGGGGTGGTTTCTCTGTTACAGCAACTCTGTTTTTAGCTGTTGGCCATTTGAGACTGCCTCATCTTCTCTGATATATACTTTGCTGTATCACAAATGAGATCCCATTCCAACAAGACAGGTAGTAAGTTCTTGAAGGACTACTTGTTTGTTTCTATGGCACTTCAATTCAAGGAGTGCTGAGACATATTCTGATAGACTAGTATACGGCATCTCTAATAACACACCTGGGGATGGTGATATGCAAAGCAGTGGCACCATGCCAGTAGCGCTATTGCAGACATAATTGCTCAGTGACTCTCCTATGCTTCAAACGCTGACAATCCCCTCTTACCACAGCCTTTGTTTCAGTGATAATGTCTGTTTAGTTCAAATCTCATGCAAAGACAAATTAAAAGGCCTTGATGGCCTTTGTCAAACCCAGATACCCTCAACACTTCAGGCAGTAGTTGCTACAGGTGGTGTGCCCAGGGAGGTCGTGGATATCCCCTCTGTGAAGGTGTTCAAGGCTAGGTTGGATGAGGCCATGAGCCTCCATGGGCTGCAGTGAATCTCAGCTCAGTGATGGAGCATCTCCAACTTCATCTCCTTGTCCAGCTTTGGTGTTCCTTCTGCTTTTCTCATTGCTTTTGCTTCCTCCTCCTCCTCTCTCTATCCATAATTTCCCACTCTTTCTCTTAAAAAAGTTTTCTTAGAGGTACCATCCCTTTGGTTGTGGGCTCATCTGTGTCTTGCACTGGATTTATTTGGGCTGACTGAAATAGGATACAGCATAGCCCCTGGTGTCTAGTCACAGTCCTGGCCACACCTGTCATCACATCTGGCCACCTAAATGCAATGCATGTTAAGTATGTAGTGTTTTAGTTTTGTCTTCCTAAAACAGAAGAGTGAATTAAAATGGAGCTAGAGGTGAACAATATTTTCAGCTACTCTCACCAGCAAAATATTTACAGGTCAGAGCATGCAGGGACAATAATTACCAGTCATGACAGGACACTGGAAATTATAGGGGAGGATAAAATGTTGCATAGTCTTCATGTGAAGTATCCACAAGAGGCTTTGGTTTAAGTATTGGGGCTGTTTCCCCAAAGCTGAAATCCTAACAGATTTTGTTCAGGACAATTGTTACTAGGAAATTCATCCCAAACCTATAGGGTGGGATTCATCTTTAATGTTAACCATATAAAAATTACACCCAAGTGGTATCTAGAGTCCTGCTCAAGAGGGCAAGACTTTGAATTATCCAAGGGGTAATTAATTTAATCTGCTCTATAGGATGAGATTAAACTTGTAGCAGGCACCTAAATCATGATAATGTTATTAGTCCATATTCTCTTTAATAGATTCCTAAATAAAGGCAGATGAATCTTACCCTCCTGATGCAGAGACAGATTTTTGCACCGTGCCATAAATGGCTTTTCTGGTAGCACTGGAAGTTTCAGTGGTTGGGCTACCTGCTATGAATTAACTATCTCTATCATATTTGCACAGTATTTACTCTATTTTCCCCTTAGTTTTTTTCAGCAACTGGAAGACATAGTTATTTTTCAGAACAAATCTTTGTTGAACTAAGGAACTACAGATTAAAAGGAAAACAAAACAGGTAGGTCATCTTGAGTGCAATCACACAGCACTTAGAGGATGGCCAAAGGATCAGGCCCAGCCAGCATGGATTTAGAAAGGGCAGGTCCTGCCTGAGCAACCTGATCTCCTTCTATGATCAGGTGACTGCCTGGTGGATGTGGGGAAGGCTGTGGATGGACTCTACCTGGACTTCAGCAAGGCCATTGACACCGTCCCCTACAGCAAACTCCTGGCCAAGCTGTCAGCCTGCGGCTTGGACAGCAGCACTGTGTGCTGGGTCAGGAATTGGCTGGAGGGCCGAGCCCAGAGAGTGGTGGTGAATGGTGCCACATCCAGCTGGCTGCCAGGGATCAGTGCTGGGCCCCATGCTCTTTAATATCTTTATTGATGATCTGGATGAGGGCATTGAGTCAGTCATCAGTAAATTTGCAGATGACACCAAGCTGGGGGCAGGTGTTGATCAGTTAGAGGGTAGAAGTCTCTGCAGAAGGACCTTGACAGGCTGGACAGATGGGCAGAGTCCAACAGCATGAGATTTAATACATCCAAGTGCTGGATTCTACGCGTTGGCCACAACAACCCCATGTAGAGCTACAGGCTGGGGTCAGAGTGGCTGGAGAGCAGCCAGGCACAGGTCCCGGTTGACAGTAGGCCAGGTGCCCAGGTGGCCAAGAAGGCCAATGGCGTCCTGGCCTGCATCAGGAACAGTGTGACCAGCAGGAGCAGGGAAGTCATTCTCCCCCTGTACACCACACTGGTTAGGCCACACCTTGAGTACTGTGTCCAGTTCTGGGCCCCTCAGTTTAGGAAGGATGTTGAGTTGTTGGAACGTGTCCAGAGAAGGGCAACAAAGCTGGGGAGGGGTTTGGAGCACAAGCCCTATGAGGAGAGGCTGAGGGAGCTGGGGTTGCTTAGCCTGGAGAGGAGGAGACTCAGGGGAGACCTTATTACTCTCTACAGCTACTTGAAGGGAGGTTGTAGCCAGGTGGGGGTTGGTCTCTTCTCCCAGGCAACCAGCACCAGAACAAGAGGACACAGTCTCAAGCTGTGACAGGGGAGGTTTAGACTGGATGTTAGGAAGAAATTCTTCACAGAAAGTGATTGCTCGTTGGAATGTGCTGGCCAGGGAGATGGTGGAGTTGCCATCACTGGAGGTGTTTAGTAGGAGACTTGATGGGGTGCTTGGTGCCATGGTTTAGTTGATTAGGTGGTGTTGGATGATGGGTTGGACACAATGACCTCAAAGGTCTCCTCCAACCTGGTTTATTCCATTCTTCTATTCTATTCTATAGTGAATGTTACAGCTTTGAGAAATCACCTCAGGATGAGAAGCATGTCTCATTGGGACTCTCCATCATGCTAAAAGGGGAATTCCTTAAGCTTTGTAGTTGGAAGCAGCACCACAGAGAGCTGTATTCTCTTATCTTTTTCTTTGGAAAAGTGGCTTTCCTTTGTGACTGAAGGAGTAATCATGGATGGACTGCAACGGCTGTGAACCTCTGCCAAAGGTAAGTCCTACCAGCATTCCTCTTTTAAACTGCAGACAAGGTTCATTTTCTTCTTTCAAATTATTTCCAGAGGCAGAAACTCTCACTTCCTTTTCTGTTGAGGAATTCATGGAGTGGTGTGCTAGACTAGCACTGCTCTAACTGACAGATTTTAACCCAGCTTCTTCTCCACCTTCTTTGTTTTCTATCCAATAACACTCAAGCAAAAATATTTATTGTTTAGTCAGAAAATTAATGTACCTTCCACTGGGAAACTGCAAGAAAACCCCAACAAAACCCTTGAATTCTCAAGTTATTTGCTGTTATGAGGGTGAGAAAGTTCTTATTAATAAGATAAGTGATATATATATATGTGATTAATAAGATAAGTGATAGCAATAGCAGGTGGATAGACTGGTTTTCCCCTCTAGATGTGTCTGTGTAAAGGACTTCAATATGCTTTTATTTGGTGAGAATGTTATCTGCACATATATGTTGTCTTTCTTGATTAGGCAAGGAGTACTCCATGGCAGCTCTAGAATTCTCTTTATTGAATACCAGTTTGTGAGTTGAAAGAATCAGATGGAGCATATAGAAGTCAGCACTTTACAAATCTTCAGTCATCTACATAGGAAGCAGTATTTTAATAACAATTTGTGAATCAACAGAAGCTTTGCCAGTGCCACTCCTAGGTCTTAACGGTGGTAGAGTGAAAATGAAGACTTGAGGTTTAAAGATGTTATAAGGATTGCTCTTAATGAACTGAGATGTTTTCTGCATACCACCTAAGAAGGAAAACTGAACCATTTTGAAGGCCATTATTAAATGAACTGTAGAGTGGAAGCACGTTGAGAAATTAACAGTGCTACATTAAAGGAATGAAGAGGGATAAAAAAGGTTTTTTTATCTAGAGCTCATTGCTTTTTTTTTTCAATCTATTTGAAAATTTTGTATCCACTCAGGAGGAGAAAATGTTGCATTTGTTACAATTCTAGGAGTCTGAATTTCAGTTGTAATGAGCAGAGATCTAATCAAAGTAGTTTACAATGTGTTTTATCAGATTTATCATATGGGTCAAGCTGAAGGTGAGGTGGTCTTCTCCCTCCCCTCCCCGCTTCTCTCTATTTATAGTTTACTCCTTACTTTAGCTGGATCTCCATTAGCTGTAACAGAAACCTGGACCATTAGCTCCTTGTAGGTATCACAGTATCACTATGATGGGAAAAGGCCTTTTAGATCATCAAGTCAATTACCTAACTGTACCAACCAGGGCCAGTACTACACTATATCCTTGACCACCATATCTAGACAGCTTTAAAATACAACCAGGGGTGAAGATTCAACCACCTCCCTGGGCAGCCTGTTCCAGTCTTTGATAACTCTTTCAGCAAATTTTTCCTAATGTCCAACTGAAACCTTTCCTGTCATAACTTGAGGCCATTTCCTCTTGTCCTGTCAGCTGCAACTTGTGAGAAGAGACCAATGCCCACCCCCACCTCTCTACAACCTCCTTTCAGATTGATAAAGTCTCCCCTCAGTCTCCTCTACATGTGTCTGCATGCTAGTCCTAGACTGTAGAAACTAAAGTGAAGGATTAATCCTATCCACAGACTTGTGACTGATCATGTATTTTGAGGCCTTTGTCACCTGCCTCCTCCCATCAGTATCTGTTCACTCTTTCATTCTCTGTCCATATGCTCCATGCTCCATGTAGCTATAGCCCTGTGGAAGTGCAGTGCAGAGGGAAGATACTCCACAGACTGATGCAGTATTTTAGTAGCTCAGTTTCATTCTGTTAACTGGGAAAGCTGAGCAATAAGCAGAATTAAAGAATGAAGCATTGAGGTCTCTGGCTTCTCGAGGTATACAATGCTATACATGTAGCTTAGCAGTTCCAATGGGCATCACACACCTGTGACCATGTGGAGCTGCTGTTTGTGGCATGACAGCCATCAAATGATTCAAACTAACTTAAAGAAAGGGCTCGAGTACCTCTCCTATGAGGACAGACTGAAGGAGTTGGGGCTGTTCAGTCTAGAGAAGAGAAGGCTCTGAGGTAACCTAATTGTGGCCTTCCAGTATCTGAAGAGAGCCTACAAGAAGGCTGGGGAGGGACTTCTCAGGATATCAGGTAGTGATAGGACTAGGGGGAATGGAATGAAGCTGGAGGTGGGGAGATTCAGGCTGGAATTGAGGAGGAAGTTCTTCACCGTGAGAGTGGTGAAGCCCTGGAATGGGTTGTCCAGGGAGGTGGTTGGGGTGCCCTCCCTGGAGGTGTTTAAGAGCAGGCTGGATGAGGCTCTGGCCAGCCTGATCTAGTGTGGGGTGTCCCTGCCCATGGCAGGGGGGTTGGAAGTAGATGATCTTTGTGGTCCTTTCCAACCCTAACTGATACTATGATAAACAAATGCAAATCTTATTTTGTTAGTCTCTTATTTGATTCCACAAGTTTGCAGTCAATAAAGTAAATATATCCAATAGTCTGTTGCCAGTGCTTGATTTTCTAATAGGAACATTTGCATAAATTATTAATCAGATGCCAATATATAAGCTCTTAGGAGTTTAGGAGTTTTTTCTTTGTTAACCTATGTTCCATCAGTTCCTTTTAAATAAGGGCATTGATTATGAAATAAACTTTGTATTTGTAATACCACAGACTATCTGCCCAGAAACATTCAGGGTGTATACTCATTATGTTCACCCTAAAAGATACATCATTCTTTCAAGCTTTAGTGTCTTAGGCTACTTGTCATCAAAATTATTGTGATTCATCACTGATCTCACCATCACCAGAGATGGTAATGAGATACCAGCTCCTGATCACTGCTCTGAATTTTGCTATGCAGCTCACAATGTTTAAAATGGAAATTGCAGAATAGTAACAATTCCTAGGTATTTCAGCTATTTCCAGGATTTGGAAAGCTTGTATAATCTCTTTATGCCTCAATTCTTCACTCAGAAAAGATTAGAGGTCTGTTTTTTCCCATCCTTTCCTTCACTTTCTCTCTCCTGTTAAAAGTAGTGCATATCCGAAGGTAGGTGTTAAATGGGTCTGATTCAGTCTAATAGACTTGTAACCACAATGCTATAAGCACTACCTTTATAATTCATACTTCACACTGATAACAAGCATGCCTATATAGTATTGCACTCCTCTATAGGGCTTATTCTCACTCACGATGCACAGTCAGCATACCCTACTATGTACACCAAACCTCCACATTGCTCTCTCATAAATACCTGAATGCAGAATGTGACTGCAACTGATATTAACACTCACAGATGCTGAAAAAAAGAGAAACTATAACAGGGACATTTTATATGAAGTATCCCTTCATTGTCAACAGATGGCCATTTGCTGCAGCTGATAACTTTTCGAAAGTGAAGAGGTATCTTCTCCAAGAAATCACTTTCTCTGGCAAGCTTTGTATTGATATACATACATATGCATATATCTACTTTTAGAAGTGTTACCAAAGTAATCCACAACAAAAGAAATTTTACATTTTGAGACTGCACGTGCAGAATAGAAAGCCACATGGTCAGCTGCCTTCCCAGTTGTGTGAAACAGAAACATGAGATCAGCTTCAGACCCAAATGGTGGTAATTTAGTTCCTTAGAAAACTGTAATGTCAAAATTCCACATTTCACTTTCAGGACACTCCTTTTACCTTACCTTAAGCCTGCCTCACCACCCTTTGCAGTGAAACCATTCATTTTCAATGGCCAAAATTTCTGGAACTTCTTTTTCACACCAGTGCAAAACAAAAGATGAGATTCCCCCTCTCCCTCTCCTGATGTAAACAGAAGTGGAAGTAAAGAGCACCCCAAATGCCCCCAGCACATGATTGCAAACATTGGTTGTGCTAACTCAACAAGCCACATTTTGAGGGAATGGAGATGGGAAACCCCATGTCCTTTCCTCAGATACATAGGACTTTGCTGGAACTAGCTCAGCACAGGGTTCAGATGATATGAAAGAAATGTCTGCTAGGTAATAAGCACTGTTTACAGCACTGGCTTTATGAATCGTTAGCAGTCGCTGGTTCTACAGGCAGCTAAACTCAGAGCGAAGTACTGCACAGTGTCTTGGCTTTATGGATATTTTAAATTATATACATGCTGTTTTGATCTGCCCAAATCCATATGTGGTCCACCATCTTGATACTTAAGTTCCATGAGATAGTCTACTAAAGGTGGAAGAAAGTGTTAGATTCCTACCATTCTTGCTCTTCCAAACAAATTAACAATGTATGATTTACGTGTGATTTTTTTAAAAAATGAAATCTATGAAGTGTAGCTTTCTTAATTTTTAAAAAATATTTAAATATTTTAAATAAGAAAACTCCAGAAAACAAACCACCAGGTATTAGTTGGTTTTGGTTTTGTGTTTTTTCTCTGAAGTCAGCAATAGTAGTATGATACTGTTGTAGGAAGAGAGGAAGAAACATAATGCAATTTCTAATGTGTTATCACAGTATTGCAGTATCAGCAAGGTTGGAAGAGACCTCAAAGATCATCGAGTCCAACCTGTCACCAAACACCTCATGACTAGACCATGGCACCAAGTGCCACATCCAATCCCCTCTTGAGCACCTCCAGGGATGGTGACTCCACCACCTCCCTGGGCAGCCCATTCCAATGGCGATCGTCTCTCTCAGTGAAGAACTTTCTCCTCACCTCGAGCCTAAACTTCCCCTGGCACAGCTTGAGACTGTGTCCTCTTGTTCTAGTGCTGGTTGCTTGAGAGAAGAGACCAATTCCTTCCTGGCTACAACCCCACTTCAGGTAGTTGTAGAGAGCAATTAGGTCTCCCCTGAGCCTCCTCTTCTCCAGGCTAAACAATCTCAGCTCCCTCAGCCTCTCCTTGTAGGGCCTGTGCCCAAGGCCTCTCAGCAGCCTCGTTGCTAACATCAGTTCAACGTAAAAACCACACTTAAACCAGACAATATTTGCATGTTTTGTTAATAAGCAGAAGACGAAGTGGGAAAATAAATTTTCTACATTTGAAACATGAAGTACTGGGACTGTGGTCAGGTTTGTTACTTTACTGTTGGATTTAAAATTCTAAGTCACACTTGTCTCACTTGTCTCACTTAAATACAACATACTTCCAAATATAGTAATAGAATCACAGAATTATTAAGGTTGGAAGAGACCTGTAAGATCATCAAGTCCAACCATCAACCCAACACCACCATTCCCATTAAACCATGTCTTGAAGTGACAACGTCCACACATTTTTTGAACACCTTCAGGGCTACCTTCAGTGACTATCACTTCCTTAAGCCTGTTCCAATGCTTGATCACTCTTTCAGTAAAAAACTTTTCCTCATATCTAATCTAAACTTCCCCTGGTGCAAATTGAGGCCAATTCCTCTCATTCTATCACTAGTTACTTTGGAGAAGAGACTGTTCCCCAACTCACTGCAATCTTCTTTCAGGTAGTTGTAGAAAGCTATAAGGTTTCCCTTCAGCTTCCTATTCTCTAGACCAAAAAATCCCAGTTCACTGTACAACTCATCATAAGACTCATTTTCTAGACCATTCACCAGCTCTGTTGCTCCACCAACTCAGTGACCTTCTTGTAGTGAGGTTCCAGTTAGTGTTCATGCATACAGAGGTGCACTTTGGTCCCACAATGGGAAGTGGCACAGGTAATGGGCTTTTCTGAGTGGTTGTCCTGCAAAAAGGGAAGTATCTTGAATCTGTTTCTCATTTGTTTAAGACTATAGTCTTGAGACATTTCTCAGTGTTGATCTCTCCTGCTTCACAGCCCAAATTATGCACATCTATCCAGGATTTAACAAGTATTGAAATGAAGGTAAGCTTTGAAAACTTGACTCCTCAGCTGCTCAGACTTTGCATTTGACCTATATTGTTTATTTCATCATTGCTTAATCAGTTTCTGCTGTCATGTATGGGTGCTTTGAAAAATAGAAATAAACAGTCTTAAATGAAACATAAGTTTTAGGTAGTCTTAATCAGATAGTCATACTAATTGCCCCTAGATAGGACTGTGTGTAGAGCCAATACTTGTGTATTGATTGTACTTACCCTCTAAATTAGGCATAGTACATTCTTCAAGAGCACATGAAATAATCTTTTGGGATGATTTAATTGTATTTTTGCCAAGAAAATATTTTAAAATTCTGTTTCTTAAAACACTAACTTTTGTATATAGGTATATACAATGTCAGCCCCACAAATGTTCGAAAAATTAGTATGTTTAGACACTGTGGCGCATTAAAATCCCCCTCCCCCCCATTAAATTTGCCAGACCAGCTCAGTTGGAAACAAACGGAGCCATATTTACAAGCAAAACTACAATCTACAATGAAATGCAATGAATATGTACAAAATACACAGTATTGACAATTTTTACAGGTATTTACAATTAACAAACAGCACAGGAACTCCCCCTGGCCAAAGACCAGGGGAGCTGCAACAGCTTCTTCCTTCCTGCCTCCTTCCCTACTCCCCTGTACACAAAGGGACAAGAGAAAAGAAAAGCAGAGAGAAGTTGTTAATACCAGTCACAACAAAGCAGTGCAGTCAAGGTCAGTAAAGCCAGAAGAAGCATCAGCCAGAGTCAAAGAAGTGAAAAGAGAGAGAAATTGGTTTTGTACAAGTAATTTAAGTCCCTTGTCTTTCCAAGGGGATTGTTCAGAATGATCATTATTTTTCTTTTTTACACCCAAGAGCAATTTATTTACATTTTACCACTTGCTGTTCAAGATCTGTGAAAAAAGTTTGAAGGCATAGCCTTAAACTACCACAGACACATGGACAGTGAATAGATCTACACCTCAGGAAAGTCTCTCTTGAATTTTTAAATTAAGTGGTTCATTCTCACCACACTTCAAGTAGGAGCTATTGAGTTTTGTGGAGGTTAGTTTTGCTACTTTCATTTTTCTTGCCCTGACTGTCTGCTTCCCAGATTTACCAGGTGGGTTTTTCACAGATCCTTACAATCTGCAGCTGCACTGGCACTATGGGCTGCCAGCTGCTCTTATGTTCCTTACCCTTTCTCTTAATCCAGCAACCCACTATTGTAAACCAGATATTTGTTGTAGTTCAAGTTCAACAATGAAAGCAAGGGGATAAATATAAGATCAAACCCAAAGTGAAACAGACATGTATCACTGCTTTAAAAGATTGAGTACTTTCCTTCTTAAAAACAAACAAACAAACAAAACACACAAAAAACCCCAAAACCCTAAACCCAAGCAAACTGAAAAATTGCTTGACAGCACAGTCTTTGGAAAGCAATCATTTTTGTTTGTGTGTTAGTTTTGTATTTATTTTGTAGATTATTTAGATTCTTGAGACAATTTAGTTTAACTGGATTGTCTGTAAGTATATTTGGCTACAGAGACAAAAGGAGCAGAAAGCCTTTATCAAAAACATTTGTCAGGCAGTCCTGTCTATGTGTGTCTGAGAAGAAATATTCTGCCTTTCTGCCCATCTCTGCTGGCACAAATAGAAGTATGCATTCTTTGAGAAGCTGTGAGTTGAAAGCCTTTTATGTATGGATGGCTTTTCATTCCCTCCTGCTCATGTTGGTTGTCCTTATGTTACAGTTATTGTCACTGTTTTCTATGGATTAGTTAATTGCTTATAAACATAAGAAATACCTATGAAGTCAGCTCATCTGTCTCTCTGCTATTCTCTCTGCACCAGGCCACCTTCTCCAACCCATTCTCCCAATACTCCCCATCATCTACAGCTTCTGAATGAGACCTGTAGAGGGTACATCTGTCTCTTTTTAGTAGCTTTTCATGTACCTGTTTTTAATGAATTTGCCTAGTCCTGTACTCAGCTTGCTGACACCGCTTACCACCAAAGCACCTATGGGAACAAGCCACTCCTTGCAGGCTCTGTGAAGACCCTCTCAATACTGTAGAAAAGATAGTCCTAGGAACAAGTCACCTCTGCAAAACATCAATGATGTCTCCTGAAATACCTGTCTTTGACTCAGGTTGCTTGTTTTACTCTAAGTTTATTCAGACTTGCTTTAAAACTCTTCCTGTTCTGTTTCTGTATTTCCTCTCTCCGACTGAATGCATTTCTATCACCACACAGATGGTTAACATTTTTGTTTCTGACACCAACATTTTTTTTCTACTTTACGATTTCTTTTGTTCCTTTTCCTGTTTCAGATCCCCTTCTGACTTGTGTTTTCCACAAAAGTCATATTGTTAGACACACGTATTTTAATCTTAGTGTTGTCCATCACTTTCCCCCTTCTATTAATTTTCATAAAGTATATACATGATCTTCAGACTATTTTTGATTGCTGCATCTTATGGGAATGGATGAGCCTTTTACAACCATTACATGTTAAATTTATAAGCCCTTTGAAAGGTCCCTGTTTTCATTTCATATTTTCACTGAGTGTTTTTTTTTCTTTTCTTTTGTTGGGTTTTTCCCTCTTCTCATCACACAGTTTGCTTGGGTTTTGGGGTCAGAGTGGCTGGAGAGCAGTCAGGTGGAAAGGGACCTGGGGGTGCTAGTTGATGGTAGGCTGAACATGGGCCTGCAGTGTGTCCAGGCAGCCAAGAGGGCCAATGGCATCCTGGCCTGCATCAGGAACAGTGTGGCCAGCAGGAGCAGGGAGGTCATTCTGCCCCTGTACACTGCACTGGTTAGGCCGCACCTTGAGTCCTGTGTCCAGTTCTGGGCCCCTCAGTTTAGGAAGGATGTTGACTTGCTGGAGCATGTCCAGAGAAGGGCAACAAAGCTGGTGAGGGGCTTGGAGCACAAGCCCTACGAGGAGAGACTGAGGGAGCTGGGGTTGCTTAGCCTGGAGAGGAGGACACTCAGGGGTGACCTTATTGCTCTCTACAACTACCTGAAGGGAGGTTGTAGACAGGCAGATGTTGGTCTCTTCTCCCAGGCAGACAGTACCAGAACAAGAGGACACAGTCTCAGGCTGCGTCAGGGGAGGTTTAGGCTGGAGGTTAGGAGGAAGTTTTACACAGAGAGAGTGATTGCCCACTGGAATGGGCTGCCTGAGGAGGTGGTGGGGTCGCCGTCGCTGGGGGTGTTCAGGGCGAGGCTTGACAGGATGCTTGGTTGCATGGTTTAGTTGATTAGGTGGTGTTGGATGATAGGTTGGACATGATGATCTCGAAGGTCTCTTCCAACCTGGTCTATTCTATTCTATTCTATTCTATTCTATTCTATTCTATTCTATTCTATTCTATTCTATTCTATTCTATTCTATAGTAGTAATCCAGTAGCACAGCTTAACTCCTACCTCTCCTGGTAGTTACAATTGTCTTTTGTCCTGGGCACACCATACAGGAGAATTTGCTCACTTTGTTGTTGTCTGTGAGCATGGTGTGGCACTTACACTACAGCTGCTGCTACAGCTGAGATTAGTAACAGAATGAGGGATTTCTGCCTTAAAACATTTGACTATGACTTTTCACAGAACTTCATAAACAGTAATAGCATTCATTAAATGACTTCTTGTTCACCACATTGTGCCAAATGGCATTATAAATTAATTAGTACATATGCACATTTGTATAGGTGCACATGTATGTGTAGTTTTTTTCTTCCTGGCAACCTGATTGCACATTTTTGGGATGTGCTGAACATTCACATATTTTCATCTGCATTGCCATTGCCACTTGTTAGTCAATGTACTGTGAACATTCTGATATGGCTCCAAGTGTTCTTTTCCTCATCCCTGAATATTATACATAGAGCATGTCAAAGGACTTTGTATTGAAAACAATCATAGTAAAGATATATCAGTTAATTTGTGACCTAAATGCAGAATTATATTGATTCTGTGGAGAACTCAGAGGTCTCAGAAGTTGCTTTACATTGAAGTAAAATTTGAATGAATACTAAGCTATCAGAGAAACAGCAATTACGTCTTTCTAAAACCAGCTTTGGTCAGTGCAGAATTTATTTGCTCACTGCATCTCAAATTTACTAAACCTTTGATATGCACTTGCTGTTATTAAATTTTACAAATGGCAAGATCCACCTCTCCTCAAATAGTTAGAGTTCATATCCTTCTAATGCAGGTAACTAAAACAGGTAATATGAATCACAACTTAGAAGAGCCACTAGAAGCAACTCTAGAAGCTAGATAACTCATAGAGATACATCTGCTGCTTTTGTATTTAGCCAAAGTCATGTTAGGTAGCTCTTACCCAAACTGTCTGCTTCTGTTAGTAGCAGTGTTGTATCTATGGTCATGCCCGTATGGCACATATCTTCTTTGGTCCTGACATTGGTCTTAAATACAAACATCCTGGGAATAGAAGGTTCTGATCCACAAGACTCCTATGTGATTTCAGATTTACTTTGGAATAACTTCAGTGGTTAAGTGACTGTTTAATATTATTATTTTGCAGATGCAAAATGAAAACATCATGTTCTAATGGCTTTTTCAACCAAACTTGGAACTAAAGAGTCTTTCTTGAGACCTCTGGCCCACAGCGTTTGCAATGGCTCATGTTACAATTGTTCCTGTCATGGTGTTATTAATTTTTTTCCAGCATAAGACGCTAATTTCCACTAGCCTGGCAATCCAACAACAAGCTGTGGTGGGTAAGTGTTAAGTAACAGTTCATTCTGTGCTAACCATCCCAGATACTTCACCTGAACTTGTGGTCAAGGCATTTTCTACGAGCCATGGAGATGTACAGACTCCTGCACTGGAAGAATTGCCTAAGACAGGTAAAAGTGAATCACCTAACATTTTGGGAACTGCAGATCAGTAAACATGAACCCTACTGCTGAAGTTAGTCACATTCAACCAAGCTGAGAAACCACTTGTTCCTTATAAGAACAGAGCTCCTGAGAAAGCTATGGGGTGTGCAAGCCTTGCTGAGAGACATATTCTTTGTGTGTACAGTGGTGGGCCTTCTCTTACTCTATGTAATACCATTGTAATTTCAGATGCACTTCGGCTACATAATGTTCTGTGGATTACCAAGCATGAGTCAGGAGTCATTCTGTCCTGGGACAATAACCTGACAAAAGAAGAAACTGAGAAGTACACAGTGAAGTATATTTTGAGTTATAAATTCTTCAATACCAGTCACAAAATGAAAGTAAGTTGTTAAATGGTTACATATAGGTTAAAGTGAAATTATATATTACTTCATTCAGTAGAAGAATTTGCATCATTTCCATTTCCATACTTAGTATGGTCTATCTTCATGAAATTTCTTCTTCCTCCTTTTAGGAGAGACTGCAGGAGAAGAAAAAAACAATACATGTGGAGTTACATTCTGGGTTTAATGCTAAAGTTAAAACACAACTTTTTGCAAAAGAAACAGGAGACATAATTAAGGAGAGTGGCTGGACAGAATTTACTTACGAGGCACCTCCAGGTCAGATATTTCATATATGTTGTTAAGACATTCAAGCATTCATGATAATGTCCTGTTTTACTTGGAGACATATAATTTCTAAGAGCTCATTATTATCTTATGATATGGGTCGTTTGTTTGCTTGTTTGATGGATTCATAATGATGACACATAACACCTTGGAATATTGCAAAATTCTTGTCTTTATTTGATATGTTTAGATTCAGAAAATTCTAACTCTGCTGAGTAAGGTCTCAGAA